>NC_086066.1:2400000-2729000 GCF_947568885.1 Cydia strobilella | reverse complement strand
GGTCATAGGAAGGAAACCTGTCTGTTGTTAGGCTTCAATTCAATGTTTCAGGTAGTATGGCTCCATCGATACTGTCGATGATTTCGCCAACGTCAAAGTGGGATCCACGTGGGATCAAATTAATATTTCCTGATTAAAACATATCGGCCATCGGCCATAGCCAGTGTACGGTAAACAATAAAATTATGGGCCTCTAGGGCTCTAGCCAGACACGGTTAGAGGTAGAAATACCAAATGCTCTTAGAGCACGACGTTGTTCGGTGGTTGTTGTAGTTGTCTCGTAAAACCGATAGCTGGATTTTATGAGAAACACGTGGACTACCGGCCGTTGAGTCCAGAATGGTGGTTAAACACGCTTTGAGATTAATTCTCCATTCACTGCACACTACCACATTAGATTACCGTATAATAAAGCTATCAATATTACACATTAAACAATATTAATGAGCAAAAAACAAAGAAATTAATCACGAGGCTACTATCAAGATGGCGATCGAACCGGAAGCTTAGGCTTGTGTAGTACATGTACTAAAATCAAAAAGACATGATTCCCTCCACTGTACTAGACCGAACAATTCCCTAATGGTTCTGCTCTTAGTATGTTTTAGTACACTACACGCAAACGAAACATAATAGGAGTGAGGATTGAGGAGTGACAATGATAGCAAAGCGATCCGAGTGATCCGACTCATCCGACCGAACTAAAACTAAACGTCGACTCTCTCTGTGTACTACTGTACTAAAAGACCGAGCTAGTACAGTTGTGAGATTGTACTAGTTGAGAGCGATCTTTGCAGTGAATGAGCGTGCACAACTCTATTTGTTGTGTTTGGTAAGGTAATCCATACTAATATTATAAATGCGAAAGTCTGTCTGTCTGTCTGTCTGTGTGTTACCTGTTTACGCTTAAACCGCTGAACCGATTTAGTTCAAATATGGCATAGAGATAGTTTGAGTCCCGGGGAAGGACATAGGATAGTTTTTACCCCGAAAATCATCCCTTAAGAGGGTGAAAAGCGGGGTGGAATCATGGTGGAATTGAGATAATTAATGAGTTGCCTAATATTTGTGTGCATATTAATGCTCTAATTGAATGATTGCTATAAGACTTTCTCCAGGCGCTATTCTTACTCTAGCTGGGGTTACTAAGTCCACGCAGACGAAGTCGCGGGCAAAAGCTAGTTGATTATAAAATATATAAGTATAATATTTTTCCCCTCACTAGCTCGGAAAGCCGTCTATTATCCTTTAAAACAAGCGGGGAAAAACGCATTTTATCCACTAGTGGGGAAAGTAATTTGACCTTGGATGGAGCGTGTTTAAGTAGCTTTACAGATAACAAAACGTAAAACGCTCATAATAATGGTTCGTTCGATATTAATTATCATTAAATAAATGGTTTGAGAATCTAATAAAAAATACCAAATTTAGCTTCATTTAATAATTTTAAGTCATAAACCTTAAAATTCCATAAGAAACGTTAGATTTTTTATAATGATGTTAAATATAATTCTGAACGCACAAGTTGAGTCGATGCAATTTCAAAACGCATCGTTGACATTTCATACGTCAGAACAGAAATGTCAACATTGTCAACAAAATTTTTACTGTTCTTCTCACCGACTCACATAAAAATCAGAATTTCTAGTGTTTTCTGTTATAATATCGTAAAAAAATTAGTGATTCCAGTGATGAAGATGATCTAACGCCTGTGGATGTTGCACTTTCCTCGCTATAGTGAGGGGAAAAGTTTTGTGTTACACACGGGTGCAAATGTATTTTACTTCTCGTGTGTTGAAACACTCGCTACGCTCAGGATTCTATTTTAGAACCACTCGCTTCGCTCGTGGTTCAACTATAGAATCCTTTCCCTTCCTCATGTTTCAATTCCACACTCACGGGTAAAATACAACTTTGCACCCTTGTATAACAAATAACTATTATCGTACCGGATAACTGAAAAGGGCTTTTAGCCTTTACACACAATTTGTAATGGCCCTTTATCATTGCAAACACTTACCAGAGGACCATTCTTCAGCAATCACGTAATCAATAATTATATTTCCCCCTAAATGAATAATCCAATGTGAACAAGGCTAAACATAACATACTAGGTAAAAAAAAAAGTCAAAATCTTACCTGAGAATGACACTTCGGGCAGCTCTTAGCAATCATTTTATTTTTCACCATTTTGCAATTTCCTAATAAAAAGCTGCGGATAAAATCTAAATTTTATTTTATGATAACCAATAAACATACAATAAAGGAAACCCACAGGAAAACAATATCAGCATTATCAGCAAAGCAGCTGTCAAAACGTCAAACATTAACAAAACAAAAGTTGCCAGAGTACAAAATTAGTTAATTAATATACAGCCATGAAATGTTTGGCACAATGACCTTGGTGCGGTGAGATAGTGTGTTAACTCCTTTATAAAGTCACTCAAACCGTTTGCGAGGGCATGTCCACGGCATGTCACCATAAATTGTAATCCTTTAAGATTTATTTATTTATGTGGCTCCGCTTTTTAGAGGTAGATGAAGGGCCTGCGCTATAACCGCGAAAATCAAAGTTCGCAAATTGCGGTTGTCGCGGTAGCCCCTCTGAGGTAATATAATCCACTTTTTTGAATGAAAATTTTTGGAAATCAGCGTCATTAAAGCATTCCCTCATTTTGTTATGTCATCAACTGGCTACATTGCCGTCCAGTTTGACACTGACATATCCCTCTGTCATAATTTATATAAAAAACCGGCCAAGTGCGAGTCGGACTCGCCCACCGAGGGTTCCGTACTTTCATAGACCTACGTACTTTTTAGTATTTGTTGTTAAAGGCCCTCTACACTCATGCGCGAAGCCGCGAACGCGAGTGTGGAGCCTAGTTCGCTGGTTAGCGCATGAGTGTGGAGGTACCTTTATAGCGGCAACAGAACAGAAATACATCATCTGTGAAAATTTCAGACAGACCGACAGCGGAGTCTTAGTAATAGGGTCCCGTTTTTACCCTTTGGGTACGGCAAAGAGTAGATGGGTACGGCACCCTAATGACCTCCTAGTGAGTATTATATTATATTCTTTGCTAATGACAATCCTAATTTGGTTTAGAGTATGTTTAGAGCTTTAGCCTGTCCAGATAAACGAAAAAAAAATGACAGCTTACAGTTGTCTTACCATGAATCTAGTATAACTGGATCGGTCATGAGGGGTGGGGGAAAATGACCGAACGGGATAGTCTTTAGTATCTTTCAGTAGGAGTAGCAGAGAAAGCGCTGTTATTGTTTGTCCTTGTCATAGTTTCACTTTTCCACCGCTGCCACAACCGACGTTGTGGCAAACAAATAAGTACGTGACATGTCATGTTTGTTCGTTGCTTGTTTAATTATCGTTGTTTTGTATGAAATTGTGCTTTCTCTTATGAAATATAGTGATGGTTAGCGTTTTGAATGCTTGAACTTTGATAAAATACTGGTGAATTGTTTTGTAATCGGCTGTAATAGCCGCTCTGAGCAAAAATATGAGATCATAACCTTTCACACGTAAGTACGGTATTTTACACCTTCCTCTGTGAAAATAACATCGTAAAATTACGTTACACTCAAAGCAATGTAGAATCAAACGATTTCAATAAAAATATCACAATTATTTACGCAAATTAACAAAACATTATTTGTAAAATTATCCGCCCAAATTACGTAGGTAGGTAGGAGTCTGAGGTCAGCCATTTTTAAACTTCTTCTTAATTTAGCTGCATAACAATCATGTTAGGGATACCAGATGAAAATAACATAATTTTATGGGTAATTTTGACCTCGAAGTTTTTTCGTACTTCTAATTCCAAAAAATAAATAAACAAATGTTGTGAAGATTAAATGTGGTGTACATTAATTAGTGTGATTGCGATTTGTGATTTCTTTAAATTAAAACCCATAATACATTTTATTTTACGTTTTATTTACTAAACATGTTTAGTTTCGTACCACCTGCGCGAATTATAGGAGGTATTTCATTGTTTATACGCCTAAAAAGAACGGCCCATTGACATTTTATTTAACATTTTTTTAATACCGTCAAACAAGCTAACTTTGCCTCCAGGGTAATCGCCCCAACGTGATATCAAATATTGGGGTAATTTTTACCAATATTGTATCCCCACGTTTATGACGTCATCTATGTCTATCCCTTACGGGCGCACGCGGTAGGCCGCATCTATAGAAATATACTAGATCTATGTGTCTTACAGACTGAGACTGGGGAAATGAGGGCTATCGTTTTTTTGCTCACCAGTTGGCGCCTCTGTTGTTGGTGGTCCATCTTCTTCTTCTTCTTTTAAAATTATGGCTTCAGCCCAGTGGGACTATTTAGCCAGTATCAAGGTATTGAGAGGTTTAAAAACGACAAAAATTGTACGGTTGTACAAGACAGTGTACGGTGATTTGTTAGCTCTTGTAAATCGATAGCTAGACTTTACAAGAAGCACGTGGACTACCGGCCGTTGACTCCAAGATGGTGGTTAAACCCGCTTCAAAATTAATTCTCCATTCACTGCACACTACCACATTAGTTTACTGTATAATAAGCTATCGATATTACACTTTAAACAATATTAATGAGCAAAAAACAAAGTAATTAATCACGATGCTAACTATCAAGATGCATAGACCTAGCATTACATAGACCAGCTATACGCGTGCGCCCGTAAGGGATAGACATAGATGACGTCATAAACGTGGGGATACCATGTTGGTAAAAATTACCCCAACATTTGATATCACGTTGGGGCGATTACCCTGGAGGCAAAGTTAGCTTGTTTGACGGTATTAAAAAATTGTTAAATAAAATGTCAATGGGCCGTTCTTTTTAGGCGTATAAACAATGAAATACCTCCTATAATGCGCGCAGGTGGTACAAAACTAAACATGTTTAGTAAATAAAACGTAAACTAAAATGTATTATGGGTTTTAATTTAAAGAAATCACAAATCGCAATCACACCAATTAATGTACACCACATTTAATCTTCACAACATTTGTTTATTTATTTTTTGGAATTAGAAGTACGAAAAAACTTCGAGGTCAAAATTACCCATAAAATTATGATATTTTCATCTGGTATCCCTAACATGATTGTTATGCAGCTAAATTAAGAAGAAGTTTAAAAATGGCTGACCTCAGACTCCTACCTATCTACGTAATTTGGGCGGATAATTTTACAAATAATGTTTTGTTAATTTGCGTAAATAATTGTGATATTTTTATTGAAATCGTTTGATTCCACATTGCTTTGAGTGTAACGTAATTTTACGATGTTATTCTCACATATTGCGTTAAGAGGAAGGTGTAAAATACCGTACTTACGTGTGAAAGGTTATGTTCTCATATTTTTGCTCAGAGCGGCTATTACAGCCGACTACAGAACAATTCACCAGTATTTTATCAAAGTTCAAGCATTCAAAACGCTAACCATCACTATATTTCATAAGAGAAAGCACAATTTCATACAAAACAACGATAATTAAACAAGCAACGAACAAACATGACATGTCACGTACTTATTTGTTTGCCACAACCTCGGTTGTGGCAGCGGTGGAAAAGTGAAACTATGACAAGGACAAACAATAACAGCGCTTTCTCTGCTACTCCTACTGAAAGATACATAAGACTATCCCGTTCGGTCATTTTCCCCCACTCCTCATGACCGATCCAGTTATACTAGATTCATGTCAAGATGGCGCTCGAACCGGAAGTCCGATGGTGGTCCAAAAGACTATAGAAAAGCTGTCAGTCATTGAAGTGACAAGTGACATTTGACATTTCGAACTATGGAAAAGACCACCATCTACACTAGCGCTCCTAGCGGCGAATTCATACGCGTTAGCCCTCATTGGTGCGACGCGTACCATATTACAATACTCTTTGTGCGTACCTGCATATATGTAATCGTCTTTGAATATATTTTGAATGGATATGAAATAATATCCTATCTGAATAAAGATCCTACCTTTACTTACTTGACTAACCTAACTTTTACGTTTAAGTCCATACCGAAAGGTGATTTTACTTCACGATGGAGTCGTCAGTGTTACAATTCGCAGAGTGTGTTTGCGTGAAGGCTGAGGATGAGTGTTTAACAGATGAGCCCACGTTCGCGGAAGTGTCTGTGAAAGTTGAGCGTTTACTGGATGAAGATTGTGTTAAAGACGAGCCCAGTTGCGAGGGTGTGTCTATAAAAGCCGTACCTTCGTGTTCAGATGTGTGTGTAAAAGACGAGTCGCTCGGCGTGAGCGCAGCGGCAGCGGCGGCGGCGCTGTACACCGACCACGTGGTAAAAGATGAGCTCGTGCTCGGCCCCGTGCTAGTGGAGCGGCCCAGCGTGCGCCACGCACTACCACTGCCACTAGGTCAGTAGTTGATTCTATATTGATTCTATGTTGATTTTTTTTAATATGACAAGTTTATTGATGAAAATTGCCCAAGGTATAGTTGATTCTCCGGATCTGGTGTGTAAAGTACAATTTTTATATAATAATAATATAATAAAACGTTTATTTATCTAGATAAGAAGGTCCACTTTGTTAGTATTCGACAAACTAAAACCTACAAACTATGTTAGTATTCATAACTCACTAATGACAACGTATTTTTAATTAAGTGTTGCATTATTGAGCACTCATTCCTTACAGCTATTGTCTTCAGGAGGCTGTTCGGTCTGTCACATATTCTGTTCAGAAGCAATGCTATCTTTTTCCGCAGCACAGTATTGAAACTGTCTACGCGTGCTTCTGCGAACATGGTCGATGTACTGCAGAAACGTGACAACCCCAGCAGCCCCTGAAAGCATTATTATACTGGACGCGCAGAGAGCTGAGCAACCGTTGCGTACAGTCCACCCACAGTGCAGCCGAGTACAGCGAAGTGCAGTATGCTCTAAAGAGCGTAGTTTTGACTGCAGCTGTACACCACGCGAATGATAGGTAACAGGTCATTGCGCTTGTTTGCTGGTTCCAGCTCTAGTTCCAGCTATAGTTGCCACAAATAATTGCGTAGAAGATCAATATAAACCTATCTTGTTCCATAAGTTTGAACTTCTTGCAATCCCTAATGTCCATAATATAGATCTGCCTACATAAAAGTAAAGAATTAAAAATAAGAGGCCATAGTCGATTTTGGAGCAAAAATGTAAAATTGATAGATTTAGTCATTATAGTATAATACACGTTTTGTTACGTAATATCTAAATAACAAGTATTGGTTTCTATTAGCACGTCTTCTCATCTTGCCTTTTAATAATGAGGTCGCGAGCGTGCGTCACCGGTAATATATGAAGAGAAGGGGCAGTTTTTAAAAATTCATCAAAAAATTATGGTGGTAAATTATACAAATTGATGTATAAGAATAGTTTCAGCAAATGTTGTAGATTGTTTAAGTATCAAAATTTGTTTAAGTTTAAGTTCGAAACGTCGGGATGTATTATAAATTCAATATACGCGATATAATCCGTTTTCATAGTTTTATTTCATGAGTAACTATCGCGGTAACCGAAGACAATATTATATCAAAATTATGTTGAAATTAAGTCAATTTTCAGAGAAATTATCACTTGTTTTGAAGTAATTTCAGGAGAAAATTGAATTCGTTTAACTTTCATTTCCTCGAACTCTAGTCATATAACAAAAATGTAATCTGATAAAGGTCAAGTACAGAATATGTGTAATACAAATTTACCATTTTTAGCAGTCCAAACTTTACGAAATTACAAAAAAGAGCGACAAAATCAGTGCTTTACGCGCGTTTACCTAAACGTCCGTCAGAAAAAAAATCATTACTAATTTAGTGAGTCTGTTTTCAAAAAATTGATCTGATGAAAGGCAAGATAAGAACAGGGACCGGCCCGCTATCCCTTATCGGGGTTTTATAAGGGTATTGCATAAGGCTTAACTCACCATACCCTTTGCCAGACGAAACCCTTTGTTTTGCTTTTAAAAACCCTTATATAAAGCTACCACATTTGAGTAATCGGTAGCCCAAATACCCTTACAAAACCCTTATCATCCGCTCACCAACACCTTGCATATTGCTTATAAGGGTTAGCCTTATAAAGGGCTTCACTTTTAGCATATAAGCGTGCTAATTTAAGTCGTCTACCTTGTTCATAAAGCACACATTACTTCGAATCCGAGCGATCGTCGGCGGCGACGGCGGCGTTCTTAGACTAGGCACGTATTTTCTTTCCTTTTCATACACTACCGTAGATATATACTAATCCTGTCTCTTTCACGCAAAGGGAAACCTTTATAAAAAGCGCTTAAAGATAAGGGTAACCCTTATTAAGGGCTAGCCTTATTTTTGGTTAGCTTTTCGGTAAGGGTTAGTCAAAGGTAGGGGTATGAATGGGCTTGTAGTTCAAAAGGGAAAGTCTTTCAATGTGTTAGCCGTGTTTAAGTGTTGCCCATTGAAAGGGTTTTATCGCGGAAAGGGTTGTCCGGTCCCTGGATAAGAAGACGTGCTAATAGAAACCAGTACTTGTTATTTCAATTTGGTAACAAAAGGTGTACAATTTCATCAACTAAATCTATCAATTTTACATTTTTGCGACTAAAATCGACACCGGCCTCTTTTGCAGCTTTGCATTCATGACTTTCAGAAGTCATGAAACCAAGAAATAAAAAGTGCAGACAGGAAATGATCCTGGTATGTTAAATTACCTTAATTACTGTTAAAATTGTTTTAAGTTATGTTAACTTGTATAAAAAGCATAAAAAAAATGAAAAAATATTAATTTTAGTGGATGAGAACTAACATACCAATTTTATAAAATCTTTGGTTTTTGTTCACTGATAGACGGAAACCCACATACCTAAGTGAATATTTAGTATAGTGATTTTACTTAAGTATATGAAATGTAAACACACATATAAGAAAGGTTGAAGTGATATGTGGAAATGGAAATGTGCATATTTTGTATATTCCATCAGTTTACAATCCTAATAATATGGATTGTAAATACAGTGGAATCCGTTTATTATAACTCTGCTTATAATGACCAACCGCTTTCTATGACGTAATTACTGGACGAAGTTTGGTTTTCACATAAAATTCTTTGTAACAAAGTCGTATAAGATGACTTTGCTTATAGTGACAAATTGTTTACTATGACCTATTATATCCTATTTCCTTGAAATTATGACGGGTTATACTGACACATTTGCTGGTTTTCGTTGGCATCCTCACTACGTCTTTCCATGAGACTTGATGAGACGTAAATGTTGTTTTAATCCGAGGTTGGTTTCAGCTTTCAACCTCCCCAGGTTACAATCCCGGGGACAATTTCACATGACTGCTTCACTTCTGTCTCCACAGAAGTGAAGCAGTCATGTGAGATGGTCCCCGGGAGGCCCCTTCTGAAGGACTGCTGTGTGAGCCTGGAGCATATTGTTGTGGACACACTGCACACTAGCACTCGGAGCACAGACAGGGACAGCCGGAGACAAGGTCGTGAATCTGCTGTAGAGTGTGGATACACAAACACCACAGTTGAGAATGTTAAAGGAAACTATCAAGGTCGAAGAGGATGACAGGATGAGAGGAGGCCAAATTTTTTAACTAGGTTTTATTTTGTACTTAAATAATAAGTTTTATTTCTTTGTTTTTAATGAATAAATATAAAAAGGTTGGCCGTATTTCCTCGCTGTATAGCGATACTAATATGCTGTGCGACATAAAGACCAGCCCTCTGGTCACCAGAAGCCTTTATTAATAGGCCGAAGGTGTGGCGCCATCTATTCGAGCATAAATTTTTCTTGATTTTCCGAGGCACGTTTTTTCCTTAGACTTATCTTATACGAAGTTACATATATCTTTGGTTTATAGCCTTTGACCGCCACAATTGGCTAGGAATGACATCGAAATGCCGTGAGTGCGACGCCAGTTGTCCATTGCCAACACACAGTCATTTTCTCATCAAATTATCTCACTCATACACTGGCGACCGAACTATGTCAATAGGAAAAGCGCCAATACGCGCGAAGGATCTGTCTCCCGTACTAGTTAAGCGCCTTTTTCTATTTTTTTGTGGCTTTCTATCAGATAAGGCTCCTTATTCTTCATGTTCATATGAAACGTTTCCCTCAAGAACCCTTCTCTTATGGAAAGCCACGGCCACACAAATATACATATAAAATGAGTATTTGGCAAAAATTTCATTTTTAATACAAACTTATCGCTGACTGTACCATTCTTATCACAGGCAACTAATACTCATTGTGACAATGAGGGCTAACGCGTATGAATTCGCCGCTAGGGGCGCTAGTGTAGATGGTGGTCTTTTCCATAGTTCGAAATGTAAAATGTCACTTGTCACTTCAATGACTGACAGCTGTTCTTTAGTCTTTTGGACCACCATCAACAGAGGCGCCAACTGTGAGCAAAAAAATGATAGCCCTCATTCTAAAAACCCCAAACACAATTAGGTTGCGTTCTTGCGTTGCCTTAGGTTGCATTGTTTTATCACAGAGTTCCTATGGGCACCTCCTGTCTCAGCCATCAGATCAGCTCGATGGTTCCATAATATTGCATTGTCACATGACTTGCATGTGTATGCAGTATGCAATTTTCAGCTCAATCGGGAAGTGGGCCAAATTTAGCTTCCAAGATTTGACCCACACTACCTACACACATACATACTAACAGGGCAAGTTAAATAAAAGCTTGTAATAAGATTTAGAATTATCTGAAGAATATGATACAGTTATTTAATCTAGTAAAAGAAATATTTTTTTTTGCAGAGCAAACTCCTCGGATAAAACCAAGTGGCAGACCAGAAACATACAAATGTGCCCACTGTAAATATGTAACAGCTAGAAAAGTATGGTTAATCAGGCATTTGAGAAAACATACTAATGCGAAACGATACAAGTGTGATCAGTGTAGTTATGCTAGTGCCCTAAAAGGACATTTGCAAGTTCATGTAAGAAAACATACTGGCGAAAAGCCTTACAAGTGTGATCTCTGTAGTTATGCTAGTGCCCTAAAAGGAAATTTGCAAGTTCATGTAAGAAAACATACTGGCGAAAAACCTTACAAGTGTGACCATTGTAGTTTTGCTAGTGCCCAACAAGGAGATTTGACACGTCATGTAAGAAAACATACTGGCGAAAAGCCTTACAAATGTGACCAGTGCAGTTATGCTAGTGCCCGAAAACAAGATTTGAAACGTCATGTAAGAAAACACACTGGCGACAAGCCATACAAATGTGACCACTGTAGTTATGCTAGTGTCCAAAAAAGAGATTTGAAAATTCATGTAAGAAAACACACTGGCCACAAGCCTTACAAATGTGACCAGTGTAGTTATGCTAGTACCGAAAAACGATATTTCAAACGTCATGTAAGAAAACACACTGGCGACAAGCCATAAAAATGTGACCAGTGTAGTTATGCTAGTACCGAAAAACGAGATTTGAAACGTCATGTAAGAAAACACACTGGCAACAAGCCTTATAAATGTGACCAGTGTAGTTATGCGAGTACCGAAAAACGAGATTTGAAATGTCATGTAAGAAGAAAACACACTGGCGAACAGCCTCACAAATATGACGAGTGTAATTATGCTGCTATTTATAAAAGAAATTTACAAGTCCATAAATGCAAATCCTCTGATGAGATACTTTACGAGAGACGTACAGATATCGAAAGGCAGCACAAAGGTAAGAATACATAATAATATAGTAAATAACACCTTGAGAGACTATCGCTAGGTAATGGATCAAGGGTCAGATGCAGAAGGCGGTGAATTTGGACACGGCGCGGATAGCCCGCCGGTTCCTCTCTCTCTGCGGCCCTGACCAACGGCAGCTTGGGCCCTGCCCCGCTGCCGGCGGCACTCTAGGCAGGCCTATGGAACTCTCCGCGCGAGCTCGGATTTATACTTACGACTCGCTTCCCGCCGGCGGGACTTAAGCTAGCCAGTTGGTTGCCACACGCGCTCACGCACGCACGTCTGCAGCGCGCGCTATGCCAAAGAAATGTCTTCGTCACGAACAAATAACACAGCTTGTAGTGTGTATGGATGCAGAAACAACAAAACACATAAAAATATAGTTTTTTCCTCTTTCGACGGATGAGGAAAAGTAAGTAGACATTCTCAATATAGGTACTTACACCTATTGTTATTATTTTTACGATAGTTACAAGCTACTTAAGGTGCTATTAAATTGTTTTAAAGATGTAGGTAATGTTTTTACGACACATTTATAGCTAGATATCTACCTAAGACACCTAAGTATTTGAAAGAAGCGTCGGCAACCCTAGCGTTGTGCCGGCACGCGCGGTGCGGGGAGCGGCGCGTTGAAGGTCACTCCATTGTATTTTTGTGTAGGTATCAAAACGGTAGGTATTTGCGTTTTCTTTTAGAGATAAGTATCTTTTCGTGAGAACTATTATATAATCTGTGCTCTAGGTTAGGTTTTTTTATAATGTGTTTATATGTATATTTTTTGTAATGTTTTGTAAGTGTTTTTGTATTTTACTTTTATATTCATATTATAAAACCCTAACCTAAGACCAAAAATATATTAAGGAAATAATAAATAACAATAAAATAAATAATAAATATTTATTTTTATTTTATTTGAAAATATGTTACATGACTTTACAGAAATCCAATGCGCCATGAAACTTAAAATTAACATTAAACAAACAGGTTATTACAAATAACAATAAGGTACAAACAAATATTTACAAATAACACAATTACAAATAACTATTACTAATTAAACTTTCACGGATGTAGGCCTCGCATCCATCACCTCACAGAATCTCAGGCATTCATTTCTCACAGACGCCCATCGCCACGCAAACAGATATCTGCAAGTACTAATACTAACCCGTCGTGTTGTCCTCAGGGCTCGAGAGCGACCCCCGCGAGCGCGAGCGCTCGCACGAACAGAGCGAGGCCTGCGGCCCCGACGCGACGGACACGGGGACCAAAACAAAGACAGCCGGAGACCGCATCGTTATACATCGGGTTACACAACAGTTAATCCATTTCTTTGCAAATAAATAAATCGTGAGTTTGAGTCTCGCTTGCGCCTACAGAAATAATTATCCACTGAAAAGGGTAAAGAAATCGAGTCAGGCTAAGCTAACTCTGTTTGATTTGATAGCACAGAGTGTGCAAGTGTTATCTAGGGCGGATGCCCCGGTTTTTGCTATTTATTGTCAGTATGAACTCAATTCGTTACCATAAAACGCTTTAAAAACTAAAAAAAATAAGATTATTTTTATTTTAACATTACCCATACAACCTTTCCGGTTGCAAAATCGCAGAAAGTAGTAACTAAAATGTCAGATGTGTCGTAACAGTTACTACACTGCGACTGTGTACAGTTTTGGTTACTAAGTGTGGTAACAGTGTGTATAGATGGAATCATATCAATTGAGCTAATGCACTTACCTGTTTACTCAAAGAGTCTCAAGAATACAATGCCATTGAGTGGTAAACCACCAATTAGGATAACTACCTCGTAGTAAAAGCAGATTATAACCGCCTTGAAATGTTAGTATAGATTAACGACTCTATTTTTTAACAATAGGCTACAAAATACACTAACTAAATAATGGCTAACATAACTTTATTTGCATTTTACAACCGTCGACATCTATTTGTCCTTAAAAAAAAATGCATACGAATACTCGCCAACACTACAGACTCCGACGAATGTAGACCCTACTTTATTAAATACAAAATTTTTACATTAACATCAATGTACATTTTAGAAATCTGCAAATTTGTCAGGAAACACCCGGAATTCTTTCCAAAAATTGCCGACCGTCCTCGACGTTTTGAAAGTAGATTTAAGAATAACTTGGCGCCACCGACAAGTTCTGTACTAAAGCTACATAAATCAAGCCCAAACATGATGGCCATCAAAATTTATAATAAAATCAGCGACGACATTAAATTGCAGACATCAGAAACGCTATTCAATAAGCAGTTAAAGGACTTTTTAATTAATAAGTGTTGTTATAGGCTTAAAGATTTTTTGGAAGATGAAATGTAATTCTTTTGTAGTTTAGTGTATTGAAATTGACATTATATAGGTATCGATATTTATGATATAAACTTACAATCGTTTTAAGCATGTATATTTTTATTGTATATTTAATTTTATAAATTTTGGTAAAATAAAATCAGTTATTGACTTTAGAAATACTATATATTATATAATACAACTATGAAATTATTAAAAGTTAAATAAGACACTGTCAAATATATTGTACATATATAAATTAATCTTTAGATTTAAGATAATTGCCTTGCCCTACCAGGGCCCATGTGAAACTATTATATATGTAACACCTGTGTACCATGGATGCAATAAATAGATATGAATATGACACCCAAAACGAATGCACTCTGTAAAAAACCATTTGTTACAACATGTTTTTAGACCATTTTAACCCCAAGGTTATTCATTATTAAACAAGGAATAAGGTTAAAAATTAAATATACATGGAATGCACTTCTAACTTATTTTGTAAGTAACTTGTTGGCGGCTACGAGAACAAAAGCAGATAATAGTATTGTAATAATACAATGCCATTGTTAGTACAGGAAAGTGCATTAGCTCAGTTGATATGATTCGATCTATACACAATGCGACTAGAGCCCTAATAATATCACGTTTAGAAAGAAGCTCAATACCAGCAAAATAAGACTGACGTGAGCTATGTGAGGGAGTCTATGAAGGAGGAGTTGGAGTCAGTGTTTGACCGTTTTAAGGCCAGCGTTATGAAAGTGGTTGACCTAAAAATAAACGATACGTTAGACAGATTTACACGGATCCAGACAAGCATTAACAACCTTCAAATAGAATATGAGGAGGTTAAACAAGAGGTAGCCACCAAGAGTGCTGCCATCACAGCGTTGAAAACCGAAAACCGAAAATCAAACTTTACGCACAACACAACAGTTACGAACCTTAGCACTAGGTTGACCCAGTTAGAGAAAGGGTCGGCAACGCGCGTGTAATATCTCTGGTGTTGCAGGCGTCCATAGGCTACGGTAACTACTTACCATCAGGCGGGCCGTATGCTTGATTGCCACCGACGTGGTATAAAAAAAAACAACACTTCAAGATCTAGTCTAGTTTGTCAAAGGACTGTCTAATTTTAAACATAGACAGAGAGAATCATACTATCTTTGTCTTACACTAGTACTAGCACCCAAAAGAAAAGGATGAGTATAGTTTTTTATTCTTATGGGGCATTTTCTATGAAAAGGGACCTTATTGTCGATGGCGCTTACGCCGCACAGCGTCGCGCGGCATTGTATTTATATCGGAGCATCGTTTATAATGGCGTAAGCGCCATCTACAATAAGGTCCCTTTTTATAGGAAATACCACATATAGGATAGAGTCATAGAGGAGTACTGTCATAGTAAATTTTGTAGCCATAGAAAATTCACTGCCATCTATCGACACAAGATTAAAACTAAAAATTAAAATATCAAAAAATGTACATATATATATATGGATAAAATTTTGACCCGTTCTTTCACTGATATGCGTTAAAATTGTTAAATAACAAACGAAACCGTCAACGCCATCTATTCGAGAATAGGCCAAAGGTGGTAAAACGGGGTGGCGCCATCTGTTCGAGAATCAAATTTTCTTGATTTCCGAGGCAAGTTTTTTCCTTAAGGTCCCTCCACACTCGTGCGCGACATGCGGCGCGAAGCCGCAAATGTGAGTGTGGAGTCTGGTTCGCTAATCAGCGAAATCGACTCCACACTCGCGTCTGGAGCGGGCTTAGACTGTATCCTCAGAATAATGACTAAAGCAGTAACCATCTTATACGGAGTTACATACAGTTAGAAGCTTGGCTCTACAAGAGATCTGATAACTTTTTGACAGTACTAGCTGCTCATTACCGCACCAAGGTCATTGTGCGACGCATCCATAAGTAAGAGCGAGAAAGAGATATTGCTTTCTCTTATGCGTGCGTCGCACAATGACCCTGGTGCGGTGCGGTAATGTGTTAGCAGCTTTACAATGGACTTCCGCACCTAATTAATGGTGACACCAGTCATTGGAAAATCCATTTTATCCTTAAAGGATTTAACCAAACGAAGACGACTTCTGTATTTTTTTTTTCTGTACAAAAAAGTTGCTTATTTTTGCGGGGGAGGGAAACGTCAAATGTATACGTAACGTAAAATAGCCATGTCAGATAAACGTCAGTCCATACATTGCGTATGACCATTGGCCGACTATTTTCGACAGGGGAACCATGGAGAATGTATAAAGGAGCCAAATCTCTATGTATGAAAAGTGTCCATCAAAAAACAGTAATTAGGCGGCGCCACCATACACCGAAATACTACCAAAAACAACCCTACGTAATTTGGTCGGGTTATTTGTTGCCTTATATGGTTCATGTTATACTCATGTCCCAGAGCCTAACTAGCGCCACCGGAGAGATTAGGAACTATTATTTAAAGCTTAACGCGGTCACTTTTACAACAATTCTGCCATAAGCGATTGCGATCCTTTCTATACCATCCATAAGGGGAACGCTTGTTAATGGCTACTCCTTTTTTTTTATATTCGTCCTTCTGGACAAGCTAAGACCATAGGCCATATGGGCCATACTGCCTCTTCTTTAAAATAAATCCTTAAGCTCGCTCCAGACTACGCGGCGCGAAGCCGCGAACGCGAGTGTGGAGACGATTTCGCTGATTAGCTAACTAGACTCCACACTCGCGTTCGCGGTTTCACGCCGCGATTCGCGCACGTGTTCGAGAGCTTTAAGATTTTTATCGGTCATTGTTAAACGCATCGCACCGCACTAAGGTCGCGGTTCGGCGGACCATCTTACACACGGTCGAACGTGCGCCGAACCGCACCAACACCAAGTCGCAGATTAAAGGCACCGAGGTCTCGGTCGATAGTGTGTAACGTGGTTACCGTACGTGCGTTAAGGACACAGCTATAAGTGAGAGCGAAATAGAGATATTTTGACCGCACCAAGTCGCAGTCCGGTATGGCCCAACACAGTCTTGGCAGTGTTTTTCAAAGCACAGCAACACCGTCGCTGTCAGCTGTCATCCAGTCAATCCAACATATCACCAATCGAGTTGTTTTCATCTTGCAAATAGTAAATAAATTTACTGTACACGCGACCTTGAAGTGTAATTTTACTTGGAATATTTATTATCTTATCACGTACATGCATCGAGTGTTACTTTCTCTTCTGTTACACGCAATGAAACCAGCGGACTGATTATGTTGCAATATGGCACAAAATAACGATCTAACAAGCAGCCTCCAAACCCATTTTATTTGTGATGTCTGTAATAAGTTGTTCACTACAAAATACTCGGTATCGAAACATCTTCGGACTTGTGGTGTGGCGAACTCGTTGAAATGTCAGTGGTGTAAAATAATTTTTAAAAATCGGGGCAACTTAGTCACACACGCTGCTCGCATCCATGGCGATTACAGGTAAATATTGATCCATTGATTAGATGAACATTACTAAAGCCACAATTACATAGTGTTACAACATAAATTGAATAGATACATAAATTAAATATATGTATTTGTTGTGTAGTTTCTTTCTGTAGGTAAGTTACGTCACTATTTATAATTTTTATTAGTTCATCCCAAACCGAGTAAAAGAATTAAATAAAAAAAATGTTGCGTAAATCTTAAATGTCAAATTTTAGGAAAACAGGTCAGTTTGAAATAAGTATTGATTTACTTGATGAGCAAAGTGCATGGAGTGCATTGAATTTGTTTTCGGCGCATGTGCAACGACACGCGCCATTACTAACAAAAATTATCCTTATCTAGTTGGCCTAGCCATAAAATATACCTATCAGAATTTATGATCATTGTGTTATAAAATAGCTATAAAAGTTTCTGGCTATTTAAAAGGGGATTACTAGTGAAACATGTGCATCTAATTGTAGACTGCAGTGGAAATCACGCTATGGATCACAGTAAAGAATTGCTTGATAAAAAGTTAGTTGTTTGCGTAAACCCTAAATGCATGATTTTTTATTTTTGGAACCCATTTTTCTGTTGAATCTGTGTGCTGTTCAATGCTTTGTATACATTTGGCAACAATATGCATTTGAGGGTTAATATAGGGACAGGAAGGAACACATAGGCAAAAACTTGTTTGTATGAGTATGAATTAAGATTCCCTTTGTACAGTCAGCAAAACTATTAGTTTAGCACCCCTGCATACATATTTATATGCAGGGGTGCTAACCCAAGCTAATTGTTTTGCTGACTGTACCTAAATCATAAAAAAAATGGACTGTATAAGCCTGTACTTTTTAAACATTGTATGAAAAGTGCAGCAAAATAATCAAAATATATCCAAATCATCAATTTGTTAAATAATTTCACAGTTTAGACTCGCTTGTTTTAGTCACTCGCGCTACATGTTTCGGAGAGCCTAGCCAGCTATAGCCAGCTAGCTATAGCTAGCTTGGTTGTTGTCTCACAACAGTTTAAATTCGATCATCAATTTGTGTTTGGTGATTGTTCCAAGTTTTGTTTGTAAAATTATCAGTTTTCACTCTCACTAGATCTCCATTGATCCCAGTTTCTGTTCATTCATCCCACCTCCGCTAGGGCCTGCCAGCTCCTCGCCCATCTTGCGGCGCTCACAGTGGCTATATTGGCCCACCTCTGTGGCCAAGATCTTAAAAATTAAATTTGTCAAAATATGAATTAAACTAAATTTGACAACTGGTCTGGCCTAGTGGGTAGTGACCCTGCCTATGAAGCCGATGGTCCTGGGTTTGAATC
This sequence comes from Cydia strobilella, assembly GCF_947568885.1. NCBI lineage: Eukaryota > Metazoa > Arthropoda > Insecta > Lepidoptera > Tortricidae > Cydia > Cydia strobilella. The sequence goes on along the minus strand of NC_086066.1, from coordinate 2,710,177 downwards.
CCGGTAAGGGCATTGGACACGACTAGCCAGAGACAGAGAGGCATGGAAGGCAATGAAGGAGGCCTTTGTGTCAAAAGCTCAAAAGGACACGTCGAGCTGACGGTTGTTGCAAGCACATAAATAAATAAATATTGTATTAAATATTATTAACTGTATTTTCGATAATAAAAGGCAAAGGCTTTGAAATTGAAAGGGCATTTATTTGTGTGATGAACACAAATATTTGTTCCTGAGTCATGGTTTTTTTCTATATATTCAAGTATATTATATTGTTGTCTGTGTACCCACAACACAAGCCTTTTTGACCTTACCATGGGGCTTAGTCAACTTGTGTAAAAATGTCCTATAATATTTATTTATTATTTATAACATTTGTCTTTTTTTACAGTTACAAAGCTGCTTCAAACTTCAAGTGTCAAGTGTGCGAGAAAACATTCAACCAGAGATTCCAACTCACATACCACATACGGAGAGAACACTTCAACCTACAAGCCAAGACGCCCTACTGTGAATTAAAAAAAATAAACCAAGTGTGGTTTGAAAATGTTCTAAATTCAAATAGTGTCCTAGAAATAAAAAAAACTGGCCACAACACACTAGTGATGAGAAAACTAGACGAGAACACTGGCATAAAAGTCAGTGATACCAACACAAAAATAACAGATTTATCAAGTTTATATCCAGTACATAATAGGTCTAGAGTTAAAGTCCAATGTCATATATGTAGAAAAATGTATCTCAAAATCACAATTAAAAAACATATGGACGAAAAACACTCTAATGTTAGGAAACACGAGTGTAATAATTGTAAGAGAACTTTTAAAAGAGCTTATTTTTTTTTACAGCATGTGTGTAACAAGATACCTAAAAGGAAAGGGAAGAAAACCATTGTTATTGAGAGTGTACAAAGTTTAAAGCCTATCGAAATATTATAGTTTTTTTACAGTTGTGAACCCTCGACAAAAAACGGTGTGGCCCAGGAAGCGCTGGTGGCCTAGCGGTAAGCGTGGCGCGTAGAGCGTGCGACTTGCAATCCGGAGGTCGCGGCTACAAACCCTGGCTCATACCAATGAGTTTTTCGGATCATTTGATATTTACTAGTCGCTTTTCGGTGAAGGAAAACATCGTGAGAAAACCGAACTAATCCCATTAAGGCAGTCGCTTTCGTAAAAACTAGTGCCCACGCTAATTCGTGGCAAAATGCGAGGAAGATAAGACAAAAAGAGGGATATTATATTTATAAGTTTGACTGCTATGTATGTATTTGAAAACCGGTTTTCTAGCGCTGGTTCATAGACACATTCTATCAAAATCGGTTCATCCCTTTCATTGTGTTGGGTTTTTTTTAAATTATTTATATGAAGTTAAGGATGTCTGCTTATAGTAGCCTCTAATGGGCCACACACAACAGATACAATTTTCAAACTAAAATAGATGTCATATATTAAAGAAAAAGTGACGAAGCCCTCCAGTGGTGAAGGCCGGATTCAAACCGGCGTCTTTAGCAAACCGGGCATATAGTCGAGAAATTGGAACCGGTTCCGCCGTGGTGGGGTGGCCTAGGGCGTTACTCAATATAAATGGGTGGTTCAACTTTTAAGTGTTGTTTTTAAGGTTTCGTACCCAAAGCGTAAAAAGTGGATGGCCCATTCTGGAGAGCGACGAGACGCCCGGCCGGTTAATATGACAATAACTTTATGGAAATGTTCTAATACGGGTTTAAAAGTAACGGTTTTTCGAGCGAAACCGAAATCAAAAGGTTGTACGCCAAGTACAGTCAAGTGTCAAAATATGGGTGCATATAACTTACTCGAAAACATGTCCCATAGTTCTTAATCCGCTGACATTAAAGAACTATGGGACATATTTTCGAGTATGATGTGTGCACCCATATTTTTACACTTGACTGTACATGATATCGATTTGGAAATTTAACCGGTTTCCGTGCCTTGTTTATAACTACCATAGAGATGCATGTTGCATTTAAATCCCATAAAATCAGGGTTTTAAGAGTTGTCCTGCGGCCGTAGCATTTTCATCGCCTGTCACGTTCTAACAAGTACATATTGTACATAAGTGCGAAAGTGACAGGCGATAAAAATGGAACTATGCTGCTACCGCAGGAAAACGTATATAACCACGGCAAGAAGTGATACAAAAAGTTGAATCACCCGAATAATTCACTTATTTAACCCGTCGAAAGACCAACATACAGAAAAGTGACCCATATTGCTCTATAGAACAGTCAAATGCAGAGAAAAGGTACCCCACGTCCATACCAATTTAGAACTTTGTATGCAGGGGGGGGGGTGCCTTTTTACCTAACACACGTGTGATACCAAGTCGCTACGAACCAAATTGAGTTAGTATCACACGTGTTACTAGGTAGCTTGAGAGGTTAATTTTAGTATTCACTAAATGTTTTTCGTTTTTTTAACTACCTATACACTCAAAAGATTTGTTTAAGTATAGTACCTATTTATTTTTATTTGTAAATATTTGATCATTGTGAATGTCCAAGCTTATAAATCTTATAATTTTATTTGCTAGATGAGAAATATATGAAGTATAAATAAAAAAATCGTAATGAAAATTGAATTTTATTTCATTCAAATGATCAGTAATCATCGGCAAACGTTTAAATTATAAAAAAAAAAAAAACAGTATAGCTGAACTTTTATGCTTTCTACGAAAATCGTTCTGTACAATTATCGTTTTATAGCCAAAGAGTGAAAAATTTGCACTAGGGTCTCGAAGGGGAAACAAGAAACAAACATAAGAGTTTAATTAAGTATTTAAGTAAGTACCTATAAACAAATGTAACATGTGTTTATTCTAGCTTACTTATCGCGGCTACTTATACTTAAGCGCGGCTTAGAAGACTTGTATGCTAAGCGCCATCTCCGTAAGACGCGCCCGAAGCCTTCGTACACCTACACCTACAATTCAGCCGGCCAGCTCCATTGCGTACCATGCAATCGCATCTTCAAATCCAAGTTTGGCTTCGCAAGCCACATTAGAGCGTTCCATGCTTCCCATTAAAAACGGTTGGAGTCGCCGTCGTCGGACACGGCGAGGAGGACATTATTATTATCTCTACACAAGTTCTCTTATGAATTATAAAACAAGTTAAACATATTAATCATATTATGAATCTATATCTCCACACACATTAATTTTGTATCAAGCAGAAATGTCTTAAACGTGGACCCCCTAAGGCTCATATATATGGTGGTTTTTTTTTTTCCATTTTTAATTTATGTTCACACACATTCTCGAAATAAATACAAAAACAGTTTAACACCTTATGAATTTAGTTGTTATTTTTAATATTTGCCTACATCTAAAAAAATCCCAAGATAAAGATTTTATTATTCGGCATATGTGGTATTTCCTATAAAAAGGGACCTTATTGCCGATGGCGCTTACGCCATTATAAACGATGCTCCGATATAAATACAATGCCGCGCGACGCCGTGTGGCGTAAGCGCCATCGACAATAAGGTCCCTTTTCATAGAAAATGCCCCATATTACAATGCGCTTATGAACATCAAATAGAACCACGACGGCTCTAACCCTGCACCTCTGCCTCGAGAAGATTTAAATCTCCCCCGCCCAATTGGAGGAGGGTATCCCAATATGGCACCGGCAACAAACTCGGCGGGACACATCTTTACAATTTCATTAATTCATGATAAAGTAAAATACATTTTATAAATTACATAAAACTCGCCAAACTGTGAGGTTTGATGGCGAGAGGTACGCTCTTTTTTTATGCTAATAACTTAACCTATTTGGGTCATACACATTTTATAGTATGGTTACCGCATTTGCGTCTTTCCTGTAGACATCGCAAAATTAAGGGAATCTAAAGCTAATTTTTATACTGCACCCGGCGGGATACATTTTTCCACTTCTTGAGACTCAAGTAAAAAAAAAACGGGACATTTAGGTATTATGTATAAAGTCGTTAACTTTTATTGTATTGTCCACACACAGAACACACAGAAGTGACCTTTTTTAAAATGTGTTTGGCCCGTTTACTTAACCTTTTGGAAGCCAATGACCGATATATACGCACCGTAGGTTCAACGCCAAAGACCGATTCATAGACCACATATTGATATAGATTGTGGTCATAGACCACAGAGCAACATAGACCTAAACCTCTTCGACGCCGTGTCAAACACAAAAGCTGTCACTCGGACGCCACGTCACCGAAGTGCCAAAATTGAAATTGAACTTTATTCACATGCGCGTAGGTCCATGTTGCTCTGTGGTCTGTGACGGATTAATCGGTCTTTGGCGTTGGACCTGCGGTGCCGATATATCTGTCATTGGCGTCCAAAAGGTTAAATCTAACAGTTTTACAGTTGTTTCTGAGATTTACATCATAATCTTTAAATTTGGTTATGTAATTTATTTCACAACATATGATTATAGTACAAATTTATCAGGTTAATTGTAATCTTTAAATTATTTAGATCTCTGTTGACATTTTGCTGGGACGTCAGTCTTTCCGTGACCACAGCTGGTGCAACAGCTGAAACGTCGGAATGTAAGGTAAACACAATGAAATTAAATCGCGGTATTATAAATATCAATCAATATATTTTATTTTAGACCACGTCCATAGTGTTAGTGTACATTCCTTTAAGCCTATACTAACTTATAATAACTTATAAACTAAGCCTCTGGATCCCATATGTACATTGTCCCAATGATTCCAGAAGGCGCAAGGAAGGAAGGGGGAATATGTGTTCAAAACGCGAGAGTTTAAAGTGTTATATATAAATTACCGTTCCCACAAAACTGAAGATTGACAGCGATGCAGGGACGAATCATATTGCCCCTTTCTAATGTATGGCACTATCCCTTTCGGCTATTTAGGGTTGTCAAAAATCAAGTTTTATTTTTGTTTGTGCTCTTAATGTATTTTTTTTGGTTTGGTCAATAATGTAATTATTCTTTGTGTGTATTTTTGTAATGTTTTAATATGTATCTTTGTGTGTTATCTGTCGTGGCATCACCAAATGGGCCCTACGGAAGACCAGCGCTGGCTTTATAGCTAGCATTATGCTGAGTTGGGTCCATTTCGTGATGCACACTTGATGATCTCTTCTTTTCTTGCTGTTGTTGTCTGTACATGTTCGTACTTGTGTTGTGATCGTCACGAATAAATATCTTTTATCTTTATCTAAGTCATTATTTATCTGTGGTCGTACATGCAAAGGGACGTCAAGTAGTGCCAACCCTAATAATTGCTCGGAGTAATGCTGAGCCGAACGGAGCCGAGAACGCCCGAAAGGATCAGTATAGGCCCCCTGGTGTGGTCGCTGGTCGTGCACAACGAGCGAGGGCTGCCTGCTCCTGCAACAAGCCAAGCACACTTTAACTCCGTTTCTTGAGCTTGAGAGAGCTGAAAGAGCACTGCTAAAAGTCATGCACCAAAAGCCGTTCAGATTCCCTAATAACGAACACTATTTACTCTGTAATCTATTATCTGTAAGAAAATTGTATATTCAAAATCTTATTCTAAAACACACACAAGCGAACCACATGCAAAACACACAATACATGATTACATGCACACGTAGAAAAAAACCCATACAGTGAAAACTGCATTTGCCAGAAGAAAGCAACAGGCACAATCTTGCAGTGTATATAATTAAATAAACAAACACATTTGACAATCATTCCTGCACTACATACGAGTGTAAGAGTATAAACTAAATGGCTAAAAACTAAAAGCTACAATGATATAGAAAACTTAATTCAAAAGAAGTATAGACCCAAACAAACACACACACACGCACGCACACATACTTTCTGTATTGTGTACCCTATCCTCCTAAGTCCCAGCTTTTTTTAAACGACATAGTCCTAGAGGCTTCTTGTTCATTTGTTTGCACATAATAAATATAGTTAGTTGGTCAAACCAATTTGTCAGTCAGTAACAACCAGGAAAATTATACTCATCCCTTTCTTTTGGGCGCTAGTACTAGTGTAAGACAAAGATAGTGTAAGACAAAGATAGTATAATTATCTCTGTCTATGTTTGAAATGAGACAGACCTTTGACAAACTATATTTGCTGTCAGTCCTGAACAGACTATTTACAACTCTATGGACTGTCAGAATATTCCGCACGAGCATTCAAATTTGAAAGCGGGGGCATCTAAACATTTTGTACCGAAATATTTACTATCGGTGTTTATTACTATAGTACTTTACTTATTGCTGGGACTGAAGGGTGACTTATTATATACAAAAATTTGGTACCGCAGGACTTAGGAGGCTATACCACTTTTACATTAAAATTTATGTCTAGTTAAGTTTTGTTAATGCTAAAATTTATATTTTTTTATAGTTTAACATACTCTAGAATTTACTTCTAACCTAACCGCGTGGATGAGCGGTGCTCTCTTAGCACAAGAGGCACCAGCCCAGCGCAGATATTGTAATTTGTGTTTTTTAAGCTACCGAATAAAATATATATATTTTTTTTATTGACAAAGAAAGGTGAGTTTTTGCACATTTGTAGCTCAATTAGCTTGTTGGATATGGATTAGAGTCAAGTTTATATTACTTTCTGATGTCCGCAGTCGGACTTGGCTGATACTTGTCAAACTAATTGATATGGTAAGTAGGTATGTAAATCTATACAATAACAATATCAAATAAACACAGCACACAATTATGATTATGTCTTCTTACCTTTGTGCTGCCTTTCGATATCTGCGCGTCTCTTGTAAAATATCTCATCAGAGTATTCGCATTTATGGAATTGTAAATTTTATAAATAGTAGCATAATAACACTGGTCACATTTGTGAGGTTTTTCACCATCGTGTATCATTTCATGTTTTTGGTCAGCATCTTTGTAGGCACTAGCATATAGCTACAGTGGCCACATTTGTAAGACTTGTCGCCAGTGTGTTTTCTTACATGAACCTTCAAAGTATCTTTACTTGTGCTAGCATATCTACGCTGGTAACATTTGTAAGACTTGTCGCCAGTGTGTTTTCTTACATGTACATTAAATTTTTCTTTTTGGGCACTAGCATAACTACACTGGTCGCATTTGTAAGGCTTGTCACCAGTGTGATTTAAAGTACTAAAGTAAATTATTATTACTATTTGTAATGCAGGCAGGCAGTTTAAATAACTGATAATGCTTGTATCCAGAGTCATAAACCGAGTTCTCAGTGTTGAGTAGAATTTGCTTTGTACTTATCTAATTTATTCTTAAACTCATTGACACTTTGGGACGCTACTACATCCTCTGGGAGTTTGTTCCAAGCGTTGACCACTCTGTTGCTAAAGAAGTGTCTAAGAGGATTATTGTAGGACCTGTGAGACACCAGCTTATACTGATGACCTCCGGACGGTTGTTACTATTGCGTTCTAGCATCTTATGGAAATCTTTAAGGTCATAGTGTTGGGTTAGTATTTTGTATGTCTCAATCAGATCTCCGCGTTCTCTGCGCTCCTTCAAGGTTGTGAGCTTTAAGAAGTGTAGTCTTTCTTCATAGGACATGTTTTAGAGTTTCTTTGGTATCTTGGTGAAACTACGTTGAACTTTCTCCAACATCTCAATATCCTTGATAAAATAAGGGCTCCCTACTTGAAATGCGTACTCCAATATAGGTCTAACATAGGTTTTGTGAATTTTGATCATCATATCCGGCGTCAGATTCCCAAAAGCTTTTCTTATGAGGTAGATAAGGTTCTTTGCTTTCTTAACTATTGCAGTTATATGTTCTTTCCATTTCAGGTCCTCACTGATTTTGACGCCCAGATCGATTTGTACCTTGACAGCTTTTAAGGGAGTGTTGTCCAAATTATATGTGTAATGAGGGTTGTTTTTACCTATGTGCAGAACAGTACATTTTGTAGAATTCAGGTTTATGAGCCATTCTTTAGACCAGTTCCATACTTTGTTCAGGTCGTCTTGTAGCAAGTCATAGTCAAGCAATGGGTTGGCAAATAATTTAGTGTCATCTGCAAAGGTACTGATGTTGCAGTTTAAGCAGTGATTTGAATACCCTTATAAATGCCTTTATAAATGCTAGCATAACTACACTGGTCACATTAGTAAGGTATGTCGCCAGTGTGATTTCTTAGATGAACCTTTAACGTACTTAAACGACTGCTAGCATAACTACACTGGTCACATTTGTAAGGCTTGTCGTCAGTGTGATTTCTTAGATGAACCTTTAAATTACTTTTACGACTGCTAGCATAACTACACTGGTCACATTTGTAAGATTTGTCACCAGTGTGACTTCTTAGATGAGCCTTTAAAGTACCTTTATGACTGCTAGCATAACTACACTGGTCACATTTGTAAGGTTTGTCGCCAGTGTGATTTCTTAGATGAACCTTTAAACTACTTTTATGACTGCTAGCATAACTACACTGGTCACATTTGTAAGGCTTTTCGCCAGTGTGTCTTCTTACATGAACTTTCAGATCTCCTTTTTGGGCACAAGCATAACTACACTGGTCACATTTGTAAGGCATGTCGCCAGTGTGATTTCTTAGATGAACCTTTAAACTACTTTTATGACTGCTAGCATAACTACACTGGTCACATTTGTAAGGCTTTTCGCCAGTGTGTCTTCTTACATGAACTTTCAGACCTCCTTTTTGGGCACAAGCATAACTACACTGGTCACATTTGTAAGGCATGTCGCCAGTGTGATTTCTTAGATGAACCTTTAAATTACTTTTACGACTGCTAGCATAACTACACTGATCACATTTGTAAGGCTTGTCGCCAGTGTGATTTTTTAGATGAACTTTCAAAGAATATTTATGGCTGCTAGCATAACTACTCTGGTCACATTTGTAAGGCTTGCCACCAGTGTGATTACTCAGATGAATCTTCAAATTACCTTTATAAATGCTAGCAAAACTACACTGGTCACATTTGTAAGGCTTGTCGCCAGTGTGATTTCTTAGATGAACCTTTAAAGTACTTAAACAATTGCTAGCATAACTACACTGGTCACATTTGTAAGGCTTTTCGCCAGTGTGATTTCTTAGATGAACCTTTAAAGTACTTTTATGACTGCTAGCATAACTACACTCGTCACATTTGTAAGGCATGTCGCCAGTGTGATTTCTTAGATGAACCTTTAAAGTACTTTTACGACTGCTAGCATAACTACACTGGTCACATTTGTAAGGCTTTTCGCCAGTGTGATTACTAAGATGAATCTTCAAATTAACTTTATAAATGCTAGCATAACTACACTGGTCACATTTGTAAGGCTTGTCGCCAGTGTGATTTCTTAGATGAACCTTCAAATTACTTTCTTGACTGCTAGCATAACTACACTGGTCACATTTGTAAGGCTTGTCGCCAGTGTGATTTCTTCGATGAACCTTCAAATGACTTTCTTGACTGCTAGCATAACTACACCGGTCACATTTGTAAGGCTTGTCGCCAGTGTGATTTCTTAGATGAACCTTCAAATGAGATTTACAACTGCTAGCATAACTACACTGGTCACATTTGTAAGGCTTTTCGCCAGTGTGTATTCTTACATGAACTTCCAAAACACTTTTTTTGGTGCTAGCATAACTACAGTGGTCGCATTTGTAAGGCTTGTCGCCAGTGTGATTCTTCACATGGGCTTGCAAGTAATCTTTTCGAATGGCTGCATAACTACACTGGTCACATTTGTAAGGCTTGTCGCCAGTGTGTTTTCTTACATGAACTTCCAAAACACTTTTTTTGGTGCTAGCATAACTACAGTGGTCGCATTTGTAAGGCTTGTCACCAGTGTGATTACTAAGATGAACCTTCAAATTACCTTTATAAATGCTAGTATAACTACACTGGTCACATTTGTAAGGCTTGTCGCCAGTGTGATTTCTTAGATGGACCTTTAAAGTACATTTACGACTACTAGCATAACTACACTGGTCACATTTGTAAGGCTTTTCGCCAGTGTGTATTCTTACATGAACTTTCAGATCTCCTTTTTGGTCACAAGCATAACTACACTGGTCACATTTGTAAGGCTTGTCGCAAGTGTGATTTTTTAGATGAACTTTCAAAGAATATTTATGGCTGCTAGCATAACTGCACTGGTCACATTTGTAAGGCTTGTCAACAGTGTGTTTCTTTACATGGACTTGCAAGTATTCTTTTCGACTGCCTGCATAACTACACTGATCACACTTGTATGGTTTCGCATCACTATGTATACTCAAATGCCTGATTAACCATTTTCGTCTAGTTGTAACATATTTACAGTGGGCACATTGGTATATTTCTGGTCTACCACTTGGTTTTATCTGAGGAGTTTTCCCTGTAACAAAAAATATTTATTTTACTAGATTAAATATGTATCATGCACTTCAGATAATTCTTCATGTTATATATAAAGTGAAGTCCAATCGAAATTGCAAATAATGTAAACAAATGGTGCATCCCTATACTCTGTATCTTTAGGTATTTAAATAAAAGTAAACAAACAATTTGTACATTTTCGGGTAGTTATAACATTGGTTAACCAACTAAATACAAAACCCCTTGGATCTGTCACTGAACGGCCTGGCTTCAACCTACATTATTTGATCATGTAATGTTTTCAACTACCCTCAACTGGCTTAAGGAACCATTTGAGGGTAGATTTTTTTTTAAATACCTAAAGATACAGAGTATAGGTTGTGTATGCTGCTCAAAGAAATATGTAATGGAGTGATGACGTCACTTCTCCGGAAATGCTCTGATTGGTGTTTCAGTCAATGATGATGATGTCCTCCCAGACGTATCCGTCGACGGCGACATCCCGACTGTGAGAAACGGAACGTTCTTCCTCTCTGACAGATAGACGGCGCCGACTGTAATGGCTACCGAACTGTACAAAAGGATATATTAAATAAAAGCTAATTAATTAATTTAGACTCTTATTTCAATATATAATAATTGGCGACGAGACACAAGTACCTCGTGTGCACGATTAGAGTGATAAAACTAAAATCTACAAGTGGTTTCAACTTTAAGTTGTGTATTGGTGAGACTTAATATGGTATAAGGTATAATGGCTGCCACGCGTAAAGATGCAGCTTTGATGGAAGAGAAAAATCCGGAGGAAAGGTGGGATATTACACAAGAAGTGAGAAGCGGAAAAATAAGCTCCATCTATAAATGCAAAAAACCAGAACTCATCCAAATTTTACGAGAAGAGAGGTTAGAACCGTTAGAATCTAATGAACCTACCGTGGAACAGTTACGAAAACAATTGAGTGATCACTTCAAGAATAAAGGAAAACATCAACAAAAAGTGCGTAACTCAACAATGACCGCGCTAGGCGACTTGAAACCATTTGATGGAGAAAAGTGGGAAGTGTTTGAACAACAGTTTGAATATTTTATCTTAGTTAATGATATAACTGAAGACAAAAAAGTGCCTTTATTAATCATTAAATTAACGGCCAAAGTTTTCGAAACACTGACTTACTTATGTTCACCTAAACAACCAAAAACTTTTACATATCAAGAAATAATACAAAAACTAGAAGATAAATATGTAAAAACGCTATCAACAACATTGGAAAGAGCCGAATTTAGGAAAAGAAATCAGCTACCAAATGAGAAAATCCAGGATTATGCCCTAGAGTTGAGAAAACTAGCAGGAAAATGTAATTTCAAAGACATAGATGACCAAATTAAAGAAAAATTCATGGAAGGAGTGTCATCTAAATTGATTAAGTTCGAGTTAATGAAGAGTCCCTCTGAAATAACTTTGGAAAAATGCATTGAAATAGCAAGAACAGTAGAGGCAGCTTTACTTCATACTAAGAACTCCGGAGAATTGACCGAAATATTTTACAACCGAGGGAAATCAAAGCCAACTTACAAAACCAAAAGAATGGATAACAACAACAAACCCGGAGCATAATGTTACTGTTGCGGCAAGAATAATCACATTAAAGCGGAATGTACTCTAAAAAAGAAATTTTGTTCAGAATGTGGAGTTTAAGGACATGTATACAGGATGTGCCCTGAAAAAACAAGACAAGTTATTAATGCGTTGGAAACATCTGCAGGGAAGGAGGACTGTGAGGATGTAGAAAATCTAGTACAAGACTTGGGATATACAACATATACCGTTAATAGTGTGAGTAGGATACCACCCTAATACTTAACTATTTGTGTAAATGATCATAAATTGCCATTTCAAATTGACACATGCTCGGAGGTGACAGTGATGTCAATTACTGATAAAAATAAATATCTGAGTAGTTTTGAACTACAAGAATGTAAAACTTTGTTTAAAATTTTTGACCAAACTATATCTAAACCAATAGGAATTGTGACAAATGTAACAGTTACATGTAACAATATCACTAATAAATTAAGTGTATTTATTGTGAAATATGACTATCCTAGACTCATTGGTAGGGACTGGCTTCATGCATTTAAATTGTGGCCTCCAAAGTGGGTAGACAATGATGATAAGAAAACTTACATGCTCCAAAATGTTTCAGATGCAGAACAATTAATTTTAGAAAACACTTAGTTTTTATTTTATTTTATTTTTTACTTGCCAACCTTACCAACAGCCATGATAATCAGTAATTGAGACTATGGAGTCTCAATTGCTGATTATCAAGGCTGTGGCATGTGCTATCATTTTACCAAATTTGAACTATTTGAACAAATATTAGAGTTTTTTAGGTGCTGCTAATTGCAAATATCAATAGTTTTTAGGGTTCCGTACCCAAAGGGTAAAAAAGGGACCATATTACTAAGACTCCACTGTCCGTCTGTCTGTCTGTCACCAGGCTGTGATCTCATGAACCGTGATAGCTAGCCAAGTGAAATTTTCACAGATGATGTATTTCTGTTGCCGCTATAACAACAAATACTAACTTTATTTATTTTTCTATATTTTATATCATAGTAGTGATGTAAGATTACTTTACGTAGTGCAGTAAAACAAATACTTCTGCACAACACGTATAATTTTTTAAGCACTTTACTAAATTTAACATAAAACACCAAAAAAAATCTACAGATGGAATTTAAAAAAATATTATACCCAAAACAAATTATTTTTCTGACTGTCCGCTTTCCGCACTGGCGTGAACAGATGTACGTGCGAAAAATGACGGCGATTAAATTTAGCTGTAGAAGGAAAGAAATGGATTAATGAGATGGAGATTATGGACGATAATGGTTGTTTCAACGGGTGATTGGTGCCTAAATTTAATGCCGAATATTAGTTTCGCCTCGAGTATTTGCTCTAGCTCTATTCCAAGTTGGTTATAAAGCAAATACTCGAAATAACACATAAATACTACTCAAAGTTATATACATCCCAAAACCCCAAACCAAGAGGAGTGGTGAAACGCAAAATTATGAACGTTGGCTCTGAAGATGTTCCGGAAATAACAACAAGCGAAATCGAACATGCTCTCAGTAAACTGAAAAATGGCAAATCACCCGGCAGTGATAACATTATTATTGAGATGGTAAAGGATGGAGGAGATAGAGTGACTGAACTACTTAAAACGGCCTTCAACAAATGCTTGGAGGAACAAACTATACCAGAGATCTGGAACTGTGCCACAGTCATCTTACTTCATAAGAAAGGAAATAAAGCAGATTTAAACAACTATCGCCCCATCAGTCTGCTCTCACACCTGTATAAACTCTTTACCAAGATCATTACTCTACGCCTTACCAAAAAACTTGACTCATATCAGCCAATGGAGCAAGCCGGATTTAAAAGTGGTAGCAGCACGTTGGATCATACCTATATCATTGTCTAGGCATTGGCTAGGTATTGTCAATGAGAATCATTATAGAAAAGACGACTGAATATCAAATGCCTTTGTGGTTAGCATTTATAGATTATAAAAAAGCACTGAGTGGGACCCACGGAGCACCATAGACGGTGCAGGCCGGGGTTCAGGCAGACCAAAAAGGAGATGGCGGGACGACTTGGACGCATTCTACCCCAACTGGTGGGAAAATGGCGATGACAGGGTCGAGTGGAGAAAACGAGGGGAGGCCTTTGCCCAGCAGTGGGACACCAAAATAGGCTAATAAAAAAAAAAAAAAAAAAGCATTTGACAGTGTTGAAACATGGTCGGTCATAGAATCACTACAAAATGCACGCATAGATCACCGATATACTGCTCTAATCGAAAATATGTACAAAAGAGCCACCCTAAAAGTGAACCTACCCCCGCTGACCGAGCCAGTTCGGATTGAGAAGGGCGTACGACAAGGTGATACGCTTTCACCAAAACTGTTTACTCTGGTGCTAGAGGACATCTTAAAAATCCTTAACTGGGAAAAGCGTGGATTGAATATATGGGGTAGTCGCTTGAATAACTTGCGGTTCGCTGATGATATTGTCTTGCTGGCAAGTGACCCCGCTGAACTTCAAAGCATGATCCAAGAACTCAGCGATGCTACCATACGGTGTGGGCTGGAAATGAATCTAGACAAGACAAAAGTTATGACCAACACAGATGTCAAGGCGAATATCACAGTTAACCATACTGCCATCGAAACTGTCGATAAATACGTGTATTTGGGATAAGAGATAGTGACTGGAAAAAAGAACCAAACCAATGAGATCAACAGACGCGTACGACTAGCCTGGGCAGCCTATTCCAATCTCGAGTTTGCCTTCAAAATGAACCTTAAGGCCGAACAAAAAGCACGCATATTTGACCAATGTATCCTGCCTGTTCTCACTTATGGAGCTGAAACCTGGGTTTTCACCAAAGACATACTACGTAAATTGAGTGTTGCCCAGCGGGCGTTAGAGAGAAAATTGGTGGGGATCACATTGAGAGACCGTAAAACAAATGAATGGCTGAGACAACAGAGCAAAGTCAATGATGTTATAAAACGCGTAGCCAATTTGAAGACCGATTCGTGGAGCAAACGACTACTCGAGTGGCGACCATGGGGGGAAGAGCGTCCTCAAAGTAGACCCCAGATGCGCTGGGACGACGACATTAAGAAGACTGTGGGGAAACAGTGGCTCCAAGTCGCACAGAACCGCGACGAATGGCGCAAAATGAAGGAGGCCTACACCCAAAGGGTAGAAAAAGGCTAAAGAGAGAGAGAAGAGAGATTAGTTTCGCCTGACAATTAGGGGCACTTAGAATTTTGAAAATGCCGTAAAGAAATGCGGAATACGGATAACAGCGGCTTTACAGAATTAAAAGAAATATGGCACAAAAAATAACAATGAACAATTATAGGGTAATTAAACGGGAACGCTCCGTAGACGATGACAATTTGCTTGTTCCTTTCCAAAGAAAACGTTCTGCCAACCAACGCTGTACCGTGAACTATCGATCCACGCAGTATGCGGGCTCGTGTCCTCCGTGGGTCTGATACCTGACCGCCGGTCGACGACCATCCACTGCCGACTGCCTATCGGCGGCTGTGCCTTGTCGTTGATACGGCCACCACGTACCACCGGAGCACTGCTCGACGGTGGCCTTAAAAAGGGTCCTGGTGCAGGCAACTACGGCCAACAAGGCAACTTCCGAAGAAAACGTTCCTCTCGATTTAAAGGTTTACTTGACGGAAACAAGGAAAAAATTGAAAAAATATTTATGGGCCATAAACAGACCTTTCCACATCAATCTCAAAATCTATCTGAAGTCCTCCGAAGAAAACAAATTTCTTCTTTCCGAATCAGAATTGAAATTCAAAATTCAACGCAATTGTAACCTGCCTACATCGAAAATATCTCAGTCCAAAAAAGGTTCCATGTGTTTTGATAAAGCGCCATCTAAGAGAGTTCGAAATAGATAGGCAACATGGTGAGGTTTGCCTTACGGGAGGCTTCCTGTCTACGGCGCCCCAGGGCGCCACGACACACAGTTTGGGAACCCCTATTCTAATGCATATCTGCTATTGAATTATTTATAATGTAATTTAATACTATGACTGAGTACAATTGGTAGTTTAAGAAATGATTTAAATTAAAGTTTGACAAGCGTGAATTAATATAATGTAATTTAATAATATCCAGCCAGCCTTCTGGAGAAGACAGGCTCTGGACAGGGACTCGTGGAGGAATATGGGAGAGGCCTATGCCAAGGGCAACCAGACAAGACGTCTGCGGAGAAAGGCTAGCAGTAAGTAAGCAGTAAGCAGTAATTTAATAATATGACTTATTGTAGTATGTGCTTTGGTTTAGAAGTTTAGAACTGTAAACTTCCATATTTGGAAATAAATAAAAAAAAATCCTGTAGCGTAATGATTTTACAGCTTCATGCAATTAATGGTTAGAGGTAGAACCCAAAACTGACCTGTTCGTGCTTGGCGCACGCCGCGCCGCTCCACTAGCACGGGGCCGAGCACTAGCTCATCTTTTATGACGTGATCGGTGTACAGCGCCTCCGCCGCGCTCACGCCGGGCGACTCGTCTTTTACACACACATCATCCGGCACAGGCTCAGCTTTTACAGACACTCCCTCAAACGTGGGCTCTTCTTTTATACACACGTCCTCACAGGGCTCAGCCTTCACGCAGACACTCTCTGCGCCCTGTAACGCTGACGACTCCATCTTCAACTATAAACAGCTACTTTGCGATGGTCTTTAACGTAAACAGAGCTAGGATACTTCAAATTATTTGAAATCCGTACAAAATATATGCAGATTATTAATAGTTACAAAAGCTAAACTACAAGGGGAACTATAACAATACTCCGTTAAATTTGCTCACAATTTGCTTTAATTCATTGATTGTGTCATTTTTTTTTTTTTTTTAATCATTTATGGATTTTGTGTAATGTAAGTAATGGCGATTAAAAAAAAAGTGTAACAGACGAGCGTGCCGTACCGCCCGTTCCTCGACTTTGGTCCGGGTAGCACATATAGACATTTCATGAGTGTGGAGGGCCCTTAAAATAAAAAAAGCTTTAAACACTCAAAGCTGCCTCTTGCCTCTGTGGGCTCGAGCTCTGTCACAGAATAAGGAATTGTGTGTTTTGATTGCAAATAATCACAAAAAATAGTAACATAAATTCCGAAAAATGAATGAATTTAATTTATTTAACAGCAAGTACACATGCCGTGCCTGCATGAGAACTGATCAAGATCTTTCTACCATGTCTGCAGATGAAATATTGCTGTATCGTGATTTCGTAAAGGTCTGTTATTTGATAAAGCTTTTTTAAGTGATTTAAAAAGATTGAATTAGCTTGCCGTGAAAATTTGTTTATTAATTTACAGTACTATCTTGAGTTATATAGAGTTCAGTGTTTTGGAAACTCAGGAAATTAGAAATTATAGCATTTTACAATACTAGTTTCGTTGATGTGTCAAGATATATTTCGTATAGAGATTATATTTAATAATAAAATTATTTTCAGCTGAAAAGTGGACCAACAGACACCGTAATGAAATTGTGTTTTATATGCCGAAGTATGTTTAGCAAATTTTTGAAATTCATCATACAATGTCAAAGAACATATGAAATTTTTAATGGAGTAGCAAAAGAGGTGAGATAGTTATCGTTTAATATGTTTTTGGTGAAACTTAGGCCCTAACTGTCAAGGAGAGGAAAGCTCTCCAAGTCTGCCAAAATAGTATGGAAAGAAGCATGTTGAATATAAAACTTAGAGATAGAATAAAACTGGAGGACATTAGAAAGAGAACAAAAATAATCGACGTAAACCACACTATGAAAAAACTAAAATGGAAGTGGACCGGCCACATGCTCCGAGACAAAAGAGAAAAATGGTCAAAAGACATCACAACATGGTACCCAAGAGACGGAAAAAGGGATGATGGAAGACAAAAAATGAGATGGGAAGACGAGTTCAGGCAGGTGGCTGGAGCCTTCTGGAGAAGACAGGCTCTGGACAGGGACTCGTGGAGGAATAAAAAGTTAGAGTTTGTCGTATCACCTCGTTTTGAGAGCACTCCCCTGACTGCCGCAGCCAGTATCGGAATCCTCGGCGTCGACATTTCGAGTGAAGTCCAGTTCCGCGGCCATTTAGAGGGTAAGGCCAAATTAGCCTCAAAAAAGCTCGGTGTGCTCAACAGATCGAGACAGTATTTCACGCCGGCCCACCGCCTACAGCTGTATAAAGCGCAGGTTCGCCCACACATGGAATACTGTTCTCATCTATGGGCAGGGGCACCCCAATACCAGCTTCTCTCTCTGGACCGCATCCAGCGAAGAGCGACTCGAATTGTCGACTGCCAGCGTACTTCGGAACGGCTTGACTCCTTGGCGCTGCGTAGAGATGTGGCCTCGCTCTGCATTTTCTATCGCGTGTATAACGGGGAGTGCTCCGAGGAATTGTTCGGATCAATCCCTGCAGCTTCTTTTCGCCATCGCCCTACGCGAAAACATTACCATCCTCACCACTTAGATGGTTGGCAGTCCTCAACTGTGCGTTTCTCTAGAAACTTCCTGCCTCGCACAGCTAAACTGTGGAATGAACTGTCGCCTGCGGTATTTCCGGACCGATATGACCTTCAAACCTTCAAGAAAAGAGCGTATTCCCATCTTAAAGGCCGGCAACGCACTTACAACCCCTCTGGTGTTGCGGGTGTCCATGGGCGGCGGTAATCGCTTTCCATCAGGTGATCCGTCTGCTCGTTTGCCTCCTATTTCATAAAAAAAAAAAAAAAAAAAAAAAAATATGGGAGAGGCCTATGCCAAGGGCAACCAGACAAGACGTCTGCGGAGAAAGGCTAGCAGTAAGCAGTATGTTTTTGGTGCCACCGGACGATATCAGTCTGTCAGTTAGAACAAAGATTTGAGTAGGGCGATAGCTGTGCGTGTGTCTGTCTGTCTGTTACCTCTTCACGCTTAAACCGCTGAACCGATTTTGTTGAAATTTTGTATAGAGATAGTTTGAGTCCCAGGGAAGAACATAGGGTAGTTTTTATCCCAGAAATCATTCTTTAAGGGGGTGAAAAGGGGGGTGGAAGTTTGTACGGGGAATCAATAAAAAGCAGATTGGGTAAAAAATAAGCTACACAAATTACTAACTCGCCATAATGGCTTTGAACTGCACCCAACTAAGTAATTAATAATTAATTAATAATTTTATTGTTTATTGACTGTTTTATTATTTTTATTTTTTATGTTTGACTTGCTTGTTTAACCATAATTAGTGTTTTGTTGTTCTTCTATGTAGTTTGTAACTCTATGGTGTTATTTGTGTCAGAATCTTGTATTTGTTAATTAATTATGCATAATGTTTACCGTGTAAGCGATTTGGTATATTACTGTAAGCTTATATGAGAGAATAAAATAAAAAACACGCAGACGAAGTTGCGGGCAAAAGCTAGTGTTATAATACCTTTGAAAGAAAGAATACTTTATTTTGCATGTAATATGGTACAAAAGGTGCCTTGCGTCAAATGATGATCCCTCTCTCTATTGGTTGGGCTTAAATTATAAAATAATTGAAGAAATATGTTTTACTATACTTTCATTATTTAATTGTTACATTTCTAAATAAATAAATGTGCCATTTTCAACCGAAAGGGTACTTATTGTCGCTTGTCAGTAAGGCGCTATTTCCATATAGCTTCAATTAGAAATCAACCTTATCAACAAACGACAATATGGTACCTTTTGGTTGAAAACGTCACAAATGTGCTACTTATTTTTTTTAAAAAGGAGTTCGAAAAATTCGTGTTTAAAAAAAATTTTTTTTCTTAAAACTTACAAAAAATTGAAATTCAAAAACATGATATTCGCGAGCCGGGGACGCACAGGCAGGCAGCCACGCCGAGTAGCCGGGTCCAGACCAGAGTACACACAGAGCGAGCGTTTTGTGCGCGAGGCAATATCCTCGCGCACAAAACGGCCAATGTAGGCGTGCCTCGCGCGCGCCGCCTCGGCCCGGCTATTGAGAGTGAGAAACCTGAACCCACGGTGCCTTAATGTTTTCCTGTTTCAGGTTGAACTAAACAAGTACAAACTTCACGACTACTCTTTTACCACGGCCACTCATTATTTGGGCCCTGAGATTGAAGATAATTTGAGTTATGATCAGTTTGATGATGACAAGTATGATGATGATATTCCTTTAGTGATGCTGAAGGGTGTTAAAGAAGAAGACAAAGTTAAGAGGAAAAAAAAGAAGGTAAGTAGCAACAGAAATAAGAATAGGAATGTTTCCTGTGTTTAATAGTTATTTGTTATACAAGGGGGCAAAGTTTCAACAACAGTTTAGCTAAAGATTCTAAAACTGAACAAGAAGTGTAGCGAGTGGTTCGAAAATGTAATCTTAAGTGTTGCGAGGGTTTCAAGGCATGAGGGTTAAATAAACTTTGCCATGGAGTGAAACACAAAAATTTTCACCACCAATGCAAGGAACATACTAACTTTAAAATATCAAACAAAGTCAAACCAAATGAATTCAAAATTGATGTTATTAAATATTTATCATTCTGTGCTTTTGCATTGCAGCATAATACGATAGAAACACCAGAAAACACGCAAGAAGAAAAAAGAACAGAAAAGAAAAGTAGCAAACAGAAAAAACAACTTAAAGAAGGTTTCAGTTCAAGAATGGTGCAAGAGACAAACGAATATGAAGTCATCAAACTTAGCAAAGAACAGGTAAGACTAATCAAAGACAAATGTTCTACTCCCCTCTCCCCTAAATCGTCTTACGTAATAAATGAATGACGCTAGTGTGGCGCGTACTACGTAGACGAACAACACGAACGCGAAGCGATGTGATGCGGGGCGGGGTGAATCAATCCTTTGATAACTATAGAAGTGTCCTACGTGGGTGATCTCGTTGCGAACGCGAACGCCGTGGGCCCGCCGCGCCGCGCCGCTTCGCATTCGCGAGTTGTTCACTTAAGGGGCCCACTGATTATCAGTCCGCCGGACGATATCAGCCTGTCAGTTGTTCGGAACCTTCAACTTTTTGTTATAACTGACAGCCTGATATCGTCCGGCGGACTGGTAATCAGTGGGCCCCTTTACATAAGACGCAGCGTTAGGGCTTTCGCTATATTTCGTTTTTTAGCATTAGAATAAAAGTAAACAATCTTTGTGTCTTTTTACTGAGAAACCCCTTTTAAAAATAAGTAACTATTACTTATAAAAGCAACTTACTGTAACTTATTTTCCAAAAGTGTTTTTCATTAAAAAGCCACGTCAAGAGCGCATCGTTACCCAGGTAGCATTTATACGTTATTATGACGTCAGGGACGTCATCTTATCTTATCTTATAGTTTCGGGGGCCCTTACGGATACACTTCGACCCATAGGGATCTTTTGTGCAGTTACCCCCTAGGAAAGATCCGTCCGCTACTCAAGAGCCTTCCCCATCTCCATATGCCGGATGATGGACCTTATGGGTAGCTTTTTGAATTCCTTTGGTACCAGGTAGCCTGTTTCAAAGTCCTTCATTCTTTGTCTGGCGAGGGCGTGACATTCACACATAAGGTGTTCTATTGTCTCTTCCTCTTCGCCACACATACGAAAATCGGTGTTGTCAGCGTGCCAGGATTCCCTTGACCCCGTAATGGCCAGTAAACACCCC
This sequence comes from Cydia strobilella, assembly GCF_947568885.1. NCBI lineage: Eukaryota > Metazoa > Arthropoda > Insecta > Lepidoptera > Tortricidae > Cydia > Cydia strobilella. The sequence continues at coordinate 2,688,644 of NC_086066.1, read as the reverse complement.
CGTTATTATTTGGAGTTGCCGTTTGCTAAGTTTCCAAAGCTTTTTGCTCCAACCAGAGTCTACCCCTTGTATAAAGAGCTTTGAGTGCTTTAGACCCGTCAGACTGTCCCATTCTTCCTGGTGTTTGGTTTTAGTAAGGTCTTTGATAGCCGTTGTGATGGTTCCCTGTGAGAGCCCCACGAATGGTCATAATAACGTCATTATGAGGTCGCTGACGTCACTTTGCTACCTGGGTAGTAGTGAATCGTTCACAGACGTTCCTACTTGATACAAAATTAATTGTTCCATTTATACACTAACTCCCTTATTCATAAATCTTTACGGGCCTGATTTAGGTAAATTATGTTTTATCCCTTTCTTACAAATACGTAAGTCAGAATGCCAGATAAAGATAAACGATTCACAGCTAATTCAGGCCAGTAACTCGTTTATGAATAATGCCATTAATTACTTGCATTTATTATTTACAACGACGGGACTTAAGAGGCCGTAGTCGATTTTGGAGCAAAAATGTAAAATTGATAGATTTAGTCGTTGAAATTATACACGTTTTGTTACGTAATATCTAAATAACAAGTATTGATTTCTATTAGCACGTCTTCTCATCTTGCCTTTTAATAATGAGGTCGCGAGCGTGCGTCACCGGTAATGCATGAAGAGAAGGGGAAGTTTTTAAAAATTCATCAAAAAATCATGGTGGTAAATTATACAAATTGATGTATAAGAATAGTTTCAGCAAATGTTGTAGATTGTTTAAGTATCAAAATTACGTTGAAATTAAGTCGAGTTTTAGAGAAATTGTCACTTGTTTTGAAGTAATTTCTGGAAAAAATTGATTTTGTCTAACTTTCATTTACATTACTTCAAAGTCATAATAATAAAAATGTAGTCTGATAAACGTCAAGTACAGGATATGTGTAATACAAAATTACCATGTTTAGCAGTCCAAAGTTTACGAAATTTACAAATAAGAGCGACAAAATCAGTGCTTTACGCGCGTTTACCTAAACGTCCATCAGAAAAGCAAACATTACTAATTTAGTGAGTCTGTTTTCAAAAAATTTATCTGATAAAAGGTAAGATAAGAAGACGTGCTAATAGAAACCAGTACTTGTTATTTCAATTAGGTAACAAAAGGTGTAAAATTTCACGGACTAAATCTATCAATTTTACATTTTTGCGACTAAAATCGACACCGGCCTCTTAATCGCGTAAAATAAGTATTAAACCCACCTCCGACGTTTCGAGGACGGCGTTGTCCCCGTGGTCTCGGAGACATCGTTGTAAATAATAATGAGTAAAAATCGTGAAAGTTTAAATCAGTGTTTTAATTGCATTTGTTTATATTATAAACAGGTGTTAGAAGAAATGGCGGCGAAATCGAAATGCGACAAATACTTGAGGTCCGTGTACAAATGCGAGAAGTGCGTAAAAGGTTTCAACTTTAAGGACGTCATGGACAACCACATGAAGAAACACTCACAGGTAACTAAAGTAGAAGTAATGTACCTTAATCAAAATATAAATTCATGTTGATTAGTCGAGCATAATTTATAATGTAATTTCATATTATGAGAATAAATATCTAATCTAATCTAAAGTAGAAGTAATGTAACTGAAGTAGAAGTAAGAGTAAGGTATAATATTGTTTCGGTTACCGCGATAGTTATTCATAAAACCACTCACTCACTCACTCATGATGTTACTGATGATGGTGTTGGCGCAACATAAAGACTAGAGAAGGTCCGGCTGTTTCGACAGCAACGGGTACAAAATCGTACGTCCCCTGTAACCCGGAGTATTTGGCGTGCTTATTTTTGGCGGCAATTTCTGCCGCTGATCCTGCCGCTTTTACCTTGTGTTTTGATAAAACCCTTTCAATGGGCGTCCCTTAACACGGCCATAGAGTAACTTATACTAGAGCGGTACTGTCATAGTAAATTTTGTAACCCCAGTAAATTTACTGCCATCTGTCGACACACTTTAAAACTAAAAATTAAGATTTATAAAAATACGATAACGTGTATTTAAATATAGATAAATGATTTTTTTAAATGCGTTAATTATTTTTATTTTTTTGACCCATGTTCTTTCACTGATATGCGTTAAAATTGTTAAATAACAAACGAAACAGTCAACGCCATCTATACGACAGTGGGCCAAAACTAGTGGCGCCCTCTGAACGAGAATCAAATTTTCTTGATTTTCGAGGCACGTTTTTTCCTTAGACTGTAAACATCTATTACGGAGTTATATCTATCTTTGACACGGCTAACTCATTGAAAGACTTTCCCTTTTGAACTGCAAGCCCATTCAATCCCTTAATAAGGGTTACCCTTATCATTAAGCGCTTTTTATAAAGCTTTCCCTTTAGTAATGTCGTAGTTCAGCCTTGCGTGAAAGAGACAGGGTTAGTACGGATTCGAAGTAATGTGTGCTTTATAAACAAGGTGGACGATTTAAATAATCACGCTTATATGCTAAAAGGGAAGCCCTTTATAAGGCTAACCCTTATAAGGGTAATGGGTTAGCTTTATATAAGGGTTTTAAAAGCAAAATGAAAGGGTTTCGTCTGGCAAAGGCTATGGTGAGTTAAGCCTTATGCAATACCCTTATAGAAACCGGATAAGGGATAGCGGTCCGGTCCCTGGTTTTAGATGGGACGCAGCAAATGTGCTAACACATGTTGCATCCCATAAAAGACACCGCCCCCTCCGCCAGGGAACTAAGGTGAGCCCGTCGGGTCTTTTACCGTCTGACCGTGACAAGCCTGGTGGTTCCAATATGCACGGTATATTGGCCGATACGCACAATTTCATTTAAAGAGTGGTGCCTCGGGAAACGCCCGGCGCACCTCTGCCAACTCAGCCCGTGGTGACCATTCTCCTCAACCATCATGCCACAAATGCAGCTTAGAATACATTTAAAAGAGAAAAAATACTGTCTTGGGTGAGACTTGAACTCATGGCCTCTGGTGGTTCAAGTCTCACCCAAGACAGTATTTTTTCCACTTTTAAATTTATTTAATAGCATCGTTCGCAGACGTTTCTGCTTGTTAAAAATTTAATGTGTAATTTTTTTTTCAGGAAAGTGGCACGTTGAAGTGTGAAATTTGTGCTCAGTACTGTCCAAGTGGTGTATCTATGAGAGGACACATGAAATCGCACACCACTAGGTAAATATCACTTTATCATCTACATAATATATACATGTATATAGGTACACTACCGCTCAAAAGTATTTAGGCACCCGCAATTTTCACCATACATACAAAAATCATTTACAAAATCATACTGTTCATCAGGCAAATGACTCTCTTACATGTTGGATTTAATTTTTATCTAGGTAAATATATTATGAGCCTTAAATTATTGCCTAAGACATCCTTTAAAATTTCGAGTTTACTTTATGCAACGATTTAAAAAACCCTTATGTACTAGTTCATACAGAATAAAACTATTTTGTACTGGAAAACGATTTATGGATTTTTTTATGCTTGCCATTTGGTAAATAGGCAATGTACACGAATATTCTGCACGATGCCAATCTCTTATGGCAGAATTGTTGCAAAAGTGACCGCTTTCAGCTTTAAATAATAGTTCCTAATATCTCCGGTGGCGCTAGTTAGGCTCTGGGACATGAGTATAACATGAACCATACCTATAAGGCAACAAATAACCCGACCAAATTACTTAGGTTGTTTTTGGTAGTATTTCGGTGTATGGTGGCGCCGCCTAATTACTGTTTTTTGATGGACACTTTTCATACATAGAGATTTGGCTCCTTTATATAGTCTCCATGTTCGATATGTCTGTTAAATTAAAAAAGTAAACTGCACAAAAAACTGTTACCCGACTGCGACTTAGCGGTATAATTCTGAAAGTCGATTTTGTATACAATTTTATGGAAAAAATTACGAGTGCCTAAATAGTTATGAGCGGTAGTTATTAAAAATCGTAATCGTCAATTAGTGGCCACTATTTAATAACTGGCCACCTTATACTAAAAATTAATTCTGTCAGAATTCATTTTTAGTATAAGGTGTTAATAACTGGCCACCCTTCATTAACTAGCCACCTTATACTAAAATTAATTCTGTTTATAGGTGCACTTTACATGCTAAAATTAATTCTGTTTATAGGTGCAATTTGCATTTGATTACTTTGCCTCACATGTGGATAAAATGCATCTTTCTCATCAGTTTTTGAACAATCAAGAGAGCCTTTACCAGCTGGTGTGGTGAAAAATTATTTTTAGGGTTCCGTACCCAAAGGGTAAAAACGGGACCCTATTACTAAGACTCCGCTGTCCGTCTGTCTGTCTGCATGTCACCAGGCTGTATCTCATGAACCGTGATAGCTAGAGAATTGAAATTTTCACAGATCATATATTTCTGTTGCCGCTACAATAACAAATACAATAAAGTACGGAACCCTCGGTGGGCGAGTCCGACTCGCACTTGTCCGGTTTTTTATTTCAGATACAAATGCAAGATATGCGGTGCAGTTCGGATCTCTCGACAACATTTGTTAGAACACTACTCCATAGAACATACTTTTGACGCGAACACATACACCTGCGAGCAATGTTCCTTCACCACCAAGTGAGTACTGTACTGTAACATAGAGAAATAAGTAAGCTCACTCCATACATCAGTATCCTTACTTAGTAAATAATAAGTTGTATGGGAGGTAGGGTAAAACGTATTATTAATAAGTTTAAAACTCCCTTAAAATGTATTACTTACTAATCTTAAATCTTATTACATATACATTTTCGCAAAGCTCGCATATAACTTAATAAATGGGTCTTATTTATGACTGTAAGAATAAAATAAATGTAAGAATATTCCGACCACATAAATCCATAACAGGTTAGTCAAACATGTAGTCCTCTGCAGAAAAAAGGTACCTCCTCTGCATAGAAATTTGTATGCAAAGGTGCTAAGCGAATAGTATTGCTGACTGCAGGTACTTAAAACTATGTTAGATGCAATTAATTACTTAACTTACTAGCTATCTACATTTCAAAATTAATTTTTAACAAGCAGAAACGTCTGCGAACAATGCTTTAATTAATTCTAAATTAATTAATTAATTTAACCTCTAAATTAATTAATTAAATTAATCTAACCACAAGTTTTTTTTTAGAAAACGCACAGTAGTCCAGAGGCACGTGAAAACCCACAAGGTCGGCAAGAATCTGACGTGCAGCGTGTGTGGGGCCGGCTTCAACAACATGCATGCATTACGAATGCACGTGTCGTGAGTACAGCTCCATACTAGTCCATACAACACAACTGTTCACGTCATCATCGGCATTTTGCCACGGCTCATGGGAGCCAGGGGTCCGCTTGGCAACTAATCCCAAGAATTGGCGTAGGCACTAGTTTTTACGAAAGCGACTGCCATCTGAGATTCCAATCCAGAGGGGAAACTAGGCCTTGTTGGAATTAGTCGGGTTTCCTCACGATGGTTTCCTTCACAGAAAAGCGACTGGTAAATATCAAATGATATTTCGTACATAAGTTTCTAAAAACTCATTGGTACGAGCCGGGGTTTGAACCCGCGACTTCCGGATTGCAAGTCGCACGCTCTTACCGCTAGGCCACCAGCGCTTCTGTTCTTCATCTGTTATACTGTAATTATTTATTTTAAGATTATTATTGTTTTGTGTTTTGTAAAGAGTTTAATACATACATACATACAAAAACCATTCGTTTCAGCCGCCACGACCCCGCGCAGCGCTTCAACTGCCCGCAATGCAACATGAAGTTCATATACCCGTCCCTTTTGCACCGTCACATGCTGTCCCACTCGCACAGGGACCACTACTGCGTCGAGTGTGACGTCACGTTCAAGTCGCTTGTGAGTTCATATAGGTACCCGTCCCTCTTGCACCGGCACTTGCTGTCCCACTCGCACAGGGACCACTACTGCGTCGAGTGTGACGTCACGTTCAAGTCGCTTGTGAGTTCATATAGGTACCCGTCCCTCTTGCATCGGCACTTGCTGTCCCACTCGCACAGGGACTACTGCGTCGAGTGCGACGTCACGTTTAAGTCGCTTGTGAGTTCATTTAGGTACCCGTCCCTCTTGCACCGGCACTTGCTGTCCCACTCGCACAGGGACTACTGCGTCGAGTGCGACGTCACGTTTAAGTCGCTGGTGAGTTCATATACCCGTTCCTCTTGCACCGGCACATGCTGTCCCACTCGCACAGGGACTACTGCGTCGAGTGCGACGTCACGTTTAAGTCGCTGATGAGTTCGTATACCCGTTCCTCTTGCACCGGCACTTGCTGTCCCACTCGCACAGGGACTACTGCGTCGAGTGCGACGTCACGTTCAAGTCGCTAGTAAATTGTTTTAGCCGAATAGGCGGATCCACACAGAAGGCGCCGCCTCGCGAGGAAATTGCCGCGTGAAGCAGCTCGGTTGGTGGAGACGTGCCTCGTCCCTAAGGGGATAAGTTCGCCTTTGTACACATTTACTGTATTCTCTCTGTGTTATGTAATTGTTTTGTGCAATAAAGTGTTTACTACTACTACTACTGTCGCGGTAACCGAAGACAATATTAACTAATATGTTTTTGCAGGACAATTTAAAGCTCCACTTCAAAAGGGCGAAAAAACATAGAGACCCGTCAACATACAAGTAAGTTTGTTTTTAGGGTTCCGTACCCAAAGGGTAAAAACGGGACCCTATTACTAAGACTCCGCTGTCCGTCTGTCACCAGGCTGTATCTCATGAACCGTGATAGCTAGACAGTTGAAATTTTCACAGATGATGTATTTCTGTTGCCGCTATAACAACAAATACTAAAAACAGAATAATATAAATATTTAAATGGGGCTCCCATATAACAAACGTGATTTTGGATAATGGTACGGAACCCTTCGTGCGCGAGTCCGACTCGCACTTGGCCGGTTTATTATTATTATTTAAAAGCTGGTTAAGGATGGTATTACATCAGTCCAATGTGTATTTGCGTCTCACATTTTGCTTAAGTGTCCCCGGCAAGCTCGGCCGAATTTCACCTTCACATACAAACGGAGTTTCGTTCTCATTTTAAAACTACGTGTTGGATTGTAATGAAACTTTGCACATACAATGACATGAGGTATATCTAGGTCTGTAATTAGATTTAGTATATAAAACAAACGAAAATGAAAATTTATTAAATAAAATAAATTAATATAAATAATTTTTACTATTTTAAAATAATTATAATAAATTTAAATGTATATTAATGTTTTTGTACATATTTTAATTAATAATTATTTATTTATTTAAATTATGTTTAATAGAAATCGATCCAGCAGTTTGAAGAGTATCAGCTCTTTTTCAAAATGATGTACCTAAAGCATTTTTGCATAAAATGGACTTTTGTAGTATGTAGCATAGGGGTTTTGTTAAATTTTTAATTTAATAGTAATTATAATAAATTAAAAACTGTAATAGATGTCATATATTAAAGAAAAAGTGACGAAGCCTCCAGTGGTGAAGGCCGGATTCGAACCGGCGTCTTTAGCTATCGCGGCTAACGCCATGAACCCCTAGGCCACCCCGCCACGGCGGTGCCCGTTCGAATTTCTCGACTACCTATATATGCCATCTTAGTAAGACTAGGCGTCTTTGACCAGCTCTAAGGGCAAGCAGTGCGCGCTTGCACCTCCTAAACGAACTCCTTACGGATTTACGTTGTAGCGAGAGATACTGGTGCTGCCATCTATGAACAAGTTTGGGAACAAATCAAATTATTTTATTAAATATTTTGATTTGTGTTTTTTTAAGTAGTCACACTACTATATATAAAAACACAAATCAAAATATTTAATAAAATAATTTGATTTGTTACCAAACAAGTAATTATAATGTTAATACAAAGGGTAATTTGGGGAGAACATTTAATATCAAGAAGCGGCCGCGCTCGGTCTTCGTTCCGCTTAAAGTTCTTTAACTCTTCCAGGTACAAATGCTCGCAATGCGACGAGCGTTTCATCTCGCCCTCCTCCGTCCTGGCGCACCTGAGCGCGACGCACGGCGCCGCCAAGAGCCACGCATGCGCGCTGTGCGGGAAACTGTACTCGAGCAGGGAGAGCGCACGCAGCCATGAGAGACGCGCGCACGCCAGGGAGAAACTGGCTTGTGACGTTTGCAATAAGGACTTTAGCGTGAGTATAAGTGGCCGCCATTTTTAACTTCGTCGTTACTAAGCCGATCGCGTTTAAAATACCGTCTTTTACAATACTTGTTCGTAAGTGTGGTTCGTCGAGAGTCACGCATGCGCGCTGTGCAGGAAACTGTACTCGAGCAGAGAAAGTGCACGGAGCCATGAGAGACGCGCGCACGCCAGGGAGAAACTGGATTGTGACGTTTGCAATAAGGACTTTAGCGTGAGTATGAGTGGCCGCCATTTTTAACTTCGTCGTTACTAGGCCGATCGCGTTTAAAATACCGTCTTTTACAATACTTGTTCGTAAGTGTTGTTCGTCGAGTCACGCATGCGCGCTGTGCAGGAAACTGTACTCAAGCAGAGAAAGCGCACGGAGCCATGAGAGACGCGCGCACGCCAGGGAGAAACTGGCTTGTGACGTTTGCAATAAGGACTTTAGCGTGAGTATAAGTGGCCGCCATTTTTAATTTCGTCGTTACTGGGCCGATCGCGTTAAAAATACCGTCTTTTACAATACTTGTTCGTAAGTATGGTTCGTCGGGAGTCACGAATGCGCGCTGTGCCGGAAACTACTCCAGCAGAGAAAGCGTACGGAGCCATATTATGAGAGAAGCGCGCACGATAGGGAGAAACTGGCTTGTGACGTTTGCAATAAGGACTTTAGCGTAATAAGTGGCCGCCATTTTTAACTTTGTGCTTACTGGGCCGATTGCGTTGAAAATATAATTGTGTGGGATTCGCAATAGGGTAATTTCATGAAAAAGTAACGCGAGTCATGATGTAAATTTAAGTTTAAAATATATCGTAACGGATATAAAGTAACACTTAAATAAACTATTAATAAACACTTTACAATACAATACAAATATTCTTTGTTTGTACACTTTATTTGCATTATGAACGAAAGGAACCAGAAATAAATTGTTCATTCGCGTTTTTCTTGCCGGGGAATGACTCAATACTTGAACGCGTCTTATTATTTTTAACTTTTATAAGACTTGCGATCAAGTATTGAGTCCTACCTACCCTATTGGGTATACACATGATAAAAGATTTTTACATGGTTATATGCGCCACAAAAAGTGGCCGTCATTTTGAACTTATTTGCCTACTGGGCCGATTGCATTAAGATTATATCTGTCGGCTACGATATTCGCATTTTGAGTATTAGTATAATACTTACCTGAAGCACAGATTATATAATAGTTCTTACGGACAGATACTTATCTCTCAAAGAAAACGCAAATACCTACCGTTTTAATACCTACACAAAAAAACCGCGCGCGCCGACACAACGCTAGGGTTGCCGACGCTTCTTTTAAATACTTAGGTGTTTTAGGTAGATATCTAGCTATAAATGTGTCGTAAAAAACATTACCTACATCTTTAAAACAATTTAATAGTACCTACGTAGCTTGTAACTATCGTAAAAATAATAACAGTAGGTGTAAGTACCTATATTGAGAATGTCTACTTACTTTTCCTCATCCGTCGAAAGAGGAAAAAACTATATTTTTTATTTGTTTTGTTGTTTCTGCATCCATCCACACTACAAGCTGTGTTATTTGTTCGTGACGAAGACATTTCTTTGGCATAGCGCGCGGTGACGTGCGTGCTTGAGCGCGTGTGGCAACCAACTGGCTAGCTTGAGTCCCGCCGGCGGGAAGCGAGTCGTAGGTATAAATCCGAGCTCGCGCGGAGAGTTCCATAGGCCTGCCTGAAGTTATACAATATCTAAGTGGCCCATTCTAAAAGCTTTCAGTGTTACCAAAGACCTATGTAACTCCGTATAAAATCGATATAGTCTAAGGAAAAAACATGCCTTGGAAATCAATAAAATTTGATTCTCGCACGGATGGCGCTACTACCAATACCAACCTTTGGCCTATTCTCGGCGGTTGACGGTTTCGTTTGTTATTTAACAATTTTAACATATCAGTGAAAGATTTGAAAGAACATGGGTCAAAATCATAAATAAAAAATAATAAAACATTTATCCATGTCGGGTGACAAGCAACTCACTAAGTAGCACCACAAGTATGGATGGTATAGAAAGGATGCCAATCTCTTATGGCAGAATTGTTGCAAAAGTGACCGCTTTCAGCTTTAAATAATAGTTCCTAATCTCTCCGGTGGCGCTAGTTAGGCTCTGGGACATGAGTATAACATGAACCAACAAATAACCCGACCAAATTACGTAGGTTGTTTTTGGTAGTATTTCGGTGTATGGTGGCGCCGCCTAATTACTGTTTTTGATGGACATTTTTCATACATAGAGATTTGGCTCCTTTATATAGTCTCCATGACCACAAGTTCATAGCCATAGTGAGCCGTATTATATATATATACATTTTTTGATATTTAGATGGCAGTAAATTTACTGTGACAACAAAATTAACTATGACAGTACCCCTCTATCCTATATATTCTCTTTGGTGTTACCCAATACGTTATGTTTGCCAATGTTGTTGCAGCGTAAGTACGTGTTGGCGAAGCATCAGCGTGCGCACGCGTCGCTCTGCTGCGGGTTCGAATCCACGGACAAGAAGGTATACCTGGAATAGATCTATCTCCACTCAAAGGTCTGCTTATCCCTTAAAATGGCGGAAATTTTGGACAAAACCAAACTGATGATTTTTAGGGTTCCGTACCTCAAAAGGAAAAAACGGAACCCTTATAGGATCACTTTGTTGTCCGTTCGTCTGTCAAGAGCCTTTATCTCGGGAACGCGTGGAGGTATCGAGTTGAAATTAAAACCATACTCAGATCTACAGTCCCTTAAAGCTGTGAAAAAACTTCTAAGTTAACGTAAATAGTACATTACGATACACGTGCGAAAAGTAGGAATTACCTTTTCGCACGTATATTGTACAACGTTTTACAGCACATATGGCCCTTTAACCCTTAAATGCATGATTTTTTATTTTTGGTTGGGAAAAATGTTTTTATTTAGTTATTTGGATGTAGGATCTAGGAATCTGTGAGATGTCCAATGCTTTGTATACATTTGGCAACAAAAAAAAAATGCATTTAAGGGTTAAATTTTCCACATAGGCACGTATAGTGCTAGTTAGCGCACTAGGGCGGTAAATTAGCACCATATGTACTGTAAAAAGATACGGCCGTTTTTGCCGCAAAAAACGTACACTTCGACACTCTTAAGGGAATCAAAATTTATAGGGTACTTCCCGTCGACCTAGAACTATGAAATTTGGCAAGTGATATCGTCTTACATTACAAGTACTTGCAGGGGAAAATCTCAAAACTATCAATGTGTAAAAAATACTTTTACTTTTTTCAGAAACATCTTGAGGAGAATAGCGGCATACAACCAGTGAGCCATGAGACTTGACTGTAATATATTACCTAATATTATTATGTCAGCGTATATTTTGGAAATAAAATATTTATTCTAATGATTTTTACATTTTGAACCTTCTAAACTGTAGGTATTTCAGCAAACGTAGGTATAACATAACCAATTTTTTATACCTACCTCCTCACCCAAATAGTAGCCTATTGATTGTGGATTGACATGACAATTTTTTATGGTATCAATCGATCAGGTTTGTTTACGATCAAATATATGTCTATATGGGAGCCATCAAAATGTCAAAGTGTGGAGTGTACATAGTACGAGCCCCGATGCATATGTTTTCGTCTAGTCAGACCATTTTTTGAAGTTCTCGCGTTTGTAAAAAAATAATATTTAAAAATCACTAACATTTATTGCTAATGTTAATGTAGTTTAATTTTATATGGTAATATTCTCCAATAACTAAATCCAAATACAAGAAATACCGTTTGTACTGAAAGGAAAAAAAAAACTATTTTTTATTTGAGGGGTAGGAATATAACATGTCAAAAGGGCTATTACTAGGGAAAGCAACACGGCTCTACCAATGTACTAACAATTTTGTTTCGAGCCCATGCATGCAGCAGTGCTATAGGAGAGGACAATATGATTTGGAGAACGTTTTTGAAAAGTACATTCTTGTCACAATAAGAGTCTCATGCAATTTTATTAAAAGATCAAAATAAACTAGATTAAACATTACTATTACGGTTCCCATTACTGGGTCATTTTATCTTCATGTGTAAAATTTATTAGAATAAACAAAAGTTGTTGTGTGGAACTAGACGAACTAATTTGCATCGGGGCTCGTAATTTGTCATTTATGGTGGCACTCCACACTCTGTCACTGCAATCTGAGCAGAGTTAACTTGGTTCAACTCAAATATTATTTTGATAATAAAACACTTCATTATGTTAGTTTTTATTAATAAAAATAGACTACATAATAAATTGAATCGATTTAATAACAAGTCCTATCTACTAGAAAAATACAACTATGTTACGATCAAATATTCATTAGGCGGGTACACACGGAACGAGCCGCCTCGCGAGGAAATTGCCGCGCGAAGCAGCTCGGTCTGTGTAGACGTGCTTCGGGCGAAGTAAACGCGCAGAATAAGTAATAGTATTATCATACAGAACGGCCACGCATCGCCCCGCCCCGACTCGAATTACCTCGCCCCGCGACACCAGATTGACGGCCGTTTGCCGGCCGCTCAGTACTATTTTTAAGCAACTTACTCACACTATGACGCATGACGCGTGTACAGACGTGCCGTTCACACATAGAAACGCAAGTGATTTTTGATGTATAGCGTGTCCGCCCTGTGGCATTGCCTCGGGCGAGGCACGTCTCCACCGAGCTCAAGAGTAGTGATAACTTATTTCCTCCAAAGTTAAATCACTTAAATCCGAGTAACTGTGCACTGAATTATAGTGTCGTTTACATATTATTGTACCGCAATATTAGATATCATAGGAACTCTAGCATTTTAGAAGAAAAAGTTAATTACAACTACTTTTGAGATTAGAAAAATTCAAATATTAAACGAACGCACCCTGCGTTGGGATAAGATTGAACGGGTTTTTCATGCGGGGTAAGATGAAAAGTCGCCCGTAATGCTTCGGCATACAGACGATTTTTGTCTTACCCCTCATACGCACCCTATACATTTTTCAAATTTTGTCTTCGTCTACTGACAATGCTGGCTTGCCAGAGTATATATCCCTACCTTTTGTTTATGGAGTAAGCTACCCCCATGAATACGTATGTCAGTCTTTTCTCATGCACTTACGTTTCTCTAGCACGATCATGCTTTTCAGCGCGCTCGCGACCACGAACCGTAACTCGTGGAATTTCGCTATAGATAACCTATACGTGAGTGTCTGTCCGTCTGTCAGCTTGAGTATGAGTATGATGTGGGTGTCTCGGCGGAGTATTTGTTTTTGATGCTCTGGAGTGCTGTCTTCCATGTTGGCTTGGCTGGAAAAATAAGTTTTATTATCATCATTAGAGGTTAGAAAGGTTGGGCCACAAGCTACTTTATAAAAAAACACATGGGAACAATTTTTGTTGTTTTTGTGGCCAGTCTATTCCCATACTCTTTGTCTCACTACTGAGCAAGTGTTCTACAAGAACTATATATTTCTACCAGGGACCGTTACCAGTATAACTAAAAATTCAAATATGACATAGCATTAACTATATTTCTTTGATATTCTAGAATAGTATTTACGTAAGGATAGATTAATCAGATTAGTTAAATTAAATGCAAAAATATACATAAACAACCGAGATACCGAAATTGAATACCGGTTAATAGGGGATATTATTGAAATGTTCTGCCACCAGAGTGCAGCACTAGGCTTTTTAGTAAACCATAGAGTAACTTATACATGCTGTACCTTTAACAGGTTTTTGACAAGTTTTCAGGCGGTTTGTTTACAGAGGACCTACCGGGAAACGCAAATCCAAAATTGCGCTATCTGCCTCTTTATCGCTCGAATATGCAAGAGTGACAGAGATGTTAGATAACGGAATTCCGATTTTCTTGTTTCGCGATGGACCCTCAGATTGTGGTAGTGGCGCCACCTACGCAGAGTTACGCGTAATATTCCCTATTAGTATGAAAAATATACCGGTATTCGGTCCCTGATTTCTACACTATTTTGAATTTCTTTAGAAGTACACATACAGTAAAAAAATGTGTCATCCAATAGCTAGATGTTTTTTAGATGGCAGGACGAAATAGTTGCTACTGCAAGCAAAGAACTGCAAAGCGCAGCACTAGATAGAGTCCAATGGAAACAGCTGGAGGAGGCTTTTACCCAGAAGGGGTTTACAGCAGAAAAATAAATGTACAATGAAACCTGGATAATTGCAATCTCAATTAACCAGGTTTTTCATTTCTGCATGTCGTACCAATTATCCAGGTTCAAAAAATATAGTTTCGATTATAGAGGTCCTCGTTTACGGAACAAATTGGTGCGAATTTGAGGAAAATAAATAAATAGGTGAATTTCGTAAATCGTATTTTTATATAAAGTAGTAGTAATAAATAAATTCACGGTTTAGACTCACTTGTTTTAGTCACTCGCGCGACATGTTTCGGAGAGCCTAGGTCTCCTTTCTCAAGCACTAATAGTGCGAGCAGCGTTCACGACGACCGTGTATTGCGTACACACATACAACATGTCTCGCGAGTGACTAAAACAAGTGAGTCTAAACCGTGAACTGACTTACAACAGTTTAAATTCGAAGTAGTAACTTTGCAGTGCAAAATATTACTCTAAATATTATTTTAATCAATAAGTCACTAATATTATCAAGATGCCATTAGATTAAATAGTTCTTTCCTTATTGAAAGAAACAAAGATGGCAGCTTTTACATGGATATAAAAATATGTTTTAATTTTAAAAATAAAACAGTTTGTTATGTATTAGAAAATATGTTATTTTTTGTAAAAACAAGGACCATGTAAAAATATGTTTTTTGTATAAATGTATATTAAAAATAACATTTCAAAACAAATGTCAGTGGAATAGTAAAAGCTTATAATAAAATAGTAACACCAGATTTCTTGTATAAAAAACCTACCTAAGAGACATGTCAATTTTCCACTGCAAGCCGGCCAGGCCTGGCTTCACCCGCAGGTGTGTGGGTATGTTGGTGTAGAGCTGCTCTGCAGACAATAGCGTTGCCAGCTCCGCTACACAGTCGGGAGAGAATCTACAATAAAGATCCAAGTTTTAAGATGTAAGTAGATCAAGTCTTGTAGTAGAGTATATAGTTCTATAATATGTATTCAAAAAAAGTATAACAGTATCATTATTATTTGTATCTCCTTCTGGATTTCACGGGCCTATAAATCCCGGTCTTTTGATAGGCTTGCGTGGGGATATAGATCCAAAACGTAGAAGCCCCTTGGAGAGCTTTAATGTCATGTAGAATGCCTGCTGGAACCCGTTCACAGGTGCAACAATAGACACCCATGAACTGGTCGCAGCAGGCATTGGGACTATTGTAGAAAAAGTGAACAGTATACCAATTTATAGATAGAAGTTTGGCTGGTCAAAAGATTGGGCTATTGCTGAGAGGTCCGGACACCTGCCATAACAATGTCTGTACATATCGAGCTGATACATGCACATCAATGTCCACTTGTGTTTTGTAGTCTTCGAAAGTGTTCATCGAGTTTTTTTTAAAAGAGTTTATCGAGGGTGCACTGATCACTGACTGGCAAACTGTTCCACACTTTCACTACACGGTTAGATAGGAAGTGTAGTTTGTTCCAACAAAATCTATGTTTAATGAATTTCATAGCAATTATTAAATGTGTATATGTGACGTTTTCAAGAAAAAGGTACCACATTGACGCTTTTGACATAAGGATGAAAATTGCTTGTATATTTATACGAAAAAACTGTCAGGAGGTTATGATAGTAGTATGGCAGAGTAGAATAGTGATACTGAATTCCAAATTCTCTTTTTCAGAAATCAGAAATTATTAATATCCCAAATACACTACATTCAATCTACTATTAAGTGGCTAGCAATGCCGTAAGGCCAAAGAGAACCCAGTTTTTGTAGAAAAAGTAGAATTTTGATAAGGGTATGATTTAAAATAATCTCAGATACATAAAAGATATGATGAACTATCTTGCAAGTTTTGAAGAGAAAAGAAAAAGTTACCTTAAATTTTCTAAGAACACCTTCATATCCCCCCGTTCCCAGGCCTCTTTAGTGGCCGACCGGGCCCAGGCCACATGTCGCACCACCTCCCGCACCGCCGCAAACTTATCCGCGCTCATTAAGCTCGAAGTTCTGCTATCTGGATTACCTTCCAACTCCTTAAGCGCCACTAGAATAGGAGATTTGTATTTTTTATATTTTCCTTTTTATTTCACTAACAGAGAAAAAAGTTGTACTTGTTGGATTAAAATTGTGGTTTGAGAATGCGAAATCTCTATTTATATACGGACATTTAATCAATAATTTGCAAAGAACTTACGTTATAAGGACATAAAAAGTGGGTTGATAACTTACAAACAACAAATGGTTTTATTTCCTTCCTCTGTATGTCAGGTGTTATATTTGATATATTTAACCATTGCGATGGAACCTCTGTTAATAGTTCTAGTTGTTGCGACATTTTAATTGATTACATCAACTAAATGATTTTCTCAAAACTTTTTCGAAAAGAAACCCCACATTTAAGTAATTATTGAAGTTGTCATTGTCACTGTCAAACAGTCAAAAGAAAGCTTTTTTTTTTAGACAATTAGAAGCTGTCAATTTTTTTTAAACATTTATGGCCTGGATGCGAGTCCTCAAAGCTATCAAAATTTCAAGAGGCATTTTTCAATGTTTAACCATTTCAGGGCCCTCCACACTCATGCACGAAGCCGCGAACGTAGTATCTTCTTAGTAGTTTGTGCGCGAACGTGAGTGTGGAGTCTAGTTCGCTAATCAGCGAAATCGACTCCACACTCGCGTTCGCGGCTTCGCGCCGCGTAGTCTGGAGCGGGCTCTTGACCAAGACATGTTAATAAATAAACCGGTAAATTTGTGGCAGTTCGAGGTGGTTCGAGGCAGTTAACATTCACATCACTAACGCTTTACCCATAGACTATAAACTCACAATTGAAAAAACTTGTTCCTTGTTCGTCTACTTCGTCTAGTCTATGCCTTTAATTTAATGAGTCCGGTTAATGTACGACCCAATAATGTACAGCCCAATAATAGGCGTCCACTTTTTTGGACGCGTATTATGGGGTTGTACACTATTGCCCTGTCCAAACAGTGGCTTCATATTATTGCCTCGGACCGAGCTTGTACACCCTGATAACGCTCAACCCAATAATACACGACCCAATAATACGAATCCATTTAGTAGACGCCGATTACTGGCCGCATATTATTGGCCCGTACCGAGAATGCTCGACCCAGGATTGCTCAACCCAAGAATGTACAGCCCAATAATTGGCGTCCACTTTCTGCTTCAGACCACAGACTATAAACATTTGACACATAGAGTGATATTCTAGGGATGGGGCGACGATTTTAAGTTTACGATTCAATAATGTTGCCATGCACAAAAAAAAATAAGTTTACTATTCATTAATGTTGCCATGCGCAAAAAAATAAGAACGTTATTTCATTTTCATAATAATATAGCTCGCTCCAGACTACGCGGCGCGAAGCCGCGAACGCGAGTGTGGAGTCAATTTCGCTGATTAGCGAACTAGACTCCACACTCGAGTGTGGAGGACCCTTATGATAATAATCAATAATTATTTGCCATTAAAATGTCATAAGCCCGCTTCAGACTACTGATTGGTGATACTGATTAGCGAACTAGACTCCACACTCGCGTTTGCGGTTTCGTGCCGCGATTTGCGCTCGAGTGTGGTGTGGAGGAGCCTATAGGTTTTTTTATGCTTTAAAAAAAATATTTTCATTATTTTTAATAAAGAGTAAAGCTTAAGCGACCTCCACACTCGTGCGCGAACCGCGGCGCTAAGCCGCGAACGCGAGTGTGGAGTCTATTTCGCAGATCTGCGACTTTGACTGCACACTCGCGTTCGCGGCTTCGCGCCACGATTCGCGCACGAGTTTGGAGGGGCCTTTAGGTACAATAGTATAGAGATGAAATGGTAGAAGCCGGGATATGACCGAACGAGCTGCTCTTTCAGTAGGAGTGGCAGAGAAAGCGTTATTATTGTTTGTCCTTGTCACAGTCTCACGTCTCAAGTGCGCTCCAGACTACGCGGCGCGAAGCTGCGAACGCGAGTGTGGAGTCGATTTCGCTGATTAGGGAACTAGACTCCACACTCGGTTTCGCGGCTTCGCTCCGCAATTCACGCACGAGTGTGGAGGGCCCTTCACATTATTTGAGCGCTCTAAATTTAAAAAATGCCCCCAAACGCGAATACTAGTGTCACAAATTGGTATTCTTGCGGCCGCACTTCCATTTTATCGGTAATATCGGTTATAATCGGCAGTAGATTTCGGCGAGCCCATGAATCTATAGGGCCCTCCACACTCGTGCGCGAATCGCGGAGCGAAGCCGCGAACGCGAATGTGGAGTCTAGATCGCTAATCAGTGAAATCGACTCCACACTCGCGTTCGCAGCTTCGTGCCGCGTAGTCTGGAGCGTACTTATAATTTGTCAAAGGACTGTCTCATTTCAAACATAGACAGAGAGAATCATACTATCTTTGTCTTATTTACTGACAATTTGGTTTGACCAAGTATAGTATAAAGGGCCCTCCACACTCATGCGCGAATCACGGCGCGAAGCCGCGAACGTGTGTGGCGTCGATTTCGCAGATTGTTCACGCCTTCGCGCCTAGTTCCCCGTTTTTTGTCGGGTTATTAGCCCGCGTCAAAGGAGGCGCGAAGCGCGAACTAGCAAGACTCCTCATTAAGGGCCCTCCACACTCTTTTGACTCATATGTGGCAAGATAAATAATAATTATATCATATTAAGCGGCTATATTTTACGGTTTTACAATAAAACAAAATGGGAAAATAGCTAAATCACGTATGATGCCATAACTAGCAGTTAAGCTCGATCAGCTGAAATCGCCGTGAAGTTTGCGAGTGTGGAGTCATACGTCAACGTCGCGACATGTTCTCTCCGCGAAGGCGCGCCGCGATTCACGCACATAGTCTGAAGAGGCCTTAAAACTGGATTAGGCATTAGTGGTTGCGGGAACTGTCAGAACGGGATAGTCTTGAGTATTTTTCAGTAGGAGTAGCAGTTTCAGTAGGAGGAGTAGTTATTATTGTTTGTCCACATTTTTTTTATTCCCCAACGTAAATTTGTATGCTTTATTGCGGGCTACAAATGTACTCGACCAATCATTATGTCGCTTTGCGTATGTTCTGTCCCTCACGGGCGCACGAGGTAGGCCGCTTCTATAAGATCCTACCACAAACTGATCCTACCTTCTATGGGCGAGCCAAATTTAAAGGGGGTCCTGTACACCATGGCCCAGTGTAGGCCAGTCCAAGGGACGTATTTATGCGTTAGAGGGAGCAAGTTATATTCCTATCTCATTCCACCGCATAGCTGCATTCCTTAGACCGGCCTACGCTGGGCCATGGTGTACAGGAGCCATAATCAGATTGGCGAAAAATTATCCCCGTCTGGACTGCACTTAAGATCGTAACACACCGTCGCACCGCACCAAGGTCATTGTGCGACTCACCATAAGTAAGAGCGAGACAGCGATATCTCTTTCTCGCTCTTACTTATGGGTACGTCGCACAATGACCTTGGTGCGGTGCGATGGTGTGTGATCACAATGCATGAAAAAAAATGAAAAACATGAAAATATGGGACACTTGGCAACACTGGCGCACGTGTGCGGCAGTCTGTAAAGTGGGATCCATGGAGACTATATAAAGGAGCCAAATCTCTATGTATGAAAAGTGTCCATCAAAAAACAGTAATTAGGCGGCGCCACCATACACCGAAATACTACCAAAAACAACCTACGTAATTTGGTCGGGTTATTTGTTGCCTTATATCTAGAGCGGTACTGTCATAGTAAATTTTGTAACCCCAGTAAATTCACTGCCATCTGTCGACACACTTTAAAACTAAAAATTAAGATTTATAAAAATACGATAAAATATATTTAAATATGGATAAATGTTTTTTTTATTTGCATTAATTATTTTTATGATTTTGACCCATGTTCTTTCACTGATATGCGTTTAAATTGTTAAATAACAAACGAAACCGTCAACGCCATCTATACAACAGTAAGCCAAAGCTAGTAGCGCCCTCTAAACGAGAATCAAATTTTCTTGATTTTCGAGGCACGTTTTTTCCTTAGTTAGACTGTATTTATATGGTTCATGTTATACTCATGTCCCAGAGCCTAACTAGCGCCACCGGAGAGATTAGGAACTATTATTTAAAGCTGAAAGCTGTCACTTTTGCAACAATTCTGCCAAAAGAGATTGGCATCCTTTCTATACCATCCATAGTAGGATCGCACCGTTTTGACGGTTCGGTGCGATAGTGTGGAAGCCCACGCCAGTACCACCTATTCCTAGAACTGCTCCAAGGTCGCGGTGCGGTGCAATGGTGTATTACTTGTCGCATTGCGTATATTTTATCCCTCACGGGCGCACGTGTATAGCTGATCTATGTAATGCTAGGTCTATGTTTGTAGCCCACCATAAACCATAAGCTCGCTCCAGACTACGCGGCGCGAAGCCGCGAACGCGAGTGTGGAGCCCATTTCGCTGATTAGCGAACTAGACTCCACACTCGCGTTCGCGGCTTGGCGCCGCGATGCGCGCACGAGTGTGGAGGGCCCTATACTAAATTTACGGTGGGGAATTAAAAAAAATGTTAAACTGTGACAAGGGCAAACAATAACAGCGCTTTCTCTGCTACTCCTACTGAAAGATACATAAGACTATCCCGTTCGGTCATTTCCCCCCACCCCTCATGCCGGATCCAGTTAATTCATGGATTCAATCAATTCATTCATCACGTATGATGCCGTCATGAATCTAGTATAACTTTATGTAACTTTATTTATGTATCTTTCAGTAGGGGTAGTAGAAAAAGCGCTGTTATTGTTTGTCCTTGTCAGTCTCACTTTTTTTTAAATTCCCCACCGTAAATTTGTGGTTTATGGTGGGCTACAAAAACTTTTATTAAGGTCCCTCCACACTCGCGTTCGCGGCTTCGCGCCGTGATTCGCGCATAAGTGAGGAGGACCCTTAGTCCTTAGCCGTAACAGACTACTGTAATGTAGGGTTTCGTAGTTACCCTTCCGACAGACTAGGCTAAACTAGAGCTATTAGTATAGAAGATTTTTAACAAAGGGATAAAATAATGCTTGGTGCCTGTGCCCATCGCTGGGGAAAGTACGATAGCCACAAAATGTATATCTTGCCTAGATTCATCTGATGTAACTCAACTATCTTAACATCACTAATAAGGAATCTATTTACTTCTATTATTATGCCGATATGTGTCAGTTCAGTAGCAAAAGGACATGACTCATACCTGATAATTTTACTTCCACGGCTGCAATCTCCATGTGCGCTCCTCTTTGTACTTTGTGATGACCATATTAGTAGAACAGCTGGGCCTGTATTGTAAAAGGTACACATTGACTCCTCAATAGTCACTAAGTACATCACGATTTTATATTTATAGATGTCTCAGAATTTATTATTATACCAAAGCACATGTATTAACAGTTTATGTATGTACATGACTCAATCAGGCACCTTAGTAGTGCGTGACCCATTCATGTATTTGATTATTGTAATATACACAGTAACTTGTTTGTTACAATGTCCCATTTATTGTGCTGGACTCCACACATCGTCTGTTCATAGCTCGTCAGCCATGAGGAGTAGCGCTAGCTCCTAACAGAAACTATTATCATTAACCTCTCCTCAGAGCAGGTTACCACCATTGAATTAACTTTCTTATAGTCGGCGGACTTCTATGCCCCTTACCCGACAAAACCTCGCAAGGCATCTCTGATCTAACGCTGTCAAGACCGACCGAATCTTTATGTCTTCGACCCCGACAGCGCTAGCAACAGCATCTCTGGTCGAGCGTTCTTATGGCCGGCATGCTTTTCCTCCGACCGCAACAGCGCCCGACCCAGAGGAAATCAGTAAAATATTGACTTGAGTCTGTCCACAACCAGACTCCTTTATTTGATATAAGCAAGATTAACATGACAGCCTTCCCGCAGACAAGGCGTCTTATGCTAGTACATGGCTTTATCATTCGATTTTATTGAAACTATAATGTACTTGTATATCAACGTCAAATCTTTCATAGGGAATCATATTTGTTTTATTTCCCTTGTGACTTATATTATTATCTTTTTTACTAATTATACTTAGCTCTCAATTTGCAGTGTAGCGTCTTGTACTTTACTATATATTTATTGACACACTCAAAGAAATACTTTTTCATAACAGCAAGTAGTTGTACACCAGTCGCAACAGGATAAAGCGTCCTTTATCATAGATAATATAACAGAAGGAAGTCTTACCATAGACAGTGTGAAACGGAAGGAAGGTTTTTTATAGTAGGTGATTCGCGATATGTCGCGACACACCCGTCGAGGAAAATTAATGTTGAGTTAAGGTGAGCATTAAGTGGCGCGTCCAATCTTTTATTCTTTTCATTGCTTGAACCGCCGCTGCCCTCTTATGGTTTCCCTTTCCAGTCATCGACTCTTCCTGTATTTCCTTTTGCTCATGGTCTTCCATCACTTCGTTTACTTCTGTTGGACTTTCTATCATTTCATCTGAGATGTCCATGTGGCTTATCTCATCTGAACCATCCATTATTTCATCATCATTTAACATATCTATGTCCTCATGCCTCTCTGTATCGTCCATTACTTCTTTATGCTTCGTTACATCCATTTCGTTAATTATAGCTCTATCTATTTCATTCTCTGATGAAATCATAGGTTCTCTTATTTTTAATGACAATTCTTGATCTAGGTTATTGCTACCATATGGTGAGTTTAACGATTGTTTGATACACGATTGATCTTTCATGAGGTCTTCAGATAACAGAGACTCTTCTGCTTCTAGGGGATACAAATGTGCAATAGACCTTGTGAATATTGCCTCACCCACTTTTACTTTTGCTACTCTACATAATCCGTCTATTCCTTTAAGTAGCTCTGTTATACGACCCACTTTCCAATTTCCCCTGTTTTTACTTTCTCCTTTGATCTGTACAATGTCACCAATGCATGGCGCAATTTTTGCTTTTACTCTAGCTTGTTTTGGTGAATGATTATATCGTTCTCTTAAACTCAGTAGGTATTGATTTATAAACATGTCTTTATATTCATTCATAATCATTTCACCTCTCTTCCAACCTTCTAACAGTTGTTGCTTAGTAGAGGTACTTGAAGATGAGATCCTTTCTTCTAAATTGTCAATATTAATACACTTTCCAGGTGTCAGAAAATCCGCCGGTTTTAAAATATGTCCTTGATCATTTCCTACATAAGTCAAAGGTCTAGTATTTACTATGGCCTGTACTTCTTTGATGATTGTTAACAGCTGATTGTCTCCTAGTAAATGTTTTTCAAGGGTTCGCTTAAGACAATGTTTCACTATCGCTACTAAGCGTTCATACACTCCCCCATGCCAGGGTGCTAATTGAGGAATAAATTTCCATTGTACTCCTTTTGATGATGAATTAATTCCAGTCACTACTTCCGACAGTAGTTTAAATTGAAGTGCATTATCCGACACTATTATTGAAGGAGTTCCTCTAGCTGCAACAAATCTTCGAAACGCCAAAGAACATTCATCCGTAGACATATCTTTTACTATCTCAAGGTGAATGGCACGTACCACTAAACAAGTGAATAAACAGACCCAACGTTTTTCTTGACTTTTATCTGATTTGACTACCATAGGTCCGAAGTAATCCATTCCAACATAAGTAAAAGGTGTCTCATATTTTACTCTCTCTGGAGGTAAAGCAGGTGTGTTGGGTAAAGTGTAAGCTCCTCCTCCGTGTTTTACACATTGTGGACATTTATTTATGATTTTCTGAACTTGTGCTCTACCTTGTGGAATCCAAAACCGTTGTCTCACTTTACTTAATGTATGTGGTACTCCTACATGATAATTTTCTTCATGTATTCTTTTTATGACCTTATTGGTAAATTCACAATTTTTAGGTAATAAGATTGGATGTTTTGTTTCATATGACAAGTCTGAATGTGTCAAACGTCCTTCAGATCTAAGTACTCCATCTATGTCGGTAAATAGTCCTAAGTTTCTAGTGAGGTGTGTTCTTTTGCCACCACTTTCCTCCGGGAAGTATTGTTTTTGGACTTTTATTATCTCTTGTACTTCTGACTTTATTTTATTATTTATATTCGTTTGTGCAAGATGATCTTTATCTGATATTTCTGTCATTATGTCTTCTTTATTTGATGTAACTATTTCCTTTTCACTTGCTAATTCTGTAATCTTCTCTTCAGATGCTTGTGTGTTATGATTCGAGAGACCCTCCCGCGTCAAAAGAGTATTCTCTACTACGGGTGAACTTGGCCACGTAGTTGGATCTTGTAACAAAAATGCTGGACCGTTTAGCCATTTGGTTAATTCTTCTTTTGACTTGAGAGGCCTCGTTGCCACATCCGCTGGATTTAATGTAGATGGAATGTACCTCATATCCAAATCTTTATTACGTTTGATTTCTTCTATCCTTCGTGCTACAAACGGTACTAACAGCTTATTCGATTTGTACCAGCTTAATACGATTTGACTGTCACACCATAGCACTTGCTTAGTTACCTTTATTGGGAGATATTTCGCCACATATTGTAGTAATCTATTTCCAATGACAACTCCTAGTAATTCCAATCGTGCTATTTTCAAGTTTTCTTGATCTTTTATAGGAGTTAGTCTGGATTTTCCAATTACAAACTTTAAATTGTTTTCTTGTAATAAATAAACCACTGCTGAATATGCCACGACTGAAGCGTCTGTGAAACAATGAAGTTCACAATCTTTGTTGTTCGACATAAGTCTTGGTAGACATATATCTTTCACTGTGTCAAGATCTTTCAAGATAATTTCCCATTTTTCCGTTACTTCATTTGACACAGGTGAATCCCATTTCTTATTTTCTTTCCACAAAGATTGTAAAAGCAGCTTTGCCGGTAAGACTATGGGTGCTGCAAATCCGCATGGGTCATAAATTGACGCTATTGTCTTCAACAATCCTCTTTTGGTAAATGCATTATTCTTGAGCTTTACTTTCATCTGCAGTGTATCTTTATTCAGATTCCAGTCTAATCCTAATGTTTTTACTGTATCATCTTTATTACAGTCGGTGATGATATTTTTCAGATCCTTGCAGTTTGAATTCCATTCACGAATGTTCATTGAGATTTGCTTAAATGTTGATTTACAATCCTCGTATATTTGTGTAGCTTCCTGAATGTTATTTGCTCCGGTAAGCAAATTGTCAACATAGATGTCGTTTTCTAATTTTCTCATGTGTTCTGAATCGGAATTCATTAAATGATGTCGTATCGTCGCATTCAGTAAGTACGGTGAAGAAATTATGCCAAAAGGTACTCGTGTGAACCTATAAATTATTAGATTTTCCTTTGTGGCTGGTTTAGATATGTCCTTAATCCACAGGAATCGAGTAACATCCCTATCTTTGTCATGCAGTCCCACCTGTAAAAATGCCTTTTCGACATCTGCTGTCATTCCAATCTTGTGACATCTAAATTTGATTAAAAGTCCTGTTAGATCTTCTAACATTATTGGACCTCTATATAGACATTCATTTAAGCTTTTATTGTCTTTTACTTTTGCAGAAGCATCGTATACGATCCTAAGAGCTTTCCCGGGTGCCGAAATTCCATGATGGGCCAGAAAATGTACTGGATGATCCACTTCAACATTGTTAGGGACAATTTCTATCACACCTTTATCTACCTGATCCTTTAGTGTTTGTTCGTAAACCACTAATGTTTCCTTATCCATTCTATTCAATAGACTTACCAAACGACCGTAAGCTAAACCGAAGTTTGAAGGTAAGTCTGGAGGATATTCATTCCATGGCCAACTTACTACATACCTATTATCTTCGACCACTGTCGTTTCATTAAATGTTTTTATAGCTTCTTCATCCCTATTAGAATTTGGCGAATCTGTTATTCCAATAGATTCCAATTCCCATAAATTCTTAACACTACCCATATCTAAAGGTGGATCGGGCTTATTCAGTTTATTTCCATAGGAAGTTTGGAAATATGTGAGAACCGTCAGCTCATCATTCTTTCCTTCATTCGGTTTGCCAGAGAGGATCCATCCGAATACAGAGTCCACAAGATACAAGTTTTCTTCGAGTTCTATTTTCTCAGTACGCATAAGTGAATAATAGTAATCATTCCCAATTAAAATGTCTACTCGTTCGGACAAAGAATTGTCATCGGCCAAGACGATATTTTGATCATATCTGTTAACATGTTTTAATAATTCTTTTCTTGGATAAGAAACGCCTTGTGTAATCACCGGTACAACATTTGCAAAGAGTATTTTTAATTTGTCATCCTTTGTTTTTAAACATATCCTAACTAGGTCGCTTTTTATTTCTTTCGGTTTGTCTGATCCAAAGGTAAACACGAAGAGATGATCCTCTTCTTCCACAGCCAATTCTAATTCCTTGGCAACTTTCTTTGTTACATAGCTTCTTTGTGATCCACAGTCTAATAGTAGACGACATTTTTTAATAACTCTGTTTCTTCCGACAGCATCAATGACTGCTGTTTGTAAAACAGTTGAACCTTCTCCATGTACATGTAATGTGTTAACTGGTTTAATGTTAGTATGTGATGAGAACATCTTGGGGCATAATGCTCTATTATGTTTTCCTCTTGTTTTACAGTGAACACAGATGAGATTTCCTTTTCGACAATTAGCTTGTTTATGTCCTTTCCATAAACAACAGAAACAGTGACCCTTTAATCGTTTCTTTCTGTCTTCAACAGTTTTATATTCAGTACACTGGTCATTATAATGACTATTTTGACAAAAGATACATTGTAACTTTCTTTTCTTTAGATCTGATTGGGTTTCATCGTCTTCTTTCTTAGTCTCATAGTGTCTCTTCTTTGGGGTAAACGTTCCTGTACTTCCAGTAAATGCTACCGTACTAGATTGGTTCTTATTAAATTTCTTAAAGTTCTTATTGTGTTGAAATTTGAGTTTATTGAAAGTCCTTTTCTTTTTCATATCTCTGACATGTAAAACTTCTGTGGTATATTTATTTTCTTCTGTTTTATCCTTTTCTTTATAACCCTTTGCTTCTTCCCTTGCTGATATGACTACCTTAAGCTGACTTCTCAAGTCTTGAATGGATTCTGTAGCTCCTTTTAATTTAACTTCATACACAATGTCTTCTGGAAATTTCTCCATTATTGAAAATCTTAAATGATTATGGTTGATATCTTCTCCGAAGGATTGCAGCACTCTGAGATGTCTTTCAATCTCATCTAGAGTCTTACGGCAGTCTTCGAATTTAAGCGCTGGCTTAATTTTGTTAAGTGTTGCATAGTGAGCGTCTACTATTTGCTCCTGTTTACCATATCTTTCCTTAAGAATGTCGACAGCAATTTGATAACTATTATTGGTTGTTTCCAAACCGTCAATCATAACTTTGGGCTCCCCTTCCAAGGAAGCTTTCAAATATAATAATTTGTCCACATTACATAAGTCACGACGACCTATGGTCGATTGAAATTGGTCCCAAAATGGGAACCAGCTCAATACGTCTCCTTTGAAAATTTGTAAATTGAGTTCGGGCAATTTGCTTCGCTTTGCTGGAATATTTATTTCACCGCCTTTATTCTCTTTATTAAATTGTGCAATGCGTGCATTGATTTCTGCTAAGATCTCCTCTCCCTCTAACTGGGACGTGGTCAAATTGGATATTTCATCGGCATTAGGATCTTGTGATATGTTAAAATACTGATATAAGTCAGAGCTAAATCTATTAATAATGGATTGTAACTTTGAAGCAACAACATTACTTTCTTCTAATTCGACACTGGTCCATGGACGTTGCTCACACAGAGCTTGGGCATTTTTTGTCAACCTTTCAACATTGTTGGCAAATTTGGTTAATCTTATAAGTAAAATCTCTTCCATTTTAGAGACTATTCTGAAAATTTTACCAATACATGTTGTTATTACTTAACAAGAATTGTGAGTATTTAAATAAGGGTACTCATAAAACAGTTTCATGGTTAACGTTAACAACATTCATAAATGAACCATTATATTTTAATTTTGATCATAATTGTAAGTAATTTTGATGAGGTATTATCATGAGTTCATTGTTCATAGTAAGTCATGACAAAATTTACTCTAGGTATAGGAATTAGTAAGCGTTTGTTATCAATAGCATAAAGTTTAAAATTTAACTAGCCTTTCAATGTTATTTCATGATACTCATACCTGCAACATAACTGTGCTATGTAAGTATAGCAGTATTTAAACGTTAAAGAAAGAAAATGAACTTTACAACATCACTCTTCTATCAAATGTATGTAAGTATTGTAAGTACTTATTTAAGCATTATTTACTTCTCTCTTTTTTTTATAAATGCATACTCATCACTATTAAGTCATTTACATTAGTCGTCACATACCTGGAATTATGTAAAGATGAAATTCCTCGTTTTTAAAGTTAGCTTTCTTGTTGCTAAGAAATACAACGACCAATCTTGCTGATTCCTAAGAAACAACAAAGAAATTCCCTAATGTACAATTTCATTCATAATTGCATGATATTGGTTAATGATTTCAATGTTAAACCCATACCGGCTTAATATTTATGTAAACCATCGACTACAAGTCCATTTTGTCGTATAAGTTCCTTTTAGGATTATGAATAAATAAATTCCTTGTTTTAATGTTAGAAGTATACATAAAGAGTGTAAATGGGTATAATACAACCCACTTACTAGGTTAGTAACTTGGAAACTCTTATAAAGCGTAAATAAACATCCGCCATTATTCCAACAATAATCTTTGTGAATTTTACTCACATGTACAATTGAATATATTTCACAATCTCTTACCAGAACCGCTATTCACTTATTTCTGGATACTCTTGCCTTCCACCATAATTTTCCTTAAGAATTAATTAAATCCGTTTACTAATAAAGAAGCTTGCTTATATTTTAATTTTCCGTTCCTTGAACTTGACGACATGACGACTTACGACAATAGATATATAATTACGATGGATGGATGGAGCTAAAGCTCGCTGTGAGCGTCGTCTCACTCTTTCCTTGAACGTCTTACTCTCACCGAAATGCTAGTATGAGATGTCAGATTTCTTATAGCCGTAACAAATAATCGACCGCCATCGAACCAATCGATCAAATGAACGAGTCCATTCTCTATGTAAAGGTTGTACGCACGACACAATTTCAATAAAATCGTATGCGATTTATTGTGAATGTCGTAAGTCCTCTCCAGACTACGCTCCCGAGTGTGGAGGAGACTTTAGACCATTACGTTTGTTCCGTGTCTTTTGCAATTGTTTTGAACATGATCATTAGCTTTTAAACGATTACCATGTAGTATAAAATATTAAGTTATATATTTATTCATCACATCACATTCATCACATTCGAGAACATTTTATAACAGATAGGAGTGACCAGGACTTCATTTGATCACCAACACTTCCTTACCTATTTCCGTTCACCATTTCGCTTCCTTTTAATTTAATTAACTTTATTTAGTCATAAGTAACACTTAAAATCATAACAGAGAAATTTTATTTTAGTTATATTGTTTTTTATGAAGTTGATTTTCAAATACAAGTACTATATATCATTAAAAGATCACAACTGTATCGATCTGACACCTGTGATTCCACTTACCGCCAACAGATGGTGCCACCATCCTATTAAATCATGAAAAATTTCTATAATATTTATTTTTATTATTTGCACAGACAAGAGTTAATAATAGTTAACAGCTTATATAAAAACAGCCGTATGAATCACGTCTCCCTGACTCCGAACCTGACACCTTTGTTCAAACACGGTTTTAAGTAAATTATGGTATTTAGTATGATCAAACTATATTTTTGAGTTTAATTTTACAACCAGCAATCCTGACAACACCTTCCCCAAAGTGCTGCCAAGATCCCTGCATCCTCACACCAATTTGTGCCCATCGCTGGGGAAAGTACGATAGCCACAAAATGTATATCTTGCCTAGATTCATCTGATGTAACTCAACTATCTTAACATCACTAATAAGGAATCTATTTACTTCTATTATTATGCCGATATGTGTCAGTTCAGTAGCAAAAGGACATGACTCATACCTGATAATTTTACTTCCACGGCTGCAATCTCCATGTGCGCTCCTCTTTGTACTTTGTGATGACCATATTAGTAGAACAGCTGGGCCTGTATTGTAAAAGGTACACATTGACTCCTCAATAGTCACTAAGTACATCACGATTTTATATTTATAGATGTCTCAGAATTTATTATTATACCAAAGCACATGTATTAACAGTTTATGTATGTACATGACTCAATCAGGCACCTTAGTAGTGCGTGACCCATTCATGTATTTGATTATTGTAATATACACAGTAACTTGTTTGTTACAATGTCCCATTTATTGTGCTGGACTCCACACATCGTCTGTTCATAGCTCGTCAGCCATGAGGAGTAGCGCTAGCTCCTAACAGAAATTATTATCATTAACCTCTCCTCAGAGCAGGTTACCACCATTGAATTAAC
Source organism: Cydia strobilella (assembly GCF_947568885.1). Classification (NCBI taxonomy): domain Eukaryota; kingdom Metazoa; phylum Arthropoda; class Insecta; order Lepidoptera; family Tortricidae; genus Cydia; species Cydia strobilella. The sequence goes on along the minus strand of NC_086066.1, from coordinate 2,657,776 downwards.
TTTCTTATAGTCGGCGGACTTCTATGCCCCTTACCCGACAAAACCTCGCAAGGCATCTCTGATCTAACGCTGTCAAGACCGACCGAATCTTTATGTCTTCGACCCCGACAGCGCTAGCAACAGCATCTCTGGTCGAGCGTTCTTATGGCCGGCATGCTTTTCCTCCGACCGCAACAGCGCCCGACCCAGAGGAAATCAGTAAAATATTGACTTGAGTCTGTCCACAACCAGACTCCTTTATTTGATATAAGCAAGATTAACATGACAGCCTTCCCGCAGACAAGGCGTCTTATGCTAGTACATGGCTTTATCATTCGATTTTATTGAAACTATAATGTACTTGTATATCAACGTCAAATCTTTCATAGGGAATCATATTTGTTTTATTTCCCTTGTGACTTATATTATTATCTTTTTTACTAATTATACTTAGCTCTCAATTTGCAGTGTAGCGTCTTGTACTTTACTATATATTTATTGACACACTCAAAGAAATACTTTTTCATAACAGCAAGTAGTTGTACACCAGTCGCAACAGGATAAAGCGTCCTTTATCATAGATAATATAACAGAAGGAAGTCTTACCATAGACAGTGTGAAACGGAAGGAAGGTTTTTTATAGTAGGTGATTCGCGATATGTCGCGACAGTGCCTAACACCTAATTAACTTGGGTGAAAGGCAATCTATTCTTCATATCGAATACGAGAAAAGCAAAATAAGACAAGGCAAATTTGCATAATCAGTACTTTATTAAGATATTAGACGTATGGCCATGATTTTTTCCTTAGAACCTAGGTACTTTCAATCGGAGACTTTGTACGACTGTACTTTCATAGCGAAAAACATAAAATAGCGATATTTATGAAAAACATATTATAGGAAACTGCAACAATTTTAAAAGAATTTGTTAATCAAAGTTTTGATCAAAGTACTCATAAAAATCAGCGGGATTGCTTTTTACATTTATATTTTTACTTTTTCGTTCTAAAACTGCCAATAGTCAACGGCATTACTCATTCAGCCAATGAAACTGTTTTAGAGAAATTAAATATAAATATCAATTGAATGATTAAAATAAGCATATTTTATAACAAATTTTACTTTATTTACATAAAAAATGCCAAAAAAACTTTAAAAAATCATTTAATGTCGTAATAACGTTTACCTGTGGCTTTACGTTTTTTTACTATGAAGGAGAGACTTTATGCGATAACTGAAAAATGGCTAAACTGATCATGTTCGCTATAGATTTCATTTAATGCCTTTTTAGAGCTCTATTTATACGATTTTTGTCATATTTTTTGTACCCATGGTTCAAAAGTTAGAGCGGGGAGGGACACGGAGCGATTATTGTCGAAAATTTTCACTTTTCCAAAAAAATGTTTGTTAAGGACCCCTAATACTTTTGAAAGACCTATCTAACGATACCCCACACTGTAGGGTTGAAGTGAAAAAAACCACCCCCACTTTACGTGTAGATGAGGTACCCTAAAAAAACTTGTTTTAGTTTTTATTGTACGACTTTGTTGGATTTATTGATTTATATATCCATGTTTAAGCAAATATTTCATTCATGCCAAATTGCAGCTTTCTGGCACTAACGATCACGGAGCAAAGCTTCGGATAGACAGACAGACGGACGGACGGACGGACATGGCGAAACTATAAGTATATTCCTAGTTGACTACGGAACCCTAAAAATAAGTTTTTTTTAATTTGGCGTCTAGGTGGTCCCTCGCGCTAATTACCTATCCCTGTTCTTCATATTACGTTATGTGCTCGGATAATCTGGTGGAAAATGTGGAAATGTTTCTATACGTACGGAGCAGTATAAAAGTTATAGAGAGTAGACGGACTTGCCTGATAGACGGTCTTCTCCGAATTGACCTTAAGCCCGCTCCAGAATACGAGGCACGAAGCCGCGAACGCGGATTTCGCTAATTAGCGAACAAGACTCCACACTAGCGTTCGCGGCTTCGCGCCGCGGTTCGTGCATGTGTGTGGAGGACCCTTAACAAATACATAAAAAATTTTTTTTTTCCTTTTGGCCTCAGAAATGCGTGGTTAAAATGTGGTGGTACCTATATGTATGTACTATACAGTGTGGAAAGAATGAATGGGCCCTGGAGGGAAAGTACCTCAAAGCCTTAAGTTAGCTCATTTTGCTTAAAGGAAACATTCTTTTATTTTTGAAAATAAACAAAACTGCATTTGAGAGTAAAATCTCATTTTCGCAAAAAAAAGTGACTAGAGTTAGACCAAGAAAAGTCTGCAACGATTTTTATAGCATACGCAGTGCAAGTGTTATTTATTTTATAAGTCATAGTTTCATAGAAGTTTGACGTTTTAAATAACGCACTGCTGCTATCAAAATCGTTGCAGACTAGTCTTGGTCTAACTCTAGACATGTTCTTTCCGTGTACGCTTTGGCGCCCGGGGCTATTGGGTCTCTGCCGCCCCCTATGACCCAGGAAGTAAACACAAACGATTTAAAAATTCCTACGCGTGTTTACCGCTAATAGTAGACATTTTTACCGCTAATATTTAAATGAAATATTTTAAATGTGTATTACATCACATAACATCGGTTCAGTTTTAGATAAAAATACACTGAGAATACCCGTCTGTCTAAGAACCGGCTCCAAAATATGCCTGCCCCATACCTGCGCATGCGGGCCATGCGGCAAAAGTGTGGATCAGCTGGGTCGGCCCGGCCTCTCATCTCATGTATCAAAAGCGCCGGCCGACTTTACCGCCACGGCGCTAGTCGCTATTTTTGGCCGTAAACTCTTACTTTCTAGAGTATATATCTTCTTAACGGTTCAACAAAAAATTATGAAAAAAATATATATGAATCTACATTTTATGTACAACATTCCTAACGTTTGACTTTTTCACTGTGACTTATAGTTTCTCCATAAAAGGAACATTACGACAGGCCGTTTTGCGACTAACTTTGCTTATATCTCCTAAACGGTTTATACGATTAAAGTTATTTTTAAACTAGAATAAATGATTTACGAGGCACTACAAATGCAACGTTTCATAATGTTAAAAAATCATATTTTTTTAAAGAAATCGAATATTATTCAACATTTCGTGCGTATGTTGCTCGAAAACGGCGTGGCTGGCACCTGGCAGTCGCGTGCTAGCTTTGGGACGAGGAGGCTGTGTCGCTCGTCGCTCCGTGCCTTCCTTGTAATCTGTATGCTTGTGCTTAACCCAAGTGCAATTAAATTGAAGTTATTGTGGCCAGAGACTAAATAACTGCAGAAAGTTGATTTGGTTGTGACGCGCTTTAGCGTGCTTAACACGGTGTTTCGCAGCCTATTATTACAAAAATAATAACAATATTTCTACTTATGTTTGAGAAAGCTTCATTTGAAATATAAAAATAAAAGTAGAAAATGCGCATTTTTACGTTTTTAATAAAGTTCGATTCCTAACAAAATAATAATTAGTTGATTAATATAGGCTATCAATTTACGTTGTGTATAGATATTTATTTTAAAGTTAACTAACTTAGCGGTTTCACTCACGTATTTTTAGGGTTCCGTACCTCAAAAGGAAAAAAACGAAACCCTTATAGGATCACTCGTGTCCGTCTGTCACAGCCTATTTTCTCCGAAACTTTATTTTTATTTAATTTATAACTAATTTTAATTTAATTTTTATTGTAGGTAATGTTTATTTATTTAGAAATGTAACAATTACGTTTTTTTTTTTTTTTTAAATTTATTTATTCACTTTAAATATTCATACAACTTTTGCCAGTATGCCACTATTGTAAACCTCTTTGGTTTATGTAATAGTTGGCGAGTTCGCGCGGTCCGATCCGCGTTTGCTTAATACTATTAGGTATATAATTATATTATACTATTATATATATGTAAAACTAATCTATACACATCAAATCTCTGCATCTATTTTATACATTACTCTAGACTTAGGTAGTATTTTTTTAGTCTTGGCATACATCTGCCGTGGTTTTCAACAATGTTAATGAGATCATACAGTACATTTTTAGGTAAGGTGTTTAGTATACATGGGAGTAGAAAGTCAGTTACTCTTTTACCGTATACATTGTTACTTTTTGGAGTTGTATATGCAGGTAGATAATCTAAGGTACGCAAATTACTGGAGCGAGTATTTTTATCTAATGATGGTATAATTTCACACTCCTCTGTAACTAAGGACAAGCAAAACCTATCAAAAACGTTAATAACTTTGCAATGTTTAAATAGACCCTTTTTATCATTTTTATACTTTCCTTTAATTTTATTTGGTACAATTGTTTTTAAAAGTGCTGATTGTAGGTTATAGATTTGTTTCAAGTAGGTTTTGAATGTCCGCCCGTAGCTTGTGATACCATAACATATAATTGAGTCGGCGAGTGATAAGTATAGCATACGTAGTGTATTATATGGGAGTTTGTATTTAAGCAATGATAAGTTGGCCATGACGGATCTAAGTTTTGAACATATGTGATCTATGTGTGGTCCCCAATTGAAGTTATTATCTATAACTAGGCCTAGATAGGTGTGGTGTTTGACAAGTTCAAGTGTTTCGCATTTGCAGTTATTGCTAGGGTTGTGTAAGCAGTGATGTGCATGTGCTATGATGTTAGGGACCCGTATTTCTCTAGTGTACGGTGATCGTATGTGGATAACTTTAGTTTTATTAGCGTTTATTGTAAGGCCTACGTCATGAGCCCATTTGCATAGTAAGTCGAAGTTATTTTGCATGGTTTTTTGAGCTTCGAGTAAGTCATGATGAGCAGTAAGTAGGCACGTGTCGTCAGCAAATTGGTATACAGAACCCTCACTAAATATGTTGCACATGTCGTTAACGTAAATCAAGTATTCGGTGGGACTGACTATGGAGCCCTGCGCCGAGCCCTCCTCCGTGCGTAGCGGGTCGCTGAGCGCGTCGGCGTATTGTGTATTTGTGTAGTTTAATTTGCAATTCACATTTATTGGATTTGTTAATGATGTGTTGAGCAGGCTCCAATGAGATGTTCGTTTGCAAAAATTGCGGACCGCAGTTTGACTTCTGATCCTTGCAGTGGGGTTCCTACGCTCCTAGAAACCCGATGTTGCCGGGCTGAAAAGTGGTGCCGTTACCCCCACTAGCCACTAGCCCTTTGAATTTCCCCCTTACAATTCTCATACATTCGCTATCGAAAAATCCCACCTTTTGAACAAATCGGACTAATTTGAGTCTAGCTCTTAGCCAGGGAATATTACGCGAAACTCTGCGTAGGGGGCGCCACTACCACAATCTGAGGGTCTATCGCGAAACAAGAAAATCGAAATTTCGTTATCTAACATCTCTGTCACTCTTGCATATTCGAGCAATAAAGAGGCAGATAGCGAATTTTCGGATTCACGTTTCCCGGTAGGTCCTCTATTGGGACCGTGCACGATGTCCGCGCCACACAGCGGTTGCAACTATAGGCTTGTATTTTGTCAAAACTATTAAGCGAGAGTAAGTAAATCGTAATAATTTCAGTGAAAACTACTGAACGGATATTTATGCGGTTTTCACCTATGAATAGAGTGATTCTTGAGGAAGCTTAAGGCGTATAATTTGTTAAGGTTTTGTGTAAATTGGTTGAAATATGACGATATTTGGTAATGAAGTCAGAAAAAAATCACGCTGGCTAAGAGCTTTAATCGAAAACGCTGCCCAATCCGTTCGAGATATAACAAAACAATGTATGGTGAAAAGACTTCTCTTTCATTGCTCTACAAAAAAGTCCGCGATGGTGTATGTCTATCTTTTAAGGATAACTTACTATACCCATTCTTATCTTCTACAAAAAGATTTCATAGTATGTGTGGTATTTGCAAAGCTATTTACACGGATACAGTGTTAATAATTATCAAATTAAATACATTAGTTATATTAAGCATTTCATACAAATTACAATGGTCCCTTACACCATACAATTTAAATGAATATCTCAGGAGTAATCGTAAATTAAAGTTCCATTTCGACCCATATAACTAGTATGAAAATGTTAAAGACGCTAATCCGCAGTTGTCAATTTTTACCACCTTATGCGCTGCGATCGCTTTCCTTACCCCTACCATGTACTTCGCACGGTGCCAATAGGCAAACCGCCTTGATGCACCAATGTCATATTTTATTATCTCTGAAAACTTGTCAAAAACCTGTTAAAGGTATGTATGTATGTATAAGTAACTCTATGGTTTACTAAAAAGACTAGTCCTGCACTCTGGTGGCAGAACATTGCAGTAATATCCCCTATTAATATTAAAAGCCTGATCAGTAATATATGATCATTGTCAAGAGGGCGCTGTTCATTCTCATGTATAGGGTGACAGTTCAGTATAGTATGAAAAAATTAGTTCCAGTGAAATTCCGCAACATGGCGCGTGATCATATATTCCAGGTCAGGCTAGTATCAATTTAAAGAACGTTCATTTACCTTTACATTATAACGTATATTGTGGTTACAAAAAATAGTATTCTTATGAGTTTAAGATGTTTGCAAAAAAAAATTTAAAATAATCTTGTTTGACGGGTCGCGCGTTTTCATTATCGTAAGAATGGTTTGAAAACGGTCAGATAATACTTATCCACTTACCAGATTAGGGTTCCTTAAGGCCAGGATTACACTTGTAAGTTTTACTTACGTAAGTAGGGACAGCTATTCTACAGAATGAGATATGAATATCGTTATCTCATTCTAGCAAATAGCTTTGTCCTTACTTACGTAAGTAAAACTTACAAGTGTAATCCTGGCCTAACATCAATGTGTGTTTAATGCTCGTTTAATAACTAAAGTCAGAAAAATAATCATCAATAATGGAAACTACTGTTGCTGTACCAGTTAAAATTGCGCACTATAGTTCTAATATGAGTTGGGTAGTGGAATATATTAATGCCAAGTGAATAGGGGACGGGTTTTTGGGGGACGGTAACGTGTGCATTACGTCTGCGTTCGGGACATATTCCGTGTAATAAATTTTATCACCTCATGAAAAAAAGAGATACAAACCTGTGTGAGCATTGTAACAGAATAGAAGACCTAGTCCACATATTTATATATAGAATGCACTAGAGGCCAAGTCGAGCGGAAATAGTATTTTATACAATCGTGATATAATAGAGAGCTTTTCAGTCGAGTACCGTGTTTAAGCAACGAAGCTTGCTGAGTTGCTTAGGTTAAGGTACGAGATTGAAAAGCTTGATTATATCACTATTGTATACAATACTTTTTCTACGAGACAAAAAAATAATACTTTCAACTAGTAGAATCATATACTTAGGTAAACAAACCAAAAGTATACAGCTAAGATACGCGAGCTGCCGCAGCCCGCGATACCTTCATACTCGTACGCGCACCGGCCGCCGGGCCCGGCGCCCCCGGCGGGTTGGTCAACCACACCTCGTAACTCATGAGGCCCTGGTACCTGCTCCGCGCTAAATTCAATTTTAAGACAGTTTTTTTCTCGATTTTGGCCACCGTAGCCTACGGAGACTAACAAGCAACGCTAAGCGGTTTTCGTAGGATATGGATGTTGCTATACGAAGGGTGTCACATGCGCGTTTATGACTTGTGAAGCAATTGTTGGCCAACCAATCACAAAGCAGATGCGACGCAGCAGCGTGTTTAAGTAGGCTAATTTGCATTGAATTGAGTCTCCTTAAACAAGAAATATTTTACTGAAATGTATGATTGTATGGTTCTATTTTCAAAATTTTTATACTTGACTAAACCGTATCGATAAAATTCTTATGCTTAAGCAGGGGGGTGTCACTGCGCAGTTTAGGTATATTTGGCCGGCGCACCGCCCAGGAAGGTGTATGGCAGTGGGCTGCCGCTCGGCTCGCAACGATAGTCGTGTCACGTGGCGCTCGCGCAAAATTGAAAATACGCAATGGCTTCGAAACCTAAATCGCGATCTAATCTGTATAAAAGATAATGTTCTGTTTACGGATGTCTGAATAAACGGAAGAACAAGGAAGCAGAAAAAACATATTTTTTAAATTCCGGACTATATTGACCGACATATTTTCAAAGGAATAAGTACTTCTGTGGCATACCTACTTCCGTGAGAATCAGACATACTATCTCCGGCTAAAAATTTTTTGTTTACAGAATCAACGTTTGTAATTCCTACATAAAATAATAAATCAGTAGGTATAGGTACAAAAACTTGTCAAGTGACAACCCCGTGCCGACACTCGCAGCTCGGTCATAAAACTGCGGCGTGCAAAGAAGATTCACGGTTCGTGCGCGGTTATAAGTTTCAATTTTGCTTGCAGGCGGCGAGTGTAGGTATAATTTTATACCTAAATCTGGTTTTTGTGAAGGAGTGAATTTTCTGTACGGTAGTACTATTAGTTATTCTGTGGCTTAAGTCGGAAGTGCCATAGACTATCCAACGTTGAAAAGAGTAAGGTTGTAGTGTTGCCACAGAATAACTAATAGTACTAATAGTAGTATTTTTAGCCGGAGATAGTATGTCTAATTCTCACGGAAGTAGGTATGCCACAGAAGTACTTATTCCTTTGAAAATATGTCGGTCAATATAGTCCGGAATTTAAAAAATATGTTTTTTCTGCTTCCTTGTTCTTCCGTTTATTCAGACATCCGTAAACAGAACATTATCTTTTATACAGATTAGATCGCGATTTAGGTTTCGAAGCCATTGCGTATTTTCAATTTTGCGCGAGCGCCACGTGACACGACTATCGTTGCGAGCCGAGCGGCAGCCCACTGCCATACACCTTCCTGGGCGGTGCGCCGGCCAAATATACCTAAACTGCGCAGTGACACCCCCCTGGTGTTGCATATGAAGTCGTAATACACAGATCGACGAGTAGAAAAAACATTTTAGGAAATATTTTGGACAGAGCATTATACTTGAATAGCTTGCTTTCTCAACCGCTATCAGAAGGTGCTGAGAAAAAGTTTCAAACTCTTAGCTTAAAATATAATTTGGACCCTATACAAACTTCCAACCCCTTTTTAACCCTTTTAAGGAATAAATTTTTAAAAACGCTGAAATTACTTTTCTTGTATTCTAATAATATGGCTTTAATTCAAGTCACAAAAATATTTGACCTCCATACAAACTTTGAATCACACACCAAGGGTTCCGTACACGTTCCGTACATTATCTATTGTTTTTAGTATTTGTTGTTATAGCGGCAACAGAAATACATCATCTGTGAAATTTTAACTGTCTAGCTATCACGGTTCATGAGATACAGCCTGGTGACAGACAGACGGACAGTGGAGTCTTAGTGATAAGGTCCCGTTTTTACCCTTTGGGTACGGAACCCTAAGAAGCACGGGCGGATGATGCGTTTTTACGCTAGTTTATAGATAACGGTGTATTCACATTTTTCAAGGCTTCACGTGACGGCCGCCACACATCAGGCGGGGGCGCGGACGGGGATGGGAGTGATCTATATGATATTACCATCTGTGCCTGGCGGGGACTTGGGAATACACAGAGATAAAAAGGTAAAATAAAAATGTTAGCCTAGCTAGGTCCACCGTATTGTCAATTGGAAATCTAACACCGGTTGCCGTTTTTGAAGAAGGTCGATAGAGGGCCCCGGTGGAGACACGGCGGGCGCCGGTAGAGTTGTAGAGGGCGCTGGTGTCCGCTCTGCAGGTGCGAGGGGGCAGCGCCGGTCCCACTGCTGCTAGGTTGCCTGTAAATAATAGGATCGGTATCAGATGCAGTATACGTGTTTGCAGACAGTGTTGGTGGATTTGGTCACAACAAGTTACAAGAATTCATTTTAATTAAAAACCGGCCAAGTGCGAGTCGGACTCGCTCACGTAGGGTTCCGTACCACTATAAAAAAACGGCAATAAATCACGTTTGTTGTATAAAAAAATATTTTAAATAAATAAATATTTCTGAAATAAAACTATGAAAACGGATTATATCGCGTATATGAATTTATTATGATTTTTGGGATGTATTATAAATTCAATATACGCAATATAATCCGTTTTTATAGTTTTATTTCATGAGTAACTATCGCGGTAACCGAAAACAATATTAAATAAATATTTATTTTATTCTGTCGTTAGTATTTGTTGTTATAGCGGCAACAGAAATACATCATCTGTGATAATTTCAACTGTCTAGCTATCACGGTTTATGAGATACAGCCTGGTGACAGACAGACAGACAGACGGACACCGGAGTCTTAGTAATAGGGTTCCGTTTTTACCCTTTGGGTACGAAACCCTAAAAATGGTTTACAACTGATTCATTTATTTTTACTTGTATATTTCTGTGACGTTACTTTTTTTTTAGATTTTATGACAATTGTATTATTATTATTTGGATAATTTTATCTAAATGTATATATATGATTAGTCCTAGTATATAGATGACTTGGTTTCTTTGGACTGTAATGTTTATATATGTGGTATTTTCTATAAAAAGGGACCTTATTGTCGATGGCGCTTACGTCATTATTAACGATGCTCCGATATAAGTACAATGCCGCGCGACGCCGTGCGGCGTAAGCGCCATCGACAAAAAAGGTCCCTTTTCATAGAAAATGCCCCATATGTAGTCCGTGGTGCACACGTTACGGCAAAAAAGTGCGATTTACGGCAAATGATAATGAATTAATGATGGAATTTCCTTTTGCGCTGTTGCTCCTTTTGACTTACAGACTAATTTAGGAAAATTCGATTGGCTCCCCAATCGAATTTGTGATGCAAAATTTTGAGTTGGGGGGGTGCCCCTCGAGTAAAAAAAAAGTTTTGCTATGTGGTCAAGTTTGGTATCATTTTCGTATAACTTAGGGATGCCAAAATTATTTCTGATATTTAATTTATACTGTTTCACATAAATATTTTGGAAAAAATTAAAACTAAAAATTTGCTATTTTTTTTCTGAATAAATGCCAAAAATTTTCTTGTTTAAATATACACACAAAAATAAAATAAAACATGAAATAGCCCTATTGTTCCTCGTTATAAAAAGTTTACACATGGCATATTTATTCTAAAAAATGTAGATAAAATAAAATAAAATGTAGACCTACTTTCGACCACAAGCTCACTGAATAGAATAAAAAACCGGACAAGTGCGAGTACGAGCCGAGGGTTTCGTACTTTTTAGTATTTATAGCGGCAACAGAAATACATCATCTGTGAAAATTTCAACTGTCTAGCTATCATGGTTGATGAGATACAGCCTGCTGACAGACAGACTGACAGAGGAGTCTTAGTAATAGGGTACCGTTTTTATCCTTTGGGTACGGAACCCTATAACAACGATGTGTAACAATAATGTGTGAGTGTGATTATGATTATACATTTTCTGATTGGTCAAGCGTAATAATAATCTTACGTGCGGCAATTAGCACTTTACGTAAATACCTATTTCGCAAAATTACAGGGCCATTATGTATCTACTGCAAAACGTTAAACAATATAGGTACTTACGTGCGAATGGTTAATTTATTGCCAACGAGAGAAGGGAGTTCTACTTTTCGAACATGTATCGTAAACGTAATGTACCTACTAATTTTGATCTACGAGTATTATGACCAATTCCTTTTGAGTACTATTAACATTACAAAACGTTTACATTTGCTCCATGTGCAGCTGTTGGAGGAAAGAAAAATATGAAACTCATGAACTTTCCTATTCCATATTTTCCTGACAGTTGACAGGTGAATACGGAACCCTAGCTGCGCTCGGCACCCGCTCACCGCCTCTGGACTAGGGCTCGCGGTCGAATCCGTGTTTCGTTTACACGTTTCGAATACCCGTTTCCGAATAATACGTAAACGGTTTTCTGGCCCGTTCCACACGTTTAATTAAGAAACGTGTAGTTAAGACCCGTGTACACGGATAAACGAGTATTCGAAGATACGTATCTTATTTATCCGTGGCGCCGGACACGTCCTTGACGATAGTAGCGAAGGAACGAACGCCAGTTACAAATGAATAGACAAAAGATTCATGACGAGTTTCTGTCATATTTAACCTTGTTCCGTGGGTCATAGAGTCGAAATTCAATAAACGGTTTAGAAACTCCTTTCTTGAGCATGTAGTTTTTGCTTGCAATAGGTATTAAGAGTATTCACGCTTCTTATCAAAGTATAGTATTTTATATAGCACTTTAAATAGCTACTTTTTTTTACGTTGCGGGTTAGCAATATAATATAAAAACCTGCTAGTACCTATTTAAAAAAAATATTAGAACCATCGAGTTCAGTATGTAGGCAGGAAGTCAAACTAATGTTCGAAATTGGCATTAAGTATTTATAAAAAAATACAATTTTAACTTGCTTCTTTATTTTAAGTTTAATTTAAGAACATGATATGAAATTGTATTTCTTGTCACATAATGTAGGTAAACCTTATAAAACAAAGTCCCCCGCCGGATCCGTATGTCTGTCTGTATGTTCGCGATAACCAGACCTCACCTATGAATGAAGTTTTTCTTTGGGAATGTTTATGTGTATATTTTGTTAAGGTTTTGTTTAAATTGGTAGAAATATGACGATGTTTGCTAATGAAGTTAGAAAAAATCACGCTGGCTTAATCGAAAACGCTGCCCAATCTATTTGATGTCAATGTATGGTGGACTTGTCTCTTTTTCATTGGTCTACAAAAAAGTGCGCCATGGCTGTCTGTCTATATTTTAAGAATAATTAACCCATTATTAACTTCTAAAAAAAAACCGGACAAGTGCGAGTCGGACTCGCCCACCGAAGGTTCCGTACAAATACATCTGTAAAAATTTCAACTGTCTAGCTATTACGGTTCATGAGATACAGCCTAGTGGGTGGTGACAGATAAATGGACATTGAACTCTTAATATTATTAGGCTTCCGAAGTGAATACTTGTTACAGAATGTATTTTATTATGCTTGACTCTCCATGCGAAGCCGGGGCGGGTCGGTATAGTTATTAATAAACACTTTAAATCAACTTGATAAAATTGTACCTTCTCAATAAATTCTAATTGTTTTTACTTTAGGTACCTCTTACCACAGTAAAACGCTTTTTAGTGCGGTGCAGCTACAAAACAATTGAAAACATTTTCTTGTGCAGATGTTTTGACCTTATTACAACGACATAAAGCTTGTAATTGGCAGTGACACTTGTGATAATAGTTTGGGAACCTACATGTTTTCGACGATGACAAACAAAAGGATATTGGAAAACAATGGATGGATGGACCACCGGTCGGCAACGTGCGCATTTAAGTTTATTACCTAAACGCTAGTGCGAAAGTGACCAAAGTGAATTATGAATGATTACCAATTTAAAGATCTATCTTAATGTAATTAGCAATATTATCGCAAGTTATCCAAGGTAGTATGGGTTTTTATGGTTCTTGGGTAAAATTACTCGATAATCCCGCTTTTGTGTACCTACTAATAACTTTTTTGCGCCGTTGGCAGGTTTGTTGTTTTCGCAAAGCAGTAATAGATCCGAGATAAAAATAACCACGAAATAATTAAACTGTTATTTTTAATTAATATTGTATTCTGTCTGCACACCTATTATTAACGAAAATACTATACCATTATGTAATTATAAAAAAAAACTATGATCGATATCAAATTTTTGTAATTAGCTTAGAAGCAATCGGTTTTATTAAATGATATAAATAGTTTAAAATAAAAATTATGTATACCTACTATTAAAGTACCTATGTTTTATCAATACGGTTAAAAACAATAAAAAAAAGTAATTGTGCGGTTTTATGAAACCACGATGCAAGTGAAATTTTTTTCGGATTGTAGGCATTTAACTAAAAAAAATCGGAAATTAATTCGATTTACGGTATTAAAATCGCGGTTTTAATCTTAACTTAATAAATTGGGGCGATAGAATAAAAGCTTCACTTTAAAAATCGTACGACAAACGAATTCATCTGAAGTCAACATAATAATAGTGGACCTTGTTACCATTGTACATTGGCTCAAACTGGTTCGGAGTATTCAGACCCGTTCGGAACGGTCTTAAGTACCCGTGTAAACGGAGATACGTGTCTGAGATACGTTTCTTGGGAACGTTCCTTCGAAACGTTTTCGAATCCCGGCGGTTCCGTGTAAACCGGGTTCTTAGTACCGCCGGGCTTAAGAACACGGGTATTCGTATCGGCGTGTAACACGGATACCGGGAGCCCTACTCTGGACCGCTCGATACGACTCCAATTGTTTATTCCCGATGAAAAGCCAAGATAATGCAGATTAAAATAGCACCGAAGAATAGTCAGGATATATCACCTAGCCTTCTTAAATTTATTAGCCCGATAATTAGCCATCCGCTGTCGCATCTCTTTAACATCTGTATTAAAAAATGGCACTTTCCCAGAATCACTTAAAAAAGTGAAAATATCACCTCTGTATAAAGGAAAAGGACAAAAAAGCGCTAGTAAGTCGTATCGTCCGATCTCTTTAGTACCAGCCCTCAGCAAAGTTATAGAAGTCGGTCTCAACCAGGGTATGTTGTCCTTCTGGTTGTCCCAAAACGCGATGTCGGGCCGGCAATATGCGTACCAAAGAGGACGGAATTCTACGGACCTGGTCCGTGAGGTGGTGTGGGCGGTGCTGAGGGCGCGCGAGGCCGGGCGGCAGACGGCCGTGCTGTGATGCGACCTCTCGCGCGCCTTCGACAGCGGCACCGCGGACCACAGTCTCGTCGAGGCCAAGCTTGATCACTACTGACCCGCGCTCAGTATACTTGTGTCCTTCATGAGGAACAGAACCCAAACCGTAGTAGGAAATAGGGGACTAAACTAAACTAAATAATACACTGTTCACAATACTTCTTAACGATCTACCGGGGGCCCTCGATGAGGCCGAAGTGTTTATGTATGCTGACGATGTGACCGTGGTGATCACAGCTCCGAACAAACAATTACTCAAAGAGGCTTTAAATGATACCGTTGATCGATTGCATATTTGGTTTGCGCAAAACGGTCTAGCGCTTAACACGGAAAATACCTGCTTCCTAAGAGTCAGTCTGAATGGCCACCCTAGCACCAACCTTAAGATCCACGTGGGGTGCATTAAAATTGAACAAGTTGTGACCACCAAACTCCTCGGCTCGGCTTTGTGCTGGACAGCTCGTTATCTTGGCGGGAACACATCGACGGTGTATGTGCACGACTGTGTGTGTGTGTGTGTGTGGGTGGTTTGAAAATGTGATGTCTACCTCGAACTTCTTCTTCTTCTTTTAAAATTATGGCTTCAGCCCAGTGGGACTATTTCGCCAGTATCAAGGTATTGAGAGGTTTACAAACGACAAAAATTGTACGGTTGTACAAGACAGTGTACGGTGATTTGTTAGCTATTGTAAATCGATAGCTAGTCTTTACAAGAAGCACGTGGACTACCGGCCGTTGACTCCAAGATGGTGGTTAAACGCGCTTCAAAATTAATTCTCCATTCACTGCACACTACCACATTAGTTTACTGTATAATAAGCTATCGATATTACACTTTAAACAATATTAATAAGCAAAAAACAAAGTAATTAATCACGATGCTAACTATCAAGATGGCGCTCGAACCGGAAGTCACCTCGAACTTTAAATGCACTTTTCGTGGGGTAGCCACACAAATCTCTGTTTTGACATTTTGCTGGGACGTCAGTTAGCCGCGACCACGACCAGTGAAACCTGTGTCGAAACGTCGGTAAATAAAGGTAAAAAAAAAAAAAATCGCGATAGACCCGTTTCTAAATGTGATTTAATATAGGTCGAGCATGCTACGCACTGCGACGCCTTGTATCGACGGCCAGCAGAAACACAGTCAGATCATGTTATTTCGCCACCATTCATTCGATACTATCATACGGCACTGAGCTGTGGGGCCGAGCGTCGGATTTTGACCGTGCCTTTCGAATGCAGAAGCGCGCAGTGCGAGGCATCGTAGGTATCCGCAGTGATGAATCAGTCCGCGACCACTTCAAAAACCTACGCATTCTAACACTACCAAGCTTAGTAATCTTCCAAATTGCAACCTTTACCCACACAAATATAGATAAATTTAAACGCAAAGGCATAGTAACCTCAGATAACTTAAGAAGCAACGCACATCGAGACCGTCTAGTTGCACCGCTTCACAAACTCACAAGGTCAGAGCAGTCCGTGTACGTCACAGGCCCTGCGATATGCAACCGCCTCCCAGAAAACATAAGAGATGCACCATCTCACCAATCCTTTAAAAGTAATTTGGAATCGTGGCTACACACAAAAACCTTTTATACTCTTAACGAAATGATGGAATTTCCACTGACTATGTATTTTTTTTATTCAGAAAAACTGACATTACTATGCTGTGTATATTTCGTACTTATGTACTCTGTAATGTGGAATTTGTATGTTTATTGTACAAAATTGTATTTGACGTGTATCAGTATGCTACCAATAAAGATTATCTTATCTTCTCTGAATAGGTTTTAAAGATGTAGTGCATAATCCTTTACCATCGTAATTGTACAAAAAGTATGGAGGTACATACAAAACATCCATGACTCAGATACAAATAGCTGTGCCCATCACTCAAATAAATGTCCTTATCGCGGGATTCGAACTCAGCACCATCGACTTCATAGACAGGATCACCACCCACTACCCACTAGGCCAAACCAGTCGTCAAAATGGTAAAGGATTATGCACTACACCTGTAATCTACCCCGTGAACTTGAGTAATACCTACCTCTGGTAACAAGGCGAGTAAGAGTATTGTGTCTATCTGTTTTTTAGACACGTCATCATGCTCGCTTGTATAACTATTCGCATCTTCCCCTGCAACTGGCGAGGGGCACACGGCACACCTGGCACGAAGACGTCAGCAGAGACTGGCTGCCTGTATATCAGCTCCTGAAATTTGAGATAAATTTTCATTAGAATCGTTGTTTTAAGTGATTTTATCAGTGCAACATGAACTTGTATTTTCTTTCATAAGGTGCGTTTTGGCATCTTAGCTGTAAGTTTGTGCATGTGACTAAAATAAAGAAATATATTTTTTTTTTTTTTAGTTTCTCACTCAATCATTTATTATATACAGCACATAGTTCATGATCAGCAACGCAGGCTTCGTCAAGTGCTTACAACAATAAATCAGCTACAGGCTTCGTCAATCTTAAACACTAAATTAAACTAGGCCAAGTCCCCACTTCGGACCGTACCGTAGAAATATATTATATAACTACATTGCAAATATTGCAATTGACTAATATCACCACACTACTGGTGAGCGTCAGGATGGCGAGTTGACATATGAAATCTTGCATTATACCTACCACACTAAAAGTATGCAGTTATATGGTACCTTCAGTGTAACTCTGTAAACCTTTAATAGAAATCAGTATATCTATCCCTAAAACAACCTAGGCTCAAAACCTGACGTCATCAGGTTGGCAAGTGGACTTATGAAATCTCGTATTATTTCAAGCAAAATGTATGTAGTTATATTGACCTTCAGCTTCAGCGTACCTTCAATAAAAACCAGTGTAGGTATACCTCTCCCTAAAACGAGGCATTTAAAAAATAAGGGTTATTGGACATAACTTACTTTTGGAAGAGGTACAGCAATTTTTTTTTTCATGTAGTTTAGTATCTTGCCTATTATTTCCAATCAAAGCTTTTAGGCCAAGCAATAAGAAGGTATAGAGGGAAATGCTAGAAACACAATTTTTAACTTCGTAGCTTTGTTTGGACTAGTTAGGAGATAAACATATCAAAAGTCCCCAACCGTAACCCTGGTGCTGGGAGAGGGGGATTTGAAGGTTAAATTTTTCGGCACCACACCACACTATTGACCTCAGCATTGCTTTTTTAAGATTAGAATTTTTCTAACCTCAATAGTAATTCAAGTAATTGAGGTAATCTAAAAAACATTACTAATTATTAGAATCAATTAAATTTATTAAGGCAAATGTGTGGAAAACGGTCTGTCAGGTACAACTACAAGCTCTTTTGATCCTTTTAACTCTTGCACTTGTACATATACTCTACTTACAGAAGGTTGGTAGAGAAGGAGCCAGGATCCATAGTCTAAAGCGACTGCTTAACATCAGGCGGGCCATATATTGATAATATGCCAGTCTGCCCCACATTGACCTTAAGTCATTAACAATGTTGTTACATGACCATTATAAATTATCATTAAATAAAAATATTAACTACTTATTATTATTATTTACATCTATGAAATATAATTAGAGAATATATATTTTGTAAAAGTGTTATGTTTCTTTGTATTAAGGGGATGCACCAACATATGTATCCTTTTGTAGTTTTGCTGAACCTACAAACACAAATTTTTTGCTCTTAAGATCTAGTTTTTGATGGTGTTTGACCCATTGACCAGTGACCCAGTCCATACATCCTCTATCTGATAATGATTTCTAGTTTTTCAGATAAATACCTGTCATAATGGACTCACCATAATATATTTTCCAGAGACCTGCACCTTGCTGTCTCAGCAAATCTCGATAAACCAAGATATTTTATTGAACAAATGGCCCATGTCACTCCTGGTTTCAATCTGTGCCCTTCATAATCTACATACTGCTGTCTGTCCCTCTTGTAGTCTGCAAAAAAAAAAGTAAGTGTGGGGTGTCAAAGTTACCAAGCTTTGGTTTTACAACAAGATCGAAAGCAGTATCAGTGGTGCTACGTGACTAAGAAGATTGCTAGCCGTACTTTCTTTTGGTACTGGTTATCTTATCACTCAAGTAATTTTCCAAATTTCTGGGAATACTTCTAGCTTGAGAACCATATTTAACAATATGTGCAATAGCGGCTCCGCCAGCACCATTCTACAGTCCTTAAATATGCGCGAGGGTATACCATCCGGACCAGAATATTTTTTTGGCTTTTGTTGAAGGGCTCGCCGTCCGCCGGACGTCCTGTATATCTAGCCTGTCAACCTGAACCCCAGCCGCGCTGTTCTCGGTGCTCGCTGCCACTATTGCGGCACTTACCTCCAACTTTGGTTTCTCCACGCTGTACATGGACGGAGTGAAAAAACCCAGCAAATTCACTACTTGTTCCCCGGACAAAGGTTACCATTAATTAATATTTTTTTCGTACCTACCTCTAGAATCTCTGCTTCTAGAATTCATATATATCCAAAACATTTAGGATCTCTTGCCATATGATTTCTTGCATACTTGTATATAATGAAGACATAACTTATGTCACATAAGTACTGAAAAAATCTGTCAATAGTGTCAATGTCACTGAAAGATGTCACTAGAAAAAACCGATTATTTTTAAGCTGTCACGAGCTCGTGTCAGAACGTCCCTACTAATTTTGACAGCTCTCTTAAAAAAAAGAATGTCTCTGGTTTTTGGCTTCCAATTATTGGGTTGTACATTATTGGGTCGGGCTTTCTCGACGTGTACCAATAATGCGCAGCCCAATATTTGAAATCCAAGGACTCAAATTAGTGGACGCGTATTATTGGGTCGTACATTATTGCCCTGTGAAAAGAGTGGCTTCGTATTATCGCCCCGGACCAAGCCTGCGCGGACCGAGAATGCTCAACCCAATAATACACGACCCAATAATAGACGTACATCATGGACGCCAATTATTGGGCTGTACATTCTTGGGTTGAGCATTATTTGGCTGTGTATTAGCGGTTCCCAATTTAATGGCTGCCGGTTGTTTGGTTTTGCACGCCAGCCACTGACGCTACAATTTCCTAATTTTACTAAGAATACCGTTAGATTTCTAGCGTCATATTTCAATTAATATATGCTGTATTGTATTTTCTAGTCATACACATTAGTAGTGTACCATAATTAATTATCGGTAGTGATAAAAACCTTGAAATGGCAGCAGTACAAGGTGCACCAGGAAACAAACCGTGGCCGGTCAGACCTGGCGTTCAGCATCAGAACAGCCAGAATAACAACAATTTGACGCTAAACAGGACAATAAACCTGTACCCGCTAACTAATTATACATTTGGCACGAAGGAGCCATTGTTTGAGAGGGACGCTTCTGTACCGGCAAGATTTCAACGCATGAGGGAGGAATTTGTAAAGATTGGCATGAGAAGGTGAGTTCGTGTTATTTTACCTCGTACTATGGTTTCGTACCACTCATTAACTCTTTTAGTGGTTTAGGCTTTATATATTAACCTCAAATATCTCTTGTTGCCAAAGTCCCTAGTTTTTAGCAGACAAATTTGCATGACCATTTATCAAGACCACTTTGTAACCTCTATGCTAGTTTGATAATTTGTAGACAATACATTGTGTAAGGAAAACTCCATTAGGCAACTAAAAAATAGTTTTTTTAGAAAATTTTCTTACATTGCTCTATATGTCATGGATTCCCATGAATTTATAAAACGAAATTAAAGGAAAAACTTTATTTCAGGCAATTAGTAGCCTATAGATGCCTTAAAACTAGCATACATATTACAAATAATATATTTTAAAACTAAAAACTGCAAAACACATCATGATTGCGATGTATTACGCCTCCCTGCAGTGTCAGGGAACCGGCCACAGAACCGCCGGAACTTGATACACTTCGGCCAAAACTCCTTGTTGAAGGTCGCTAGACGTTTAGTCGGAACGCTCACCACAAATGAATTAAAACATTCAGTGGAGATTTCAACTTTACGTTCCTCAGGATGAGACCTGACTTTTACATAATTTAAGATGTCATCTACCTTCGTAAGGTATTTTAGTAACCAACACACATGAACAGTTAAGTATTGTTATTCCAGGTCAGTGGAAGGTGTGTTGTTAGTGCATGAACATGGTCTACCACATGTGCTTCTGCTGCAGCTAGGGACTGCCTTCTTCAAGCTGCCTGGCGGAGAACTAAACCCTGGAGAGGTAAGAATTTTTCTACATCTCATTCTTTTTTAGGGTTCCGTACCCAAAGGGTAAAAACGGAACCCTATTACTACGACTCATCTGACAGTTGAAATTTTCACAGATGATATATTTCTGTTGCCGCTATAACAACAAATACTAAAAAGTACGGAACCCTCTGTGGATAAGTCCGACTCGCACTTGTCCGGTGTTTTTTTACTTGTTTGTGTCACTTGTTACTAGTTGTTACCACGGTTATGGTTAGTTCTGATTATTATGGTTTTCTAACTTACCTAACCAGCATTCTTTAGTAGTTTAATTAGGTATAAGCCATCTAATTGTCACTTGGACTGTGTGAGTTACTTAAAGATCCTGTAAGATCATTATTCCGTCTCATACATATTTCGTATTGGTGAATCAGAGTCAATGTTTTCTGTAGAACAGCAGATTTTTTTTGCTATTTTGGGGTTGGCCTCATAGTAAAAGTTGTTCAGTATATATTAACCCCTCAGAGTTTGATCAAACACCTTGTATATGTTCACCACCGTTATATAAACCGTGTGTTCTACCGCTTGTACAATGGGCTGTGCTCTGAAGAATTGTTTGACATGATGCCAACTTCCGCTTTCCATCACCCGCTCGCCATCGGCAGGGTGTTCATCCTCACACCCTAGAACCTAAATTGTCGCGTACTGTGCGGTTTAAGAGGAATTTCCTCCCGCGGACGCTTTGCCTGTGGAATGAGCTCCGTGGCGAGGTTTTCCCGAGGGGCTACTGTATGGGGTTCTTCAAAAAAGGAGTGTTAAGGTTTTTAAAAGGTCGGCAACGCGCTTTAACACCTCTGATGTTGCAGGCGTCCATCTTGTTTGCCACCAATGTGGTATTAAAAAAATACCTGGCAGTGAATGTGTTAAAATAAAGACGGGCAGCTGAGGCAGCCAAAAGACAAAGTAAAAGGTTCTAACATACTTATTATAATTTTTCAGGATGAAATTGAGGGGTTGAAAAGACTACTGACAGAGACACTCGGCAGGCAAGATGGCGTCAAACAGGAGTGGCTCATTGAAGATACCATAGGTTAGTTGTTAATCTCTTTTACATGTACAACCCTAATAATATGATTTCTTATCAAATATGCTATTTTACACTGGTTTTTCATACATTTTATTACGGTTAATACTTACGTTTTTGACGAGTTTTTGGCGTGGTCACTTTAGAATCTGTTAAGTACAATTTCCACCGAACGGGCGGAGGGGATTGCATTGCACACTTGTACAGTCAAGGGCATAAATATATATACATTCCCAAAGTTTCAAAAATATGTGTACGCTCTTAGACCTTAGACAATAAAGTCGTGTTCACATATTTTTGAGCCATTTGTCGGGATCGATATTTTTCCCTTCGCAAGCCGATGTCACGCAGACTCTACCGCTTGTCATAATGTATAGGCACATTGAAAATGCGCTCAATCGCGGCCCGACTCCAGCCGGTCGGTGAGAATCGTACATTAAGCGGATTTTATGATTCAAAGATAAATGATTCAAAGTTTACTGTATAAACTGACAGTGACAAAAAATGCACCCTTTTCATTTTCGTATGGATCATTGCGATTTAATTACCGTTTTTGCCCCTCTTAAATCTTACAACACCAATTTCTCTATTGCATACAGCCTCTAAATATAAACCTTACTTCCAGGGAACTGGTGGCGCCCTAACTTCGAGCCGCCGCAGTACCCCTACGTGCCTCCCCACATCACCAAGCCTAAAGAGCACAAGCGGCTTTTCTTAGTCCAACTACAAGACCGGGCACTCTTCGCTGTACCCAAGAACTATAAGCTGGTGGCCGCCCCGCTGTTCGAGCTGTATGACAATGCTCAGGGCTACGGGCCTATTATTTCATCGCTGTCCCAGAGTTTGTGCAGATTTAACTTTATTTACATGTAAAGTTGTGGTAAGAATGACTATTAGTTGGTGGTTTTATAACTAATATGCATATTTTACACTATTACCGTGTTAGAAAGACACTAGGGTGTATTGCAGTGTTGGCCGAAACGTTAATGCAATTAACCATTCTTCTTCTTCTTCTTGTGCCATGTCCTCATCGGACGTCGGCGACCATCTCTCGGAACTTATTCCTATCCTGTGCCAATCTGCTCAGGTTGGCAGCGTCGTTAATATGAGTCCAGCTTTTAATATTGTCCATCCAGGCTAGCTTCCTTCTTCCTCTACCTCTTTTGCCCTCTACTTTGCCCTCTATTATTTTCTTTAGGATTTGATATTTACCGTAAACATCCGTTACGGTTTAAGTTCAATTTGTACTGGTTAATGGTTCTCTTCTCTCTCTTCTCAGCATGTTTGTGTCCACTGCAGAAGATATGCCTCTTTCATGGATTTTCAATGTGTTCTGAACGCCAATGTGTTCTAAATGGTTAATGGTTAATTGCAATTAACGTTCGGCCAACACTGGTGTATTGCATGTTATCGACATGAACATTCTGTAATACTTTGCTGCGTTGTGGTCTGTTTCCATAGTAAGCTTAAGCCTGGTGTGCTGCATACATTGATAGAAAAATATTTAAGTATGTAAAACACATAAATACCATGAAACGGGGGTCAAATATAGATTATTTTCCGTAAACTCGAGAAATATTTTATAAAAACCGGATTCTATTTCCATTCAACGCTACCCGTTTTAATTCGTCGTAATGAGGGCTATCGTTTTTTTGCTCACCAGTTGGCGCCTCTGTTGATGGTGGTCCAAAAGACTATAGAAAAGCTGTCAGTCATTGAAGTGACAAGTGACATTTGACATTTCGAACTATGGAAAAGACCACCATCTACACTAGCGCCCCTAGCGGCGAATTCATACGCGTTAGCCCTCATTATATTACTCCATTTTTAAGTGTCGTCCGTTTTTCAATATGTATGTAACATTAGACACTATGACACTGCGATTTTTCCCAAAAATTAAGACATATTTTCTTTTAAAAAATATTTTTTTACATGTTCATGTAATTTCTAAAAAATTGTAGATACCTTTGTTGGTAACGAATTCTAAAATATCGACCAAAATATAGTCATTCTTATTATAGTTATAATTAAAGAGGACAGTTTACAATAAGTATGGAACATTGTAATAATGTTTATAGTATAAGTGAATTTGACTAAAACATGAAGAAAAAGCAACATGGAGTTTTATTTTCGATGTACCTGAAGAAAGAAGACTGTTTTAGATGTAAGTCTACCATAGTGTTAAGGGGCCCACTGATTATCAGTTCGCCGGACAATATCAGCCTGTCAGTTAGAACAAATTTTACAGTTCCGAACAACTGACAGGCCGATATCGTTAGGCGGATTGGTAATCAGTGGGCCCTTTTAAGTATAGATTAACTTTTAAAATCGGATCTCATGAAAATACGCTGTGTATTTTGTCCTAACCTAAAATTCGTAATGGAATCTTCAAAAAAAGAAAAGGCTTTAATTTGTTCATATATGTTTGTATCAAACGAAATGTGATACTTAGAATTATCAATCAAGTTTTTTTTACAAGCCTTATATATTTTGATTTATGCTTGTATTACAAGTTACACGCTTTTAAATGTACTAGTGGATATTCTATCATCCCATCACTTCATGACAATTCTGTTTTATAATATTGTATTATATTATTTTTAATGCAGTATTTTTTTATAACAACTGAAAAAAAAAATACGATTTCAATGTTTGAAAAATGATATTGTATTCTTATAGATATTTAGGAGTAAATCGCAGCTTTTTTAGCAGCTTTTTATAGTTATTGAATAACGTTTTATTTTCTAAACAAATATTTATTGTAGGATTTTGTATAAGTATACAAGATGCTCACGATGAGCCCTAATGATTATAACCACGCATGTCTAAGACCAACAGAAGGAAAAAAATACAAGTTTTGGTTTAGGTAAATTTCGCCAAAAAAAACGGTACTAAAACCTGACCAGGAATATATGATCACGCGCTATGTTGCGGAATTTCACTGGAACTAATTTTTTCATACAATATGAACTGTCACCCTATACATGAGAATAACAGCGCCCTCTTGACAATGATCAAATATTACTGGTCAGGTTTTACATAAGAAGTAAATGTTATTGGTGAAACTATCACTTAAAATGAATTCGTACTTTTTTCGTAAAACCAAGGACAATAGAAGAGGATCTTCTATTGTCCTTGGTAAAACCTAGTTCTTGTAAAGTGTTACTTGTCACTTTTTGTCATCTGCAACACCGCCATCGTAAAGGCGTTTTGCACTAAGTAACAATTTTTTTTATTGGTATTAACTCTAAAACTAGGGGAACTCCAGAATAAATTAAACGACATTTTAGTTTTTAAATATGAATTGGAATAGGTACACTGTTTAAATCTTTCTGGTTCCTTGTAAGCACGTTGTGGACAGAGATACAGAGACATATAGTTTGTCAAAGGACTGTCTCATTTCAAACACAGACAGAGAGAATCATACTATCTTTGTCTTAGTACTAGCACCCAAAACAAAAGGATGAGTATAGTTTTTTTTGTTCTTATTTACTGACAATTTGGTTTGACCAACTATGTGAGTTTTTTTGTCTATGATATAATTAAGTAATTTAGACTTTGCTTATTGAATCTATGAGCACTGTTGTAAACCATTAGCTTCTTTGCAAATATGTAACATTTATGTAAGTATTCCAAAAAACCCTACCAATGGGGAATTGGAGAGGACAATTGTGATTGAAAGTCAACCAAGCTGGTACAGGTAAAGTATTTAAATTTTGTGAAATAGGTAGCAGATAGTTTTTCTGAATGTACAAACTGAACACAAACAGAATCAAGTTGATATTTGCTGTATATGTAGGAAATCAAATAATTAAAATCCATGTCAATCACAAACTAGAGGTGTAAATGTAAAAAAAACTTTTTTTTTTGTAATGCAATCATGGAAGAACTGGCCTTATTATGACCACATAGGTCTACAATCTGTTTCTGTGATATTACTTGTATCAAAATATAGATAGATATTTGATATTTTTAAATGGAATTAAAAACTGGTAATATTTTATGAGAGTGAACAAATATGTGAGATATGTCATATATAAATAACTTATATTTTAACCGATAAATGTTGTGCAAAAAGGTTATGGCAGCATAAAATGTCTTACATTGCATATGAAACAAAATCAATTTAAATTTAAGCCATAAAATCTGTGATACGAATCATAAAAAAATATAATTTAAATATTTTATCATATTGTACCAAAGACTGCGTGTGTATTTATTTAAATTATTTTTTAATACAAATATAATGCGCTGTGCAATATTATTATTTTTAATATATTTCGATATATCCGACAGTAAGTTATGGTCGAAAGGAGTAGTGCATTACACCGTCAACCCAAAAGATTATGGTAAGTCATATAATTATACACTTGAGAACCATAATGAAGAAGGGTAGGTATTTTCGTATAAGTGTTTGGATACAATCTGGCTCTTTGGGTGTGGGTCTCCGTCACATTATTTTCAGTTCAGTTCAGTTCAAATATATTATAAACTCTATCTAAGATTATAAATCACTTAGAGCGAGAAACAAACAAAGTTTTAGTAATTAATAACATAAATTACATAAGCGAGCATAACATTTTTATTAAAAAATGGATGTCAGTATTTTAATTACCTATTTTATTCAGCCGGTCAAATAAGGTATTCTGGTTGGCTGTGGTTTGGTTGAAAGTTTGGCTGAGTGAGTGCGAGTAATTTGTATTATGCTCAAGGCGATTTAGCATTTCAGATATTGTATACCTGCACTAAGGAAATCGTGACCGCGTCAGCAGCGAATGCTGATAGCGCCGGTTCGAATCCGGCCTCGGGCACTGAAGGACTTTGTATTTCTTCAGTTGGTAGATAGCGCGCGATAGGGGGGTGTGTGTGTGGTTCGTATATCTGTGGCACCAACAACCGGCCTATTAAAGGCGCTGATGCTGATAATTACGTTCCATACCCTCACTAGTGGCTCCAAGAAGCTCTTATGCATGCAGCGGCCACACCCCGGTAAACCGCGTGGGTTCGCGGAAAACGACCATGATTTTCGTGGTCGACATTTAGCGGAATTATCAGTACTGCTACTCGACACTAGATGTCGCGACTGACGAAAAATGTACTGCTAAAACAATTAACAACGAATATTACAAGCAGAAGGAGTTGAAAATAGAGTTCCGGTTATAATATTAGATTAGCTAAAAATTGTTGAGCATTAGACTTTCGTTCATCGCGACATCTTTTGTCAACTAGCAGTACTGATAAATTCCGCTACTTGACGCTAGATGTTGACTACGAAATAACCCGCGTTTTGGTAAGAAAACTGATGTATGGAATAAGAATAAGTTTTATTATCAATGAAAAATGACGCTGAACATAACATATACGGGGATTTAATGAGCAGCTTGGGGGCCTTGCCAAGATGACATTAACCATTTAGGGAAAAGGATCCAATTTAATTAGCAGCTTGGGGGCCTTGCCAAGAAGACATTAACCATTTAGGGAAAAGGATCCATCCTCTAAAATTTTCCATTTAGATCAACGACTTCGTTTTGACAGAGAGTTCAAATTATATTGACGTTTTTTGTGGATTGGATTGGATCATTTACCCTAAATGGCGTCCAGTTGTACGTGGACAAACGCCAAACGATAATGTACCGGCATGACAGAAGCTATGAAAAGTCATGTGACTATTTCCATACATTATTGAAGTTTCTATTTCCGCTTTCTATCAACGATTTTTCTCTTGGCTAGCCCCCCTGGTTCTTTGTCATTGGCCTTCATTTTCTCCGTACTCAACGCTACAGCCTGTATTGCTTATTAATTATAGACCTCCACTCCCAAGACGAGATAGTGTCGACCTTCTCCGCTTTGGAGAAGGAGATCTGCGTCAAATTCTTCAGCACCCCACTCAACTATTCCACCAGCGAGACGCAGAAAGTGTTGTACATCAACAACCCCAACAAGCAGAAGGGCTGTCCGCCGATGCGGTTCAACTATAGCGGCAGTGTCGTGGTGAGTGCATGAACTATTCTACCAGCTACGAGCCTCGATGCAAATTAGTTCGTCTAGTTCCACACAACAATTTTGTTTATTCTAATAAATTTTACACATGAAGATAAAATTACCCAGTAATGGTAACCGTAATAGTAATGTTTAATCTAGTTTATTTTGATCGTATAATAAAATTGCATGAGACTCTTATTGTTAAAAAAAATTACTTTTCAAAAACGTTTTCCAAATCATATTGTCCTCTCCTATAGCACTGCTGCCACTGCTGCATGCATGGGCTCGAAACAAAATTGTCAGTACATTAGTAGAGCCGTGTTGCTTTCCCTAGTAATAGCCCTTTTGACATCTGTTATATTCCTACCCGTCAAATAAAATAAAAAAATCGTTATTTTTTTTCTTTCAGTACAAACGGTATTTCTTGTATTTGGTTTTAGTTATTAGAGAATATTACCATATAAAATTAAACTACGTTAGCATGAAATGTTAGTGATTTTTAAACTTAAACATTATTTTTGTACAAACGCGAGAACCTCTAAAAATGGTCTGACTAGACGAAAACATATGCATCGGGGCTCGTAGCAGGTGTTGTACATCAGCAACCCCAACAAGAAGGGCTGTCCGCTGATGCGGTACAACTATAGCGAGTGTCGTGGTGATTCTAACTACCATCTTTGTGTTCACAGGACATGCCGATCGGGTATAAATGTATAAACAAGAATGATATAGCGAGGATCACCATTGAAATGTTAAAAGCCAGTATCGATCAGACGGGTAAGTGACAAATGTAAAATTAGGTAATCGCTTCCGAATAGAAAATGGACTGTGACGTTATTTTATTTTATTTTTAAATTTTTTATTTGTACCTAAGATATAATGTGAATTTTGAATTTTTAAATAATTTAATTTTGTTTTTACTATAATATGGATTACTTGTCTGAAATAAATGATACAATACAATACAATTATGGAATTATGAGTGATTTTTCGTTTTCAGCGCCTCCAATAAATAGTTACGATTTGGTTAAAAGGTTTGAGGAACAGGTGAGCAGTCCAGACGTTTTATTCACATTATCTCTATTATTATGTTGTAATTTTTTACCCATGTATCCGTCTACAGTAATAAAAAAAATGTTATTATTTTTGAACACAGGACCAAACTAAACCCCGCCCCACGTTCCTAACTACGGAGGACCGCAATTTCATCAACGCGCACTACCACGGCGAGTGCGCGTCGCTCTCGCAGCGCGCGAGTGATTTCTCGGCGCGGCGCGACCTCAACGACCGAGGCGTCTCGCTCGACGACCAGAACTCAGCTTGGTACGCCGAGCGGGTGTGGCCGCTCGCGGTTGTCATGTACTCCGTCCAGGACACACTGCGTGAGTTACAATCATAACCATTGATTTGAGTTTTCACAACTTTTTGCGGCGCCCTTCACACGAAAATGTCGACATTCAAAGCGCGCTTCGGCGCTCCTATGCAGTAGGCGCTGCGGCGCCCTCGACACCGCACTAAAAAGTCGGAAGAAGCTAGACTTTTGGAGAGCGCAAGAGCGCATGTCGCGCGATTTCACTGAATTAGTACCTAGTAATTCACACTGGCAGAAACCCTCTTGTTAAGTATTTCTAATTAATCAACATTTCCACTCCCATGAAGACTCCTCTTAATTATAAGATTCATAAATGAATTGTTTACTAATAAATATTATAATTCCTAATGAATGTTGTGTCTGGTTGAAATGCTTGATTGAAATGTATATTTAGTACTATAAGTTTAGTATAATATTAAGATGTATGTATCCAATTTACATTTTGTTACCTCGCCTTGAAATAAAGAAATAAAATAAATAAATAACGACTACAATACAAGCTCTTCAAGTCCGCGTTATCGCAGAGACGAAATGGTCCCCGACAACTTGTACAATCAGCTGTTCAAATATTCCTAAACATTTCAGGAGACTCTCAAGACTATAAGCTGCTCAAATTCGCCATGACCCAGATCGAGCTGGCGACGTGCGTGGTGTTCCACGAAATGGGCCCTGATGACAAGTTCACGCCCTCCAACCAGCTGTTGTTTAAAGGAGAGGGGGAGGATGAACCGGAACTCGGCTTCAAACATGGAGATCAGGTTATTAAGGCTGTATAAGGCATAGGGAGTACCTATATTTCCCACCTGATTTTCATTGTGATGTCACACCAGTATGCCAAATGTGACCAAGTGTGACAAGGAGGGGGGAGGGGTCAAAAAACCTCGAAATTCGTGTGACTTAATCAATGGATGAACCCTAATTAGTAGATAATATGTAAAGTACGCAAAAGTTGTTTTTTACAGAGTTCTAAACAGGCCTAAAACGATAAAATTTGCTCCCACAGGTGATCAGCCTGAGAGCGATGACGCACGGAGCGCCGGGGCACTCTGCGCACGCGCTCAACAACTTAATGCGCACTCTGGGCATCCCCATGATGTCCAACCGATTTGACCGCGACAACTATCTTAACGTTCAGTGGTCACACGTGCAAAAAGGTAAGCGACGTCTAGTGTGAAAAATAAGATGCCTTTAAACCGATAGATGGCGCTGTAATAAACTCTTGATATAACCACGACAACTATCCCAACGTGCAGTGGTACCGTCTCATGTGCAAAAAGGTGAACGACATCAAAGAGGATATAATAGGATATAGCGGTAAATTCACTGCCATCTATCGACACACTTTAAAACTAAAAATGAAGGTTTATAAAAATACGATAAAATGTATTTAAATATGGATAAATGATTTTTTTATTTGCATTAATTATTTTTATATCATTTTGATATTTTTGATCCATGTTCTTTCACTGATATGCGTTTAAATTGTTAAATAACAAATGAAACCGTCAACGCCCTCTATACGAGAGTAGGCCAAAGGTAGTGGCGCCATCTGATCGAGAATCAAATTTTCTTGATTTTCGAGGCACGTTTTTTCCTTAGACTGTATCTATCTATTACGGAGTTATATCTATCTTTGATATCGGTCATTGGCGTCGAAAAGGTTAATAAAGCTGTTCATAAAATTAAAACAAAATTTTTGTGCAACAGGCAAAGAACGACTAATAGAGAAGACTCCTAAAGAAGCGTGGGTGGTCAGCATCCCGTACGACTTTAGCAGCGCGACGCATGCGCCAGCTAACTTCCTCTGCGACAACTGCCCTCCTGGAGCGAGTACTGTACAACCTCTACAGGTATGTTTTAGTAGCTAAACTGTCCGCTAGATGGCACTGCAGTGTTACTTTAGCAGCGCGACGCATGCGCCAGCTAACTTCCTCTGCGACAACTGCCCTCCTGGAGCGAGTACTGTACAACCTCTACAGGTATGTTTTAGTAGCTAAACTGTCCGCTAGATGGCACTGCAGTGTTACTTTAGCAGCGCGACGCATGCGCCAGCTAACTTCCTCTGCGACAACTGCCCTCCTGGAGCGAGTACTGTACAACCTCTACAGGTATGTTTTAGTAGCTAAACTGTCCGCTAGATGGCACTGCAGTGTTACTTTAGCAGCGCGACGCATGCGCCAGCTAACTTCCTCTGCGACAACTGCCCTCCTGGAGCGAGTACTGTACAACCTCTACAGGTATGTTTTAGTAGCTAAACTTTCCGCTAGATGGCACTACAGTGCTACTGTAGCAGCGCCACTCATGCACCAACTTATTTCCTGTGCGACAACGGGGCGGGTCGCTAGTTAATAGCAAAGGATAGAGGATATATCCTCTTTGTTAATAGTAAAATTGGCTGAGAGAGATGGTACGAGAAATTCTTGCATCCTTTTGTGTCAACTCCAATAGGGACCGTGCGTGTTGGTGGGTCTGCCATCTTGTGGCCTGAATCGAAAACAAACATGTACATTGTCAAAGCAAGTGTTGCCATCTACCGTTCTCGTACAATTTCTTGTGCATAGTAGGTTCTGCCATCTTGTGGGGCTAAATAGGAAGCATAAACTTTACTTTTACGCCTCGAATCAAAAATCTGACGGCTCTTGTGCTGCCCCCTATAGTTCATTCTCGCTCCCTATACAAAAAGTTTTAACAGAGCGTCGTCATGAAAAATCCCATTGAGATAAAAACAGGTTACCCCTCTCAACCCCCTAAAATAAGAAATAAGCGGTTTTGACTTATTTACAAAATTAGTGGTGGTAATTGCTATAACTGTTTCAAATTTTAGGTATCTATGTCAAACGGTCTCTGAGAAAAACGCATTTAACTGATTTGCAAGACCGAAGTGATCCCATAAGTGTTCCGTTTGTCAAAACAAAGTTTTGCACGGAACACTAAACATTATAACATTTTTCAGGACGCAATGTGGCGCCGCTGGCTGACCATGGGGCACAACAACAAGCTGTCGGAGAGCGACGCCATCTTGGTCAATTTGGTGTATTCGGCGCAGTGCAAGGCGCGAGAGCAAAGCGGACACACTTATTAAACAAAAATCGATTAAAAATACTAAAAACATTATATTTTATTTTATTAACAATCTAAATACTAAATAGCCCCATTAGCACAATCGGATTAAGTCTCACCTCGAAATCCTTCGAAAGATATGAAATTTGGTATGTATGTTAATTAAAGGTCTCTTTTTCATGTCCACACTATTTGACATTTGGGGACCTCGAGGAATCGCAGCCATCTTGGAAAATGTGTACCATTCTGGAGAAATTTGCGTTTTACTCTAAATATACGTTCTCTATGAAAATATAGTGTAAGGCAACATTAAAGCTTATTAAATTCTACACAAATAAGTCCTAGATAACTTTGCGGAAAAAATACATCTTGTTATAGAAAATAATAGCTGAATCCAGATTTAGCGCTTATACCCTTTCAGGGGATATTCTCTTAATATGAAACTTGGAGGAATATGAATTCCACTTTTGTCTATACATTTGTACACGTTCTACTCCAATATCAACATTTTACTCGACTGCAACTTAAACAGAAAGTAGGGTTATGGGTTTAAATACTGAAAATCAGTACACCCTGTAGCTCAGGATACTGGACGGATTTTTTAAAATGACATGTCGGTAGATTCCTCTTGCCCTACACAACCTGTTTACACCTGTTTTATTAAAGAAAAATTAATACAGCCGCCTTGAATAGCCGCCGAATAGTAAATCATATTTTTACTTCTAGCGCCTAAACTATTGAGTGGATTTCAATAAAATAGACATCAGTAGATCCATAATTGGTACACATCAAGTTACTTTGATGCAAATTTTGAGTTGTTTCATTACGTTGGCTGGTAGAATTGACTTTTAAATGATGATTTGATTTGGTTTGATGTTTTACTTTTATAGTATTTGCGTTGGTGTGGTGAAAAATTTTAGTGTTTTACTCGTGAGCAGTTTGTTTAGCCCTCGTGCCTTAAAAACCCTCGCAACGCAGTTTCCACCTTTAGAAGCACCCGCTACGCTCGTGGGTCAATTTTGGAATCTTTCGCTTGCTCGGTTATCAATATTAGCACGAGCGGATAACCAACAACAAAGGGGGCACCCCTTTTGAAACAAATACGAGTAACTATTGTCAATTCAGTTATGAATTACCAGTACTTACAGCTCACAAAGCCACTAGTAAATCAAAGGAAAAATTCACCGCTAAACCTTTTCGACGCCGTGTCAAACACAAAAGCTGTCAATCGAACGCCAGAACGCCACGTCAGCACGTCACCGAACTGTTAAAACTGAAATTAAACTTTATGCACATGCACGTAGGTCTATGTTGCTCTGTGCTCTTTGACCGATTAATCCGTCTTTGGCGTTGGACCTGCGGTGCCGATATATCCGTCATTGGCGTCCAAAAGGTTAAGCAAGATTTGAACTCGCGACCTTTCGGAACACCGGACCTACCGCTCTAGACAACTCGACTACCGAAGCTTGCTTGATATAGTTAACGCTATCTCTACTGAGCTCGTTCACTTACCTGTACCTGTATTTCTTTTATGTGAGCGCGTGGCCTTTGTGACTGAGCGCGTGGCCATTGTGTGTGAGCCTCAGGCACAAAAAGGCCACGCGCTCACACAAAAGAAATCATGGCTTTTGTTTAACAGAATGCCGTTGTTAGTACGTAAGTGAACGAGCTCAGTAGAGATAGCGTTAACTATACCTGTGAGTTTTTCCGTCACTTCCTTCTGTTTTTGCTATGAGTATTGTCATTTTTTTTTCTAAATTGACTAGCCTCTGGTATAAAATAATAAAAAGTTGGTTCTTAATATTTTATTGCCACTAATATTAATACTATTCTTGACCTTAAATACTAGTATTTTACAGTGGTATTACTATACTAATTCGAGATGCACTTGAGATACCTAGGAGTAAGCTCAGTAAGTATTTTATTCCATCAGAATACTAATGACATAACATTCACTTTTGTTATACATACCTATTGGGTAATTCCTTATAATAAAAACAATCAATTTATATACAAAAAAAAAAACTAAAAAATGTTATATCACAATAGTAATTTAGGATGGTTCGTATTTCTTCTCACATACCTTTTTACATTTGCCGAATACATTTATTATGCAAATTTTCTTGTAAAAAATAAAAATCCTTCGTCAAAAATAATTGAGATCCAGCAATTTTGACTTGATTTACTTAACAATTTCTGCACATTTATTTAAAAAAAAAAGAATCCCTCTAGTCTATTATACTAGTCTAGAACATTTCATTTAAAAAAACAAAATCATCAATTAAAATATGGCTTGAAAAAAAAACCGCCATAAAGTAAACTAAAAATAAATAAATTACATTATAGGTATATTGAGCAAGAGAAGAGGTATTGATTTGATTACATTACACGAATGAACTGGCGAACTTATAGGCGCTTTATTTAATAATAATAATGAAAATTCTCTAAGGTAAACGCCACAAGCTTATTGCAGAGAGTTTTGAGTGCATTATATAATAAATAAGGGCAGTAAACATAAGTAAAGTAAAGATTAAAGAGGTCCGGAGAAGTAAGTCTACCCTGGCGTACCCCGCATTCTAATCTATAGCTATTAGATGTCGTGTCGCCCCATTTTACACAGTTGGATTGGTTTCCGTACCAGTACTCGAAAACGCGTACCAAGTCCTCAGGTACTCCCGAGCCGCGCATTTTACCCCACAGAATTTCATAATTCACGAGGTCAAAAGCACGGCTAAGATTAAGAAAGCATGCGTAGACCGATGTATTGTTTTAGCAATACATTTTTCATCAGTCGCGACACGTGATATCTGGTGTCAAGTTGTGGTATTGATAAATCCAATACTTGATAGTAGATGTCGACTACGAAATAACCCGAGTTTTTGTAAGAAAACAGATGTATGGAGTTAGCAATCCCTTACTTATTTCTCTATGCTCTTCACCGACAGTGACAAAGTGTGAAAATACTACAAACGGCTTATTTTCATAGTTACACGTTTATGGCAGCACTTACACACTCTGCCACTGCGAATTCTGTGCAAAGCTAGCTTGGTTTGACTCACATTTTTACTATGATGAACCTTCATAGTGGCGTATCCTGTGGTGACGATAAACAATTAGAAATGTTATGTTAAATAATGTGTAATGTACATACCTACATTATCTAGATTTTCACAAACATCAGACACATCTGGGGGCACGGTAGTGCCCTCGTCAAGACGATCATCTTTACAAATACTCCTTAGTTTAGAGCAACTTTCTGTATGACTTTTATAATAACTTGCACAACAAAACTTAATTTTACAAGGTTCACATGTTCCATTTAATTTTTTTATACAATACGTGCAGTCTTTTGAGTCAAAAATCGATGAACATTTCAAGCAATACTTGACATTTTCGTTCTCAGATACCTTTTTAAATGTAGGTTTGCATTTATCACAAGAAACTGTCGAATAATCAGTATCTCCATTCTGTGCCATTTCGTTTTTATTTATATCCGTTTCCTTTTTTATCTTTTTTTGATTAACTTTTTTGCACTTCTTAAAATAATCATTAAGTTTTGCGTCAACTATGTTGAGTATATTTTCATTTGGGATGGCTATTTCATTACCGTTATTAGTGTTATAAGTTGTATCACTAACTTCTTCAATTATTTTATAAACCGTCACACTATCATGCGTCGCTTCTTTATCTGATGCAGTTGATTCATTGTTATTGTATTTATTTGACTCATTGTCTTGGGTAACCATTTTATTTCTATCTTCTTCATCTTCTATAAGAAATCTTACGTTAGTATCGGATATACTATCAATGTCTTTACTAGATGAAACACCACTTGTTCTTGAACTTAAGCTATCTAAAGACTTTGGCGACGCCATGTCTTCACTTAAGCTACACTTTTGTAGCGCTGGTAAGTTTTTTGGCACTTCTTCTGTATCTTTACTTGATTCTTTATTAGTAACACTATTAATTGTTATTTCATTATCTTCCTTTTTACTTTCCTGTACTGTTGTACTTGGCTTCTCTAAAAAATCATCATCATCATCATCTATAACGATCACATCATCAGCTATAGGAATATCCATATTTTCCAGATCCTTTAGCAATTCATCTTCATTCATACTGCTATTATGCAATATGATATCATCATCAGATTCAGACAATTTCGTTTCTGTTTTTTCTCTGTTTTTAGCCACGTCTTTTTTAATTTCATTATTAGCCACATCGTCAGTTTCATTATTAGCCACATCTTCAATTTCATTATTAGCCACATCTTCTTCAATTTCATTATTAGCCCCATCTTCTTCAATGTCATTATTAGCCACATCTTCAATTTCATTATTAGCCACATCTTCTTCAATTTCATTATGAGCCACATCTTCAATTTCATTATTAGCCACATCTTCAATTTCATTACTAGCCACATCTTCAATTACATTATTATCCACATTTTCAATGTCATTATTAGCCACATCTTTAATTTCATTATTAGCCACATCTTCAATTTCATTATTAGCCACATCTTTAATTTCATTACTATCCACGTCTTTTTTAGCTTCATTATTAGCACGATAATTTGAGCAGATAACCAAATCGTCATCATTGCTTGCTTTTGCCTTTTGCTTATTGTTTTTATCTTTAATATTGCCAAGTAAATCTTCAAGTTTGGATCTTTTCTTCAGAAACTTGTCGCTTTTAGCACCCAGATTTGGTATTGGGATAGTTTTGCCTGTTTCAGTTTCAGCTTCCTCTGTGTCAACATCCATTGGTGCTGGTATTTCTGGAAGATCTTCTTTCGTTTCAGTGGCAGGTGGAGACCTTGTGAAGAGTGCATCTGAAATAGAGCAATACAGAATATTAAATACTATGTTTTGTTTATTATATTCAAGGCATTATGCGAGTGAGACGGTGTGTCACCTATAACGAAAAATTAAACGTTTTTAGGGTTCCGTACGCAAAGGGTAAAAATGGGACCCTATTACTAAGACTTCGCTGTCCGTCTGTCTGTCTGTCCGTTTGCTGTCACCAGGCATTGTATCTCATGAAAGTCATGAACCGTGATAGCTAGACAGTTGAAATTTTCACAGATGATGTATTTCTGACGCGCGAGTGATGGGCGAGTCCAATCGCCTGACGGTAGGCAATTACTATTGTCCATGAACACCTGCAACACCAGAGGAGTTGCAAGTGCGTTGCCGGCCTTTAAGACGAGAGTACGCTTTTCTTAAAGGTGTATCGGTCCAGAAATACCGACTGTTCAACAGTTTAGCTGTACAAGGCAGGTCCTGCAGAAACACAGAGTTGAACCTACCTTCAATGTAGTCTTCATTGGGTGGATCCTCCCACCACACCGGGCTGGGGCAGGTCAGGATCTCCATCAGGTCCTCGTCTGTCAGCTGCTCGTCCATTATCTGGATGGCTTCTGCCATGCTCAGCTTTACACAGTCTGCTGACAGCTTAGCGGAGTCTGTGTGGGCAGGCTGTGGTTGAAGAGTTTTGTCAGAGGCTGAAATATGATATTTTATATTTAAAAGACAGAAATATACCATAGATTAGACAGTGTTCAATTAGGACCTTAAAGAATGTAAATAAACAAAACCTTGGCACTACCAGGGGTGCGTATCTCCTCGCTTCGGGCAAACTCGGCTCCGTTCGGCTCAGCATTGCTCCAAGCAATTATTAGGGTTGGCACAACTTGACGTCCCTTTGCGTGCACAACCACAGATTCTTATCTTTTATTCTTAACGACTTGAATTTTGACAATTCTAAATAGCCGAAAGGGATAGTACCATATATTAGAAAGGGATAGTATGATTCGACCCTGAACCGCTGTCAAACTTCGGTTTTGTAGGAAGTTTCCTTTCTGTACGGTAGTACTATTATTTATTCTGTGGCACTACTTAGTTGTTTGGCCAACAGAGTTTCATAGATAAGGAATTTTGTACCTTTTATGGAGATGTAGTGCCTAAACGTCTAGCAGTAAATAAAGGCTTATTTCTGGTTCAAGGGTGAATACTCATACTCATATATTCATTACATCCATGGTAGGTACACAATTGTTACATAATAGTTGGTCTCACATGGGCCCTGGTAGGGCACGGCGTATACTTAAATCTAGAGATTGTATGTATGTACAATGATTAATTAATATCTTAATTAATTAAAATTAAATATTCATGCTTAAAAAATTATTACAGTTTATGTCAAATATCAATAAATTATGTTAATATAACAAATAAAAAATTCATGAAATAAAACTATGAAAACGGATTATATCGCGTATATTGAATTTATAATACATCCCGACGTTTCGAACTCTTTACAGCGTTCGTGGTCAACGGGTGACTGAGGAAAAATTACAAAGTGCAAAAATCTGACTGTTCTCTCCCCTTCTTAGATGTATTGGTAAAAAGAAATCCTGATAACACCCTAGGTCGCACTGTGTATAGGAAACCTACTCATACTGATAGGTACTTAAATGGCAAATCGCATCACCATCCCAGTCAACTTGTTACAGTAGGCAAATCTTTGTTTCAGAGAGCCCAGAGGATATGTGATGACCAGCATCTGGCCGCGGAGCTCCAGCATGCCAGGCGCGCGCTCCAGGCAAACGAGCTCAGGATACCGCGGGTCAACCAGAGGTCCCACATTAAGATCCCCACAGTCGAGCGCAGGCCTGCCATTCTGCCTTTTGTCAGGGGGGTCACGGACAGGATCAGCCACATCTTGAAGCGTGCTTCTATAAAAACATATTTCAAGCCAATGAAGAAGATGTCACAATTCCTGAGGCCTGTAAAATGCAATACCCCTCTACAGACTGCAGGAGTGTACAGGCTGCACTGTGAGTGTGGCCTATCATATGTCGGGCAGACGAAACGGAGCATTTCCACTCGGGTGAAGGAACACATAGCTGATGTCAGGCACCGTCGACCTAGGTCTGCTGTCTGTGAGCATGTCATGGATAAAGCCAATCACTCAATCAAGTTTGATAAGCCTCTGGTTCTTGCCAAGGAGAAGCGTTACATACCCAGAATGCTGCGCGAGGCCATTGAGATTAAGAAATATCCAAACTTTAATAGGGAAGATGGCTTTTCTCTACCACCAGCTTGGGATCCTGTAGTCCATCTGATAAAGGAGCAAGCGAGACATAGACTGTGAGACCTTAGTGTTGGATGATGCTGGACATTCTAATGTTTTAAAAAGATGTGTCCCGCCGAGTTTGTTGCCGGTCCCATATTTTTTTTTTTTTTTTTT
Source organism: Cydia strobilella (assembly GCF_947568885.1). Taxonomy (NCBI): domain Eukaryota; kingdom Metazoa; phylum Arthropoda; class Insecta; order Lepidoptera; family Tortricidae; genus Cydia; species Cydia strobilella. The sequence goes on along the minus strand of NC_086066.1, from coordinate 2,618,208 downwards.
TATTTATTTATTTAGGAAACAAACAGTCACATACAGATAAGTTTAAACTTGCAGATATACAATAAGACCTATAGTTCCATTAATTATAACATACTGATATTGATAACAAGTAGAAACAGGGCTTGTTCGGCACTGCCTATAAATAGGAAGATACACAGAAGTAACAATTGGATACACAACTAATAAAGTACCTAAGTATCAAACATGCTTACAAACATACATACGTTACATAAGACTATAGAACAATTACAATTTTTTTTTTTTTTTTAAAGCAAAGACTGCTATGGAAAAAGTAAGCTCCGCAGACCACTACTATATTTACCGAAAGACAATGAGAAGATATCTAGATTTATGAAATTAACATTGTAATCATGACAGGCTCGTCTAAAAAAAGTATTTTTGGCGAAATTAGATCTACAAAAATCGATATGGAATGTTTGGGGGTGGCGCGTGGGAATACGAGGCAATTTAAAGACAATTTTTTCAAGAAGAGTGGAAGAATCAGTAAGGCTAGTCTCAGGCTAGAATCAGTAAGGAATATTGGGATACCCTCCTACAATTTAGGAGGGAATTAAATCTTCTCGGGTCCGTGGTGTAGGGTTGGAGCCGGCATAGTTTTGATCGCGTGTATATATATATATATATATATATATCTTTACTTGAAAAATAATTATAGTGTATAACTAGCCTTATGAACCGATTTTGCATGTACAACCAGCCTTAAAGTTTGTAGTCTATGATTGTTCATTATTTTAGTATGTGGGTATTTTTGCACTTTGTAATTTTTCCTCAGTCACCCGTTGACCACGAACGCTGTAAAGAGTTCGAAACGTCGGGATGTATTATAAATTCAATATACGCGATATAATCCGTTTTCATAGTTTTATTTCATGAGTATCTATCGCGGTAACCGAAGACAATATTAAATAAAAAATTAAAAACAAAAATTAAAAATTAAAGATTAAAAATAAAAAATTGAGTCATTAACTTTTATAACACTTAAATTCGTGTCCCTAGACTCCCTAGCAATGAAAAATCGATTTTTAGGGTTTCATACCCAAAGGGTAAAAACGGGACCCCAGGCTGTATCTCATGAACCGTCATAGCTAGACAGTTGAAATTTTCACAAATGATGTATTTCTGTTGCCGCTATAACAACAAATACTAAAAACAGAATAAAATAAATATTTAAGTAGGTCTCCCGACGGGCGATACAACATACGTGATTTTTTTGCCGTGTTTTTGCGTAATGGTACGGAAACCTTCGTGCGCGAGTCCGACTCGCACTTGGCCGGTTTTCAAAAACTATGTTACTTTTCTGCTGCGTTACCGTATAAAATGTGACTTTTATCTGATCAAGTTGTTTATTTTAATGTGTTGATTAAATACTTATGTATTAGACCTGTACCGCTGGCTATATTTTGACCCCTAGGTTATAAAAATATTAAAGTCAATTCTGTTTTCGCTTATGAATACTTTGTTAAGATGTAAATCTTACATTTTGTTTTGTGTCATATATATAATTTGCTTTTCTAGTAATTTGTTATTTTGTGGTAATTATTTTTTATTTTGAATTATCTTGGAGAAAAAAATATTCGAGAGAAAACATGTAACTGTGTTGCATTTAGGATAGTGTTTTTAGTGTGAAAACATAGTTTGTGTCAATTACGTCCACTGCAATCTGATACTATGTCATAATATTCTAAAAGACACAAAAAAAAATTAGAGTTAAAAAAATTTACTTAGGTCGAATTTAATCGTTTAAATAGGTCCATTAAATGATTTTGTGTCTTATTAAGGCATAGCTTCATAAGATATTTGATGATTTTGTTGTAACAGGCTGTCACCGTTACAAAAGAATATTAAAGATATTAGAGTTTACATCTTATTAATTTGAAATGCGGGATAAATAAGATGTATGAATTTGTGTCACTTTCATCCACTGCATAAACAAATATTACAAAAATATTATTTGCGTTCAAACGAAGCTAGCGGGCGGTCTGAATGGGCAACGGAGGCCGTGCAGGGTGGGGCCGCGGCGTGACCTTGCCGTACGCAACGCATGTTTACTTCGCCTGTGCGCCAAATTAACGCAACTTATTCAAAGAAGTTACGCAAACAACACAACAACAAGCAACAAGCAAGCAAAGAATGCGTCGAATTATCTTTTACCTATTTAAAACTCATAGATATTGTACAATGTCACCATTATGCAAAAGAACTGTAAGTACATGTTTGATTTGCGAGCGAGCTGGCAACATTGCGCAGGGAAATCTTAAAAATATCGCGTTTACGTGAACGCCACATACATTTGTGACAGTGATAGGGAAAAGGTACCACTAAAGTAAAATTTGGTTATTAATACCGTGACTTTCTTTCATTCTTTGATAAAAAAAATTGCTATTTATGCAACAAGTGCGGAAATCATCTTTACGCACGTGTATCATACAATGTTTTACTATGCATTGTGCGAGTAAATAAAAAAACATGTCATGGCAAATAAGTTTAATTATTAAAAGGAGTGTTTTAAATCGACACGAGTTGCGAATTACCTATTCGCACGTGTATCGTACGTTTTACAGTACATATGGCCCTTTAAACTTTCGACATATGCACGGTAAGTGCTCTTTTCCGCACTAGTGCGAGAAAGTAGCACCATATGTACTGTAAAAAAAAATTGAAAACAAAAAGCACTAGTGCGGAAAAGCAGTACTTTCCGCACGATATGGCTCCGTAGGAAACGCACTTTTCGAGCACATGCATTGTAAAAAAAAATATAGGACTGTATCTCCTAAACCATGCGTCGTAGCGCAAAAATAATAAAATTTTCGTTCCCCTTTATGTAACCCAAAAGTAATACATGAAAAATATAATGAAAAAAAAAAGAAACAAAATCTTTATAGGGCTGTATTAGCTGTATCTCCTATATCGTGCATCGTAGCGCAAAAATAATCAAATTTTCGCTCCCCTTTAAGAAGCCCCTAATTAAGATTTAAAAACGCAAAAAAGAAAAAAAAAGAGGAAAAAATCTTTATAGGGCTGCATCTCCTAAACCGTGCATCGTAGCACAAAAATAATCAAATTTTCGTTCCCCTTAAGAAATCCTTAATTAAAACTTTTAAAAAAACCAGGAAAAAAACTTTATAGAGCTATTATAGCTATATATATAGATATAATATCTCCTAAACCGTGCGTCGTAGCGCAAAAATAATAAAATTTTCGTTCCCCTTTACGGAACCCCAAAGTAATATACAAAAAAACCCAATGAAAAAAAAAACAAAAAAAAAACTTTATAGGGCTGCATATCCTAAATCGTGCATCGTAGCGCAAAAATAATCAATTTTTCGTTCCCCTTTAAGGATCCCTTAATTAATACTTAAAAAAAAAACAAAAAAAAACAGGAAAAAATCTTTATAGAGCTATATCTCCTAAACCGTGCGTGGTAGCGCAAAAAGAACAAAATTTTCGTTCCCCTTTACGGAACCCCAAAATAATATACAAAAAACACAATGAAAAAAAAAACAAAAAAAAAAATCTTTATAGGGCTGCATCTCCTAAACCGTGCATCGTAGCACAAAAATAATCAAATTTTCGTTCCCCTTTAAGAAACCCTTAATTAAAACTTTAAAAAAAACCAGGAAAAAAAACTTTATAGAGCTATTATAGCTATATATTAGAGATCCACGCCGCAGCCAAAAAACCCAGCGGCGGCGCGCTGGGTTTTGAACCCGGCGCGGCGCGGCGTCGCCGGCGTGAGGACATTTTTTAGGAGGAATAATTAAAAAAAAACATAACTATGCTAGGAATAAACATTTATTTCTTATCTCCATCAATCACTGACTAAAAATTGTTTACAGTACAGCTACAGTGGTTGTAATTATCGTGAATAAAAAATATTTTGTTCACCTTTGCCGGATTTAAGCGCGATCGCTTAGCAGTCAAAACCATCCCAGCTACAGAAAACACCCTTTCACTGGGTGTACTTGTAGCTGGAATGCTTAAAAGTGACCGCGCCAACCCTGCAAGCTAAGGAAACATTTTTTTTTGTTCCCAATACAATATCGCCTACCCTGTTCGTTCTGCATATCAATGATATGTTATTTACTAACAATATTCATTGCTATGCGGATGACAGCACTGGTGATAGCTGTTATACAGGTCGTGCAAACGCCCCCCCCTGAGCAGGTGTCGGAGTGCAGGATGCGACTTGTGTCTGAGATCGAGACGTCCCTTGAATAGGTCTCCAAATGAGGTAGACGTAACCTCGTCCAGTTCAACCCTAGTAAGACACAAGTCTGCGCGTTTTCCGCCAAAAAAAACCCCATTTGTCACGGCGCCAAAGTTTCAGGGCATTCCCCTTACCACGGCTAAAAGTATCGCGATACTTGGTGTCGACATTACGAACGAAATCCAGTTTCGTAGTCATCTGGAACAAAAAGCCAAACTGGCCTCCAAAAAACAGAGCCAAACAGTACTTCACACCGGGTCACCGACTTTTGTTATATAAAGTGCAGGTTCGACCTCATATGGAGTACTGTTCTCATCTCATCACTGGTCTGGCGCTCCACAATACCAGCTCCTTCCCCTTGACTCCATCCAACGGCGGGCAGTTCGTATTGTCGGCGATCCCGAACTTACTGTACAATGGGGAATGTTCCGAAGAACTTTTTGATCTGGTGTCATCGTCTCGTTTCTATCACCGCACGCACCTCCCGCCAAAGGAGCAAAACTCATCCTCACTTCTTAGACACATGGCACACCAAGAATAAGCGGGCATCTCGCTCGTTTCTTCCCAGAACGTGCAAAATGTGGAATGAGTTGCCTCCTGAGGTATTTCCTTTGCGCTTCGACATGGGATTCTTCAAGAAGCGGGTATTTAGGGTTCTCAAGGGTCGGCAATGCTTAAGGGCTCCTGTGTTGTTGCTTATGTCCATGGGCGACGATGACTGCTTCCCATCAGCCGGCTCGTCTGCTCGTTTGCTGACTATCACATAAAAAAACTAGTCAAGCCAAGCACTGCAATGAAGTGAGTGAGCCAGCGTTCGTTCTTTCACTTCACTCACGCGGCGTGATGGATAGATGATGCGGTGGGGATGGGGGTCAGTGGAGCGGGCGGGAGTGATGCATGCAGCGACCAGTCGCTAGCGCACGGAATGGCGACAGCGCATTGTTTGTTTTGGTCGGTTTGTTCATCATATTTATTCGAATTTCGAGGTCGGCGCGAAATTTTGAACGAATATAATATCTCCTAAACCGTACGTGGTGGCGCAAAAATAATAAAATTTTCGTTCCCCTTTATGCAACCCATAATTTATATTTAAAAAAAAAACGCAAAATTTAAAAAAAAAATCATTATAGGGCTGTATCTCTTAAACCATGCGTCGTAGCGCAAAAATAATTTAAAAAAACCCCTTTAAGAAACCCGTAATTAATACTTAAAAAAAAAAACAAAAAAAACCAGGAAAAAAAACTTTATAGAGCTGTATCTCCTAAACCGTGTGTGGTACCGCAAAAACAATAAAATTTTCGTTCCCCTTTATGCAACCCATAATTTATATTTAAAAAAACGCAAAATTTAAAAAAAAAATCTTTATAGGGCTGTATCTCCTAAACCATGCGTCGTAGCGCAAAAATAGTAAAATTTTCTTTCCCCTTTATGCAACCCATAATTTATATTTAAAAAAAAACGCAAAATTAAAAAAAAAAACATTATAGGGCTGTATCTCTTAAACCATGCGTCGTAGCGCAAAAATAATTTAAAAAACCCCTTTAAGAAACCCGTAATTAATACTTTAAAAAAAAAAAAAAAACCAGGAAAAAAAACTTTATAGAGCTGTATCTCCTAAACCGTGCGTGGTACCGCAAAAATAATAAAATTTTCGTTCCCCTTTATGAAACCCGAAAGTAATATACAAAAAACACAATGTAAAAAAGAAAAAAAGAAAAAAAAAAACAATAAAAAAATCTTTATAGGGCTGTATCTCTTAAACCATGCGTCGTAGCGCAAAAATAATTTAAAAAACCTCTTTAAGAAACCCGTAATTAATACTTTGAAAAAAAAAACAAAAAAAAAACCAGGAAAAAAAACTTTATAGAGCTGTATCTCCTAAACCGTGCGTGGTACCGCAAAAATAATAAAATTTTCGTTCCCCTTTATGAAACCCCAAAGTAATATACAAAAAACACAATGTAAAAAAGAAAAAAAGAAAAAAAAACAATAAAAAAATATTTATAGGGCTGTATCTCTTAAACCATGCGTCGTAGCGCAAAAATAATTTAAAAAACCCCTTTCAGAAACCCGTAATTAATACTTTAAAAAAAAAACAAAAAAAAAACCAGGAAAAAAAACTTTATAGAGCTGTATCTCCTAAACCGTGCGTGGTACCGCAAAAACAATAAAATTTTCGTTCCCCTTTATGCAACCCATAATTTATATTTAAAAAAAAACGCAAAATTTAAAAAAAAAATCTTTATAGGGCTGTATCTCCTAAACCATGCGTTGTAGCGCAAAAATAATAAAATTTTCGTTCCCCTTTATGAAGCCCCTAAATAATATACAAAAACACAAGAAAAAGAAAGAAAAAAATAATAACAAAAAAACTTTATAGGGCTGTATCTCCTAAACCGTGCATCGTAGCGCAAAAATAATCAATATCCGTTCCCCTTTAAGAAGCCCCTAATTAAGATTTAAAAACGCAAAAAAGAAAGAGAAAAAAATCATTTTAGGGCTGTATCTCCTAAACCGTGCGTCGTAGCGCAAAAATAATAAAATTTTCGTTCCCTTTTATGAAACCCCAAAGTAATAACAAAAAACGCAATGACAAAAAAAAGAAAAAAAAACAACAAAAAAAACTTTAGGGATGTATCTCCTAAACCGTGCATGGTAGCGAAAAATAATCAAATTTTCGTTCCCCTTAAGAAGCCCTTAATTAAGATTTAGAAACGTAAAAAAGAAAAAGAAAAAATCTATATAGGGCTGTATCTCCTAAAGCGTGCGTCGTAGCGCAAAAATAATCAACTTTTCGGTCCCCTTTATGTAACCATTAATTTATACAAAAAAAAACGCAAAAAAAAATAGTTTTTTTTATAGGGCTTGATCTCCTAAACCATGCGTCGTAGCGCAAAAATAATTAAATTTTCGTTCCCCTTTATGAAACCTCAAAGTAATATACAAAAAACACAATGTAAAAAAGAAAAAAACAATAAAAAAAACTTTATAGGGCTGTATCTCCTAAACCGTGCGTCGTAGCGCAAAAATAATCAAATTTTCTTTCCTCTTTATTCAACCCTTAATTTATATTTAAAAAAAAACGCTTTCACTAAACTGCTGTAACTCGGAAACTTAGAATCCACAAAGGGGACTTTACTAAATTATGACACATATTAAAGCCTGACCAGTAATATATGATCATTGTCAAGAGGGCGCTGTTCATTCTCATGTATAGGGTGACAGTTCAGTATAGTATGAAAAAATATTGTATTTAATGAACATCATCATCAATGTAATTAATGTTGCTTGCCACGGTTAAACATAACAAAAATCACAATAAATTGCGTCTTAAAATAAACTTAAAAAGTCTACTAAAAATCGAAACAAAAGTAATTTTTAAGTCGCTGTTGTGACATTCTCAATCAAAAGGTAGGTACCACTTTGTCGTTTACCATAAAGACGAAATTTGATTATATCTTTATACAAATAACCTGTCAGAGAAAGTGGTACCTTTTGATTAGGAACGTCACAAATGTTGGTCAGTATGAGGAGTGCAGCCTACAGTTTATTTTTAATTATATTTATATACCTACTACGGTAAGATTAAGACAATGTAATTATGCCTACGAATGAAATAAATACACTGTATCGCAAAACTAAGTGGCGAGACAGCTCATAATGCCATCTCTTGGTTGGTCTTAACAAGGGTAAAGGAGATAGTATTAAGATCTCAGTCGCCAGCTGATATTGCGGCAAGTATAATAAGCACCCCACCCCCGTAGGTACCCTTCCCCGCGCACGCCCTTCTTGCTCAATTGAGTTTTATTTTGCCAGATAGTAAAAAAACCGTGGATCAAAATGACCCAAATTATGAATGATGTCTCAATGTGGTATTATAATATTGTAGACGTAAACTTAATAACATGAATTTTTTTTTGTGGCAGATACAGGGTGTTAATTAGAAAAAATTTTTTTTTAAATAAAAGCGGTGGATGAATTTGACACAGATTTGTTTGAATAACATATAACAATGTTCTGTAAAGTACAACACTTCACTTATCGACTCTAATATTTTTTTAGGCGTTTTAGGATCAATATTAGGTATTTATTAAATGCCATTATACCCGTGGATGAAAATGACACAAAATGCGTGTGTACGTCGGAAGCCACTTTGCCTTTACAGGGAAACAAAGAATTTCGTCTCGAATATTTTTTTTACAGAATGCTGATTGAAAAAAGAAATACCTAAATTTCTACCTAAGCAAATACCTAGGATGACACAAAATATTATTTTTAAGTTTAGTATATGGTCTGGAAACTATATATAAAAAATAAGCAACATTAATATTCTTATAACCTCAGAAGTTATTGGTACAGGTCTATATTTTATAATGCCCGTGTAACAAAAAAGGTACAAAAATTAACATGGTTATTGAAAAATCGTTTTTTTTAGTCGTCGTAGGGACACAACATCAGTGTTCTAAAAGTTAATTCTCAAGTAAAGTAAGAGGGAAAGCTGCAGCTATACAATTCGGCTCGCTAAGATGTAGCGCGAATGCCGATCTACTGGCCGTGGTGTGGCCCAGGGTCTAAAAGTTTGGAGACCCCTAGAATAGACGGTGTGTGTTTTTTACACTCTGCTTAGCGATTGACCCTAACTATAGTGAGAAGTGACGGCAGAACTTAAGATAAAGCTTTCTGGTTCAATAATATACTTATACATAATACTATTCACCACCATATACATATAGTATATGAACCATATAGGTCTATGGAACGAAGTATGACGGGAACACGCAGACTAGACAAAGTGAGAAATGGAGACCTGAGACAAAAAACAAAAGTGACCGACATACTCACTAAAATAGATCAGCAGAAGTGGAGATGGACTGGCCACATGTTGAGAGACAGGCGGGAAGAATGAGGAGATGGAGGAGACCTCGAACAAGATGGGAGGATGAGCTCAAACTCACAGCGGGCCCGAACTGGAGAAGAGTGGCCCACGACAGACCTCAATGGAAAGAGCTAGAGGAGGCCTTTGCCAATCGGCACAGTGAGCTACGAGACATACTCTAACTCAGAATAAAAGAATAGAATAGAATATGAACCATATAGCTGTTAAAAAGCCTATGGATGTTGTGCCCATAACGCCAGGAACATAAAAATGTTGGCGTGTGCGTAAAATTGTTAGATATGACAAATGCTAACAAAAATACTACATCACATCAAACTAATTTCCATAAGATATCATGCTAGTTGCCATTCACAAAATGCCATGAGAACATGGAATAAGCAAATCAAGATTTACTGTAAATTGTGATCATATAAAGCTGGACATGATATCAGAGCTTTGGAGCACACGACTTTCATAAAAAACCGGACAAGTGCGAGTCGAACTCGCCCAACGAGGGTTCCGTACAAATTTAATTTTTAGTATTTGTTGTTATAGCGGCAACAGAAATACATCATCTGTGAAATTTTCAACTGTCTAGCTATCAGGGTTCATGACAGACAGACAGACGGACAGTGGAGTCTTAGTAATAGGGTCCTGTTTTTACCCTTTGGGTACGGAACTTTAAAATATGGGTAACAAAGAAACAGTGTCATTTTAACTATAACATAAATAGGGCATAAGGCATCATAAACAAACTTACCCTTATGTGGAACTGCATATTTCCTCTTAGCAGACCCAGCTATTTCCCCAACTACCGTCATATTAGGCTTCGGCTTCAAAACCACTTTATTAACCGTCAGCTTCCGCTTCCTCTTATTCGGGTGGTACTCCTCATCTTGAACAAGTAAAATCTCTTTACGCAGAACTTTTGACAGTTTAAAAGTCTTCTGCGGTAGATTCTGTATCTTTTGTACGCTTTGTAGCAATGATTGTTTGGCTTTGGGTGACGGCTTCTTCTTTACCGGTACAGTTTTGGTTGGGGTTTCCTTCGTTGGGCTTTTGAGAAGGTCAGTTATGTGTTTCATGCTCCGATCTTTGGTTCGTAGTTGGCGCTTCATCTGAGCTGACTTGCGGCGTGTCACCATGACCTCTTTATTGGGTAGTTTTGGGTCTTTGCTTGTTGTTTGACCTTTGGAAGACATGTTTACTCCTAAAACAGAAGGTCATACATTATTACCAAAAATAATGTTTATTATTTATGAAAAGCCTGACACAATGACATGAGATAATATTAGTCATGTGCGTTACCAGCGGTGGCAGCATGGTTCCATTTTTATCGCCTGTCACTTTCGCACTTACATACTTGTTAGAACGTGACAGGCATGGTGACAGATGATAAAAATGCGACCGTGCTACGGCCGCAGGTGTCCCTGTTCATTGTCCTTCAGATAACATGATAAAATTGGGGGTTTTTTAACATTTACTTACCTATACTTTGTGAGAGAAATATGCATGAATATGCAAAAAATTTTTTTTAAATATTACGTCGGTGGCAAACAAGCATACGGCCCGCCTGATGTTAAGCAGTCTCCGTAGCTTATGTACGCCTGCAACTCCAGCAATTTTTTTTTGTTGTTAGTTTGGGTTTGATCGTATTGTAAATGCTTCTCATCATTTATACTCTGTATACTGAAATATATAAGTATAATTATGCAGATATTTGACAACGAGTCTGGCCTAGTGGGTAGTGACCCTGCCTGTGAAGACGATGGTCCTGAGTTTGAATCCCGGTAAGGGCATTTAATAATAAATAATAATAAAAGACGTTTATTCAAGAAGTTGTAACATAGGTACATAATAAAAGTACATGATAATGCATTTATGTTTGATGAACACAAATATTTGTTCCTATGGGTGTTTTCTATTAATATAAGTATGTATATCGTCGCGTAGCACCCATAGTACAAGCTTTGTTTAGTTTGGGGCTAGGTTGATCTGTGTAAGATGGCCCTTGATATTTATTTATTTGTTATTTAGATTGTAAACTCAATGTAATAAATCAATATTTCTTTCACTTCAATATATTGTAATGCCCAAGTGTTCACAATAATCTATACTATTGTATAGAGCCTATATATCACAAAATTACTACTATATTAAATTACAATTCAGTACCTATTCAAAACATTCCATTTAATAATTAAAGCTTACAACAGAGCACAATTAAGGAACCATGAGAGGACCCATGGACACTTGCAACTATTGCTTAATGAAATACTAATCAACTATGATTCTTGTGATGATGTCATCTACCTACCTATAATTGCTAAACAAGCTACTTATGTAAGTTATGTCAATACTTGAATTAAAACAATTTAATATATCTCTCTCAAGTATTCAACAATCTTGGGCCTTTTCACAGATTAAACCACATGCTTGAGCCATGCATGCCTGCAGCATAAGGTCTCAGAATAACATTGTTGTGTTTATAACATTGTATTGATATTTCAGGATAAGCTAGTTATCTAATACACACCTTAATAGTCAACAAACAAACAGTTGTTTAAATTGGGAGAAAAAGAAGGAAGTATTATTGTATTTAAATTACATTCTCGCAATGCAAGAACTGCGGTAGGCATTATTGGTTGATTGCACGTATAAACGCAGTAGGTACAGTCATGTAATTTATACGCCTTTCCAGAAAACGCTGTCTCAGCACAAAACACAGGTTTATATAAGCATTCGTATGTATTTAATTTTAAGTAGCAATTTAGGTCACTAATCCTCAAATTAGTGCGATAAAATTGTATGGTAGAAACCGAGTGTGATGCTAGATCTGGAAAACATATTTACCTGCAGTTCTTAACAGCGAAATCACTTCCGTGGCCAATTAATACATTAAGATAACAAATTAACATGAGACAACTTGGTAGTATTACACAAATTAATAAGGAAGAAGCCAAAGTTCGTCTCAAGACACTCTCGTAAAACAAAATCAGATCGTAAAGTTAATGTACACGGAACGTCACGCTGGTTTCAGTTAGAACCGTGTCACTTTAAAGTTTTAAAGAATAACCTACAGGACGCAGTGGCCTTGTACTATATTACAATAACAATAAAAGTAACCATCCGTAATCAATAAAAATATCAAGCAGGAGCTAATCTGATATCGATAAATTCCAAAATGTAGCTTCTAGCATGGTAAATAGGCTCACTATAAGGTGGCAATTACTATCACCACACACCCACGCTGAACCTTACCTCAAAGCCTGTTGTAAATGTTTATATGAAAGAAATGTAGATAGTATGTGTTATGATCAATTGTTTAATGAGAAATTGTTAGAGAACCTTACCAAATCGCATATTAGCCAATTATGGATTATTCATAACATGCATTTTTGTTGCATGTACACGAGCTTTATAAAAAAGTATGTCAGGCAAAAATGTTACTAAACTGCCGCTTTTAACTTCGTTTTTAAGCTTAGCTCAAACGACCTAAAGAAAAAATATCACTGGTCAATGTCAAAAATGTCAAAATCAAAATTGCCTTATTGTCAAAAATGACTTGTTGAGCGACGAGGAATTCTTTTTGCTTTCCTTTTATTTTTCGTTTACTTTATAATTTTAAGTTCGTTTTACATTTATTTTTACGAAATGTTCAAGCAGAAAAACAAAACCCTGCGAAACATGACCAATCAAACCAGGAATCACTGTGAAATATGTGATCAAACTATAATAGGTGGGTCGCATAAATTCAAGGCACATTTATTTAAACATGGTGTTATTAAACCTCGCTTTGAGTGTAAGCGCTGCCCTTGCCAGTTCTTCAGATCTGATAAATTTGAACAGCATATGAAATCACATAATGGGAATCACTGTAAAATATGTGATAAAACTGTAATAGGTAGCTCGTATAAGTTTAACTCGCATTTGTTTGAACACGGTGTTATTAAACCTCGGTTTGAGTGTAAGTACTGCTCTAAGAAGTTCTTCAGATCTGATGCATTTGAACGCCATATGAAATCACATAAGGGGACCCAAAAAAAATATATTTGCGATTATTGCGGTCGAGGTTTTGTTGATAAAAGAAATCTAATTTACCACTTTAAAGTCCATGATGACTCGTTCCACGGCCGACCAGATATTCAGTTTAAGTGTGACGCCTGCGGGGTTTTTTATTGCGAGAACAGGCTGCTACAACATCACATCAGAAGAGAACATTTTAATTTAAAAGTAAAAGAAGTATTGTACCATAAAAAAAACTTAAACGAGACATGGGTTGAAGCTGTAAATGACTCTAAGAACTATGTGAAGATGACTAAAGTGAATAATAATGTAATCACTATTAAAAAATGTGTGAAAGAAGAGCAATCACTTAACAAAGTGAAAACACATGATTTAGCACCATTATTGTATTTGGGCCGGCAATATGCTAAAGGGAAATGTGATTATTGCAATAAAGAGATGCTGAAGAAAAGCCTGCGGCTGCATATACAAGAGAAACATTTAAATATCCGTAAATTTACTTGTGAGACGTGCAAGAGGACTTTTAAGCGACATTATCAAATGGTGGATCATGAATGTGGAAAAATTAGGAGGCGGAAGCGGAGAAATAAAGCCACAGCGACAGGGGATGACTCAGGAAATAAATAATGAGAAAATAGACCTTTTTCCATCTAATTGAAGGACCACAAGATACAGTTCAATTCAGTGGTGTATTTCAAGATCTGGTGCTCTTGACCTATCAAGGCTTTGACACCAGAGCCACCCACACTAGCCTGCCACCCCAGACCATGGCTTTTGGTTCAGCTCCATTTGGTGTGGTTTTAAACCATGTAGACCTCATCAATGTTTGATGTCAGACCATCTTATGGATGCCTTGCTCAGATGCTTGCCATACAGGTGGTTAAAATCAGCGGTGAATAGATCCAATATACTGATTGACAATCTGATTGTGTAGGTATCATAGAAAAGGTCATGCTTGCCTACACTGTACAGTCAAGTGTAAAAATATGGGTGCATATAACTTACTCAAAAATATGTCCCTTAGCTCTTATGTCAGTGAATTAAGAACTATGGAACATATTTTTGAGTAAGTTATATGAACCCATATTTTTACACTTGACTGCATTTGATATGCGTAAAAAGTATTTGAAACAACTTTCTTGAAAGATATCATTGTTTTTAACTTCTATTGAAGAACAGATTTTATGTTATAAAATTTCATATCTATCATATCCATCATAAATTATGCCATTTTCAACCAAAAGGGTTCTTATTGTCGCTTGTCAGTAAGGCGCTATTTCCATATAGCTTTAATTAGAAATCAACCTTATTAACAAGCGACAATGTGGTACCTTTTGGTTGAAAATGTCACAATTATGTATCATAAAGAAGCATAGCATGTAAAAACATAAAACGTAGAAGTGTTAATTTTTAATTTATATTATATTAAGTCAATAAAAAAAGTAATTTAACATTATACATAGAAGTAATGCATGTTTAGATCAAGTCTTCCAAGTTTTATGTTGGACTAAATATTTTAGTGTCTCATTGATTTAATTTATTTTTTATTTCTTTCATGCCAAGTAACTATACATAGTTGGTAATTAAATTGAGATAAAAACCTTCCAATCTAACTGGAACTTAATTATTACTTTTTTATACTATCATGAAAATCAGTAGTTTTTAGTAACTTTAAAAATAGACTTTATTATGTACTAATACAGAACATATCTTACGGTTTAGGATTTGTAATTACACTCTTAATTATTTAATTATATTCAGTCAAATGAGCCACCATGATATCAATAAGGATATAATAAGATAGAGCGGTACTGTCATAGTAAATTTTGTAACCACTGTAAATTCACTGCCATCTATCGACATACTTTAAAACTAAAAATGAAGATTTATAAAAATACGGTAAAATGTATTTAAATATGGATAAATGGCTTTTTTATTTGCATTAATTATTTTTATATGATTTTGACCCATGTTCTTTCACTGGTATGCGTTAAAATTATAAATAACAAACGAAACAGTCAACGCCCTCTATACGAGAGTAGGCCAAAACTAGTGGCGCCATCTGATCGAGAATCAAATTTTCGTGATTTTCGAGGCACGTTTTTTCCTTAGACTGTATCCATCTATATCTTTGATGATATGAATACTATGCACAAAAAATGTATTTAAAATAAATTTTTCAGCTTTTAAACTACATCACATGTGTATGATGTATAGTTAAGAATGAAAATTGTGTCAATTAGTAATTTAATTTTAAGTGCCTCTCCATAATTTTTTACAAGGAGAGATGGAATATTTACAATATTATATTGTATAATTATAAAGGTACCAATTGCATGATAACACATTCAGTGCCTTAATCTGTTTGTCTAAATATAAGTAACTTTATATCAGGGAGCGTTCAAATATTACTAACACAATTTTTGAAGATTTTTGACCCCCCCCGTGTAACGCACCGTAACGTTTAGTTGTACCCCCCCACCCCTAAACATTACGTAACACTTAGTGACCATTTTTTTACCTAAAAGTTACAATTACGTTGCGCAATGTACCGGAAAGTCGCTAAATACCTTTGTTATTATGCGTGGGAATGCGTTCCCTAGTTTAAAATTCGAATAAACAACAATGTTACGTAACGGGTTGTTCGAACCCCCCCTCCCGCCCCTGTAACGCATCGTAACGTTTTACAAGACCCTCCCTCCCCCCAAATTGCGTTACGTATTTTTTGAACGCTCCCTCATGGATGTATTTTAGTTTTGACTACATATAGGTAGATAAGTAGATATATTAAGTTTTATCACAGTTAAGAAAGAAACTATGTCTGTAAGTTTCTGTATAGTGTTGTGTTGTGAATGTTAAAGTTTATGTTTATTCATTCTTATAAATGCATGTTATACTTACAGTAATAAATAATAGTTTCAGGATTATGTTATAGGTATGTAATTTAAAGACATAAAACTTTTTTGGTTTAAAATTATGTTTTTTAATTGAAATGTTTATACAGAAAAATAATAATAACAATGACATTGATGAATTACAAAATTCATATGTTAGGTTTAGACACCCTCCAAATGATTGTATTATTTGTATTGATAATTGTGTATAGTCTAACAAATTTTGCCAGTCGAAAAAGACGCGAAATTTAAATTTCCCATTTGTGAACCATTAATTCTTTGCGCCTATTTTTTTCAAATTTGCTCTCTATTCAATGGTTTGCCAGGCTATACTTAGAATATTTTATTGGTAAAACGACAAAAGCAGGGGAAAATTACAAAGTTCACTTGTTACGTAAAATTTTCGTCGTTCAAATCACGGTAAAGTTCTTTTAAAAGTATTTGTTTGCACATCGGTGGATTGTGTGTCGTACTCTGTCCACTTTCCAATGGTTGTTCTAAATTGTTTTTATTGAACGCACCGTTATTTAATTTCAAGGTAGCACTTTTTAATTTTTGGCGCGTATTTTTGTTTTTTTCAGGTCTAGGGTTGTCACGTTTCTTTTTATTCGAATTTAAAAGGTTTAAAACTAAGTGTTCCTCGTTTCTTGTAGCACTCAGAGTGTCGAAATTAAATATGCCACAATTATCGACGCACACGTATTTTTTCCTGTTCTTTTCCATGATTCTAGAGTAAATTATGTTGTTTGTTGTATTTATAATTCTGAATACTATGCTTTCTGGGTTTACCTGAAAAGATAAAGTAAATAATACAATTATAAGTCGCTCTTTTCTCAGGCCGCAGGCGCAGGCATGTTATGGATGGCTTTGCCCCCAAATATCAAAATTACTTACAGCATAAACAGTTGAAAATTCGCACCTTTCCCACGTTTGACAAATGGCGGGTAAAGTGCGCTCAGAAACGTTTGTCAAGTAATCCGCATTGACTACATATTTAGTTATCATTGGAACTCCACAACTAGATATTTCATTTAAGGGAATCACTGCTGGGCAAGAGTTTGAATTCGCTTTATTTAACTGCCAAAAATGTGCCACACACAACTCGTTATTATTTTTAAAGGAAAGTATTTCATAGGAACACCGTGGCTGCTTATCCTCAATTACCTGTCAAAGATTTTTGAACGGTTATTAGTGATGTACCGTCAACCGGGGTGAATAGGAACAAAACAAAATGACATTTTCTTAAAAAATACTTACACAAATTGTATCATTCGATTGAAAATATTAGTAGGTTTTGTATGACATAACTTATGAGTGGGTATTTTTTTAAGAAATTATTAGGTGAATCACATTTTAAATTTTCCCTATTCACCCCGGTTGACGTTCCACAATAGAAGTGTAAGTGTAGAGATGGTTAGTTACAGGGACATGACTCATAAATAATTTCAGAAATTGCTTATGCAAATTTTATAAATGCATTATGAGACTAAATGAATTTAACAATACAATCATTTTAATAAAAGTGTTATGTTATAAATATCATTTTATTAGCTGCTTATGAATAACTTACCCAATATCCGCCTACGTGACAGTTGGTACAATTACTTTCAGCTAAATTTACGATATTTTGACACCTGTAACATATTACTTCCTTTTTCTTTTTGGGATAAGTTACTTCTCTCCACGTCCTCCAATCTAAGTCCCTTTTGTATGTGTACTCGACTCCAACCATCCCTACAATTTTTTTGAAAGCATTTTCAATACTCGATTTCTTGTCCCTTATACCCTTAAAACTATTTACCGCAAAATGAGGTATTTCCTCAAAATATTCAGTGTCTTTAGCTATATGTTCGTTTAATTTGTGAAGTCTTTCTTCCCTTTTCTTTTTTTGATCAAGCTTTTTTTTCAACTGTTGCTCTAGATCGGAGCTTATAGCTAAATCGGAAGCATAATGCCATAAGTAATCTACATCACTTTCTATTGAACGTGCAAAATTTATTGGTAAATAATTTAGAAACGTTAATATTAAACACAACTTAAACATTTGTAACTAACTGTTGCTTCCTGATTCAAATTAATGACTGCAAATTAATTACCTACTACCTAATCAAGTAGTAGTTTTGAATGTTTATAAACATTTTCGTTGATGTGATTGAAACAATAGGAAGGTAGCCATACTCACTATACTCTTTGAAGGTAGCCTTGGAGTACGATATTTTTTTGTTTTATTTTGAGATTTACCGCTCAATCAAAGCAATTTTGCCATCACTAGCGACACGTTTAAGAAGATTCATAAGGATTGATCAATTAAATGAGGGCTATCGTTTTTTTGCTCACCAGTTGGCGCCTCTGTTCTTCTTCTTTTAAAATTATGGCTTCAGCCCAGTGGGACTATTTCGCCAGTATCAAGGTATTAAGAGGTTTAAAAACGACAAAAATTGTACGGTTGTACAAGACAGTGTACGGTGATTTGTTAGCTCTTGTAAATCGATAGCTAGACTTTACAAGAAGCACGTGGACTACTGGCCGTTGACTCCAAGATGGTGGTTAAACGCGCTTCAAAATTAATTCTCCATTCACTGCACACTACCACATTAGTTTACTGTATAATAAGCTATCGATATTACACTTTAAACAATATTAATGAGCAAAAAACAAAGTAATTAATCACGATGCTAACTATCAAGATGGCGCTCGAACCGGAAGTCGGCGCCTCTGTTGATGGTGATCCAAACGACTATAGAACAGCTGTCAGTCATTGAAGTGACAAGTGACATTTGATATTTCGAACTATGGAAAAGACCACCATCTACACTAGCGCCCCTAGCGGCGAATTCATACGCGTTAGCCCTCAATATGCCTGTTTTTTAATAAACCAAACAAAACAACTAAACAATAAAAAAATAAAGCAATATTTTACATATTTGAAACAATAACTAAATTTATTTATTTAAAACAAATGGGTCTTATTAAACTGAAACAAATATTGACGTATGACAGTATGTATGACATAACTGGCAACATTAAAAAAAATTGAATCTATTCAAAATGGCAGATTTGCGCCGATTTTAATGAATTTCAAAAACAGCTGATTGAGTACAGGAACTTAATCTTCGAGCAGTAATGAGATTATTTTATTGGACTCGAAACCGATTGCCCTATTCTGTTTGTCTTTAAATGATGGCGCATTATCGTTTGTTATGGACATTAGCTTGAGGTCGATGTCCTTAGTACTACCAAGTACTACGTGAATGACAATTTTCAGACAGCTTGGTTGCTTATGCTTTCATTTCGTTTCATTCATTGTCAAAGGATGATACGGTGTTGTCGCGTCCCGAGCGCTCGCTGGAGGGGTGGAAAACTCCATTGAAACGAATAGTGTGTGATATTTGTGCCAGTGATTTATATGAAAATATATATCGTAGTGTTGTGGTGTCATGATTTTTTTGCACTTTGATCATTCGTGCTTTTGATTTTTTAGAAAGCTCAATACATATCGGTGAGTGTTTTATGTTTATTATTTTAAACGTTTAAAGATTTGTTAATAGTTAGTTGTTATATTAATGTTTTGTTTGGCCTCTGTTCTTTGTTCGTATACTGCGTAAAGAATGACAACCAAGTAGTTACTCGTTTAACTAAACACATAATTAACTTGAATGAATGCTTATCTATTCGGACATTTAAACAAATGTAGAGCTATTAAAATTTAATGTTATTAAATCATTATAATGACCACAACCAATTAATTATATGATGCTAAAGTTTTGATAACCAAAAACATTTCACATGTCATGACAATGAATAATTTGTAAACGAAGAAGAATACAATGCTATAAATAAGTTACAATTCACCACAATTACCATCTTTAATATACAAATTGTATAGAGACAAGTAGTCTTTATTTTTTTAATTTAAGGATTTATACTTATCAGACTTACTTTTATCTAGAGTTAGACCAAGAGAATTCTGCAAAGATTTTGATAGCATCCACTCTGTATGCTATCAAAATCTTTGCATGCAGTTATTTATACGTCATAATTTCATAGAAGTTTGATGTTTAAAGCTAACACTTGCACTGCATGTGTTATCAAAATCGTTGCAGACAATACATTGACTTTGTGACATAATAATTTATTTAATTCAGACATGATCCTTGATGATGAAAATAGGTATATGGGTTAGCTAAGACATTCATTGCGCAATATAATTGGTTTTTTGTAACAAAAATGTACATAATACATTAGGGAAACAATCGAATTATTATAATTGTGGACCATATTCTTATGTGTATCCATAACACTGCTGAACTAAAAGGATAAACTTAAATGACACTACAAACAGGTTTTAATATTATGATGATGCAGAATTTAATATATTATTAGTTATTTAATAAAATTGAAAACTTATGATACATATTTATATAGTTTGGAAAAATATTTTTTTTTATATACTACATCCGTGACAAACAAGCATACGGCCTGCCTGATGTTAAGCAGTCTCCATAGCCTATGTACGCCTGCAACTCCAGAGGAGTTACATGCGCGTTGCCGACCCTAACACTCCTCTCCCTCGAGCTCTGGCAACCTTACTCACCGGCAGAAACACAACACTATTAGTAGGGTCTAGTGTTATTTGGCTGCGGTTTTTTGTAAGGTGGAGGTACCTCCCCAGTTGGGCTCTGCTGTAGATCTGGAATGACATCCGCTGTCCTGTGCCCTACCACACAAAGCGGTATTTCTAATATAAAATTATTATTTCTATTCCATTATCTTTTATTACCACAAATGCATTATGTTGAATATGCCACATTTTACTTTATTATAGTGAATTATCAAGAAGGTATCAATTTATTATCACTTAAACCTATAAATGTTATAACTGATTATGTCATAATATTGATAGAAAATTATAGGAAAATTTATGTCCAGGAAATGTATTACCAAAGTAGAACACGTTCAATTCTCATTTTAAAACTATGTGCTTAAATAACATGAAACATGGCATTAACATATACATAACATATATCTATGTCTGGTACTATTTTTGATGCTAAGAATTTTTATATACAGAAAACTCTTTGTATTACAATTTCTAGCAATGAAAACTAGTACAGTCGGACCAAGCTAACTTTGCATGGCATTTGCAATGACAAAGTGTGGTATTGTCATCATTAATGTAAAATTTCTATGAAAATATGACACTCATCACTTACTTTTCTATTCAAATTGGTGCAAAGTTAGCCTTAGATGGATTCCATCAGACAGATATCTGTTACCACAGAATAAGTAATAGTACTACCGTACAGAAATGACACCTCCTACAACCCTGAAGTTTGACAGCAATTCAGGGACGAATCATGCTGTCCCTTATGTATGGTACTATCCCTTTCGGCTATTTAGGGTTTTCAAAATTCTGTTCATTATCATATCTGTGGGTAAAAATTGCTTGGAGCAATGCTGAGCCGAACGGATCCGAGTTTACCTGAAAGGAGGAGTGATTCCCCACTGCTGTTACTTGAATCAAAGAGGATATAATAGGATAGAGCTGTACTGTCATAGTAAATTTTGTAACCACAGTAAATTCACTGCCATCTATCAACACACTTTAAAACTAAAAATGAAGATTTATAAAAATACGATAAAATGTATTTAAATATGGATAAATGATTTTTTTTACTTGCACATATGATTTTGACCCATGTTCTTTCACTGATATGCGTTAAAATTGTTAAATAACAAATGAAACCCTCAACACCCTCTATACGAGAGTAGGCCAAAGCTAGTGGCGTCATCTGATCGAGAATCAAATTTTCGTGATTTTCGATGCACGTTTTTTCCTTAGACTGTATCCATCTATTACAGAGTTATATCTATCTTTGCTTGAATGTTAATATTAAAATTCATGTTATTTCAAAATGTTGTTTTAAAATTAGTGTAACTTCGATGTATGGCAGAGCTCCTGTGACTCATTTCTGTGTACATTAAATATTTTGAGCTCTTTGTTGGCTTAGCTACTGCATATGACTGACATTGCAAAGTCAAAGAACAAAGGATCCTAAATCAGATTTCATCATCCCCATATAATGTAAAGATCTATCATTAATATAAATATCAACTACACACTAACAAACAACCATAATTATGTACTCATGCAATGTCAACTTAACACCTATGTGACATTTGCAGTACTTTCCGTCCTTATAACCTGGTGATAGAGTTGATATTTGTTTGGCTGAACGTTAAGTTGTGTGGTAGTTGTTATACGAGAAGTTATAGATGACTGACTTGAAGATGGTTCATTTTTTACAAGCTTCATTTTCATTTATTTATTTGCCATAAATTGTTAAGGGTCTCCGGCAAGCTCGGTTTTCCATACAAACGTAGTTCCGCTCTCATTTTAAAACGACTAGCTAGATTGCTCTGAAACTTTGTACTTACAATAGGATAAGGTATATCTATAGCTGTAATTAGTTTATGTAGCTTCAGATACCATAATTAAAAAATTACAGTGAATTTAAGTTTTCATACAAAACTTGTTTTTGCTCTATTTCGTTTGTTTTATAAACTGGAGCTATATAAACAAAATTCAGACCTCATGTCATTGTATGTGCAAAGTTTCATTACAATCCAACACGTAGTTTTAAAATGAGAACGGAACTACGTTTGTATGGGAAGGTGCAATTCGGCCGAGCTTGCCGGGAACTCTTAATAGCTTTTATTAACTTGCCCTGTTAGTATGTTAGTGGGTCAAATCTTGGAAACTAAATTTGACCCACTTCCCGATTTCCGATTGAGCTGAAGTTTGCATACATATGTAAATCAGATGACCATGCATTATGATGTCATGGAGCTAATCTGATTATGGAGACAGAAGGTGGCCACTCTGCGATAAAACAACGCAAACAATTGTGTTTGGGGTTGTTATTGTCTCGATGAGGGTTAGTTGTCTGTGGAAAGAAAAGTACAGTCAGCGATAAAAGCTTGTATGTATATGTACATACCAAAAATTTAAATTCTTGGCAAAAATTTTTTAACTCCATGACATAGTTAAAAAAAAGGAAACATTATTCCTTTTCGTTAATATGTCTGATAATGATACGATAATGTTTGTAGCAGGAGGTTGTTTGGTTATCTTCGTTTTACTTTTAGAAGAATAGGGTTCCGTACTCCGTACTCAAAGGGTAAAAACGGGACCCTATTACTAAGACTCCACTGTCCGTCTGTCTGTCTGTCACCAGGATGTATCTCATGAACCGTGATAGCTAGACAGAAATTTTCATAGATGATGTATTTCTGTTGCCGCTATAACAACAAATACTAAAAACAGAAAAAAATAAGTATTTAAGTGGGACAACAAATTAACGTGTTTTTTTGCCGTTTTTTGCGTAATGTTACGGAACGGAAGTACGAAACCCTTCGTGCGCGAGTCCGACTCGCACTTGGCCGGTTTTTTTAAACTAATAGCATTGTTTGTTCAGCCAATTGTATTGATTACGCAAACAGCCTATCATTAAGCGTACGAGCATCTCCGTAGGTACTACGTCTGCGTCAATTTTTTTTTCAATTTACGTCAGTGCACAATCTTGTACCTACACACGCTGTGCGCGTGCGACGCCTAGAAACTAATAAGGATTTAATATACATAAGACTGTCAACTCACAATATTGACTAGATTATTTCCGAACATTACTCGATTTCCTTGTTCACAGAACCTTCCGTGGAACAAGACGACATTAATATACTTATGTATAACCTTAGCATTGAATAGGACGAATATATTTGCCTTTAGCGTGCTTTAGCTCAACATTCAATAAAACATTTAAGGGGAAATACCTATGATATGATAAGATGTGGATAAGATAAACTTTATTTCAGACACATTAGGTATCCATAAAATTGGTTAGTAACAAATAATAAAACACAACAAAACAATGAGGATAATGTAAGTAATACTAACATTATCCTCATTGTTTTGTTTTATTGTAAGGCTAATACAAAAACTAAAAAAATAATTACCTATCCTAACTGCAGTCTAGATTGCCCGCTGTCACCGGACATGTAATTTCATCCAGTGGTGCTGGAACGGGCAATCCAGCCTGCTGGCCACTACACGTAGGACCAGCCCAGCCCCAGTTCAGTACACACACACAGTACACAGTACGGTACAGTAGGCCTATGTCCAGGTTAATTCGGTCAAGGAATTTAATTTCAGTACCATTTCGTACAGTGACAATAGAATAAGGATTACGAAATGTTTCATTTACGATTAGACGTCACAATTATTTGCCCACGGAATTCGAACCCAAGACCGCCTAATTTATTTTATTTTTTCTTTATTTAGGATTACCAACAGATAATACATCTTATATAACAATCATGACTGATGCTTATCTAATTATAGGTAACCACAACTTATATAAGTGTCTTGTACCTGTGAACAATAGTGAACATGCAGTAAACTTATGGCTATATGAAATTAGTACATTACATTAACTAAAATATTTACTATAAAAATATTTTTCACTAATTCAGTTATTCCCAACAGCGACACACAGCGGCGGATTTGCAGTCTTTTGCCGCCCTAGGCCCCGGGCCCTGTAGCCGCCCCTTTCTCAGCACCCATCATATTAACTATATTTTGAGTTATTTCTTGTTTTTGCCGCTTGCAATTTGCCGCCTAGGCCCGGGCCTATTGGGCCTTAGGGCAAATCCGCCGCCACTGGCAACACATATTGTTATTCAATTAGACGAAGTGAGTCATTTGTCCTATTTTTCGCTGTAGTTTTCCTGAAAGTTTCGTATAAACACGTTTATCTCAAGGACGGTGACTGAGTTGTTTACTGCTTTTGTTGTTCTGTATGTATAATATATGTATTATGTACGTATGTGTTTGTGTTGCAGTTGGAAACAAGGGTTGGCTTGCGTTGTTATTTTAACGAATAGTTGCGTCTGTTTCCTCGCAGTATTATTAGAAATTAGGTACTTATTTTCATGCTAACATAGAGTAACTTATACTAGAGCGGTACTGTCATAGTAAATTTTGTAACCCCAGTAAATTCACTGCCATCTGTCGACACACTTTAAAACTAAAAATGAAGATTTATAAAAATACGATAGAATGTATTTAAATATAGATAAATGATTTTTTTTATTTGCATTAATAATTTTTATGATTTTGACCCATGTTCTGTCACTGATATGCGTTAAAATTGTTAAATAACAAACGAAACCGTCAACGCCATCTATACGACTGTAGGCCAAAACTAGTAGCGCCCTCTGAACGAGAATCAAATTTTCTTGATTTTCGAGGCACGTTTTTTCCTTAGACTGTATCCATCTATTACGGAGTTATATCTATCTTTGATGCTAATAATCCTGATTACGATTAAATAAAATAAAATAAATATTTGTATTGCTTGCATATCATATATTTTTATATTATAAATAAACTAATTTTTATAATTGGAAGGTGATATTCGGCCAGGCTTGCTGGAGACTCTTTTGTGCAGCAACACTGTGCAACATGGTAACATGAAGTAACTTACGCGTATCTACACACACACACACACACACACACACACACACACACACACACACACACAGCACACAGCACACACACACACACACACACACACAGTGTTGCTCCACAAAAGTAAACTGCGGTGCGGATGAACGTGTAGGCTGTAGGTGTAGTGTAGGGCGTATATACGAGATTTAAAAGAGAGAGCACTGTGAATGTCATCTCGCTTTGTGTCGTAGGGCTCAGCACAGCGGATGTCATTCCAGATCTAGAGCATAGCCCAACTGGGGAAGTACCTCCACCTTACAGAAAACCGCAGCCAAATAACACTAGACCCTACTCATAGTGTTGTGTTCCTGCCGGTGAGTAAGGTTGCCTTGCCAGAGCTCAACTAGAATGCGGGGTGGATCTCGGGATCTGCACTTTCAGGCGTCCATAGGCTACTGTGACCGCTTACCATCAGGCGGGCCGTATGCTTGTGGTATAAAAAACACCCACAAACATGCGAAAACATTTCCTTTCATCAGTCTGGTAATAACAACAAATCAACTAGACCTTGGCCCGTACGCTTGATCAATGTCAGCTGATAATTTTATAAATTATAATTAAACGAGAAGTAGGCCATAGAGCCTACTTATCAGGTAATAAGTTAGGTATTTAGACAGTTGGCATGAGTACCACACCGGTCGATCGCTTTTAAAAGTAAATATTATACAGTACATGTGTATGGTGCTACTTTACCGCACTAGTGCGATAATTAGCACATTAATTTAAAGGGCCATGGGTACTGTAAAACGTACATACGATACACGTGCGAATAGGTAATTCGCAACTCGTGTCGATATATAAAACAGTCCCTTCCTTTCGGTCGTGTTTTAATTTTTGTCGCCACTCATTGAGAATTTCTCTTCTAATCCTCTTCTAATCCTAACAAGGCCTAGTTCCCCCTCTGGGTTGGAAGGTCAGATGGCAGTCGCTTTCGTAAAAACTAGTGCCTACGTCAATTCTTAGGATTAGTTGTCAAGCGGACCCCAGGCTCCCATGAGCCGTGGCAAAATGCCGGGATAACGCGAGGAAGATGATGACTCGTTGCGAATTTCCTACTTTCCGCACTTGTATCGTAATGGACTATTGCTCAAATAACATTACATTTTACATCGCCTTCTTAGGCAGTCATTGCCTTTAAAAATGCGACTTGGAAAAGAGAAAAAGCGTCATGTCAAATGTCATATCATCCCGATAGCTTGGCGTCAATTCAGCCAATCAGCGACAATTGCTGCGCGTGCGCATAGTGTAACCATTGTTGTTGATAATTGAGGATGTTTAGATGTCGTGCTCTTAAAGGAATGGCCTATAATGTTACCAATATTGAAAATGTATGGAAAATGTGGTTTCAGTTAAATGTCCTGGGATTCAAAAACAAATTCAAAAATTCAAATCGTTTATTTACCAAATATTTTACAAGTTGACATCACAGGTTGAACAAAAAATAATAAATTAGATTTTACAATTAAGTTAATATCCATCGGCTCCAAACTAGGCGCAGCCTGTATCTCGGGAACCGGGTAAATACAATTTACTGAGAAATTTTAACAATACTGAGTATGATGGCCGTTGATTGAACGAGAGATATCAAATATGAACTATAAATTAATTATATTGATACGTTATAGATTTCAGTTAGCGTTATTTACTCAAATTGAACAATTAAACTGTCATTTTAGTTTTTGGGATGTTTCGAACGCCCTTGTCTCAATAGATTATTAGGCTGAAAAATATGAAGAATCAGCGGTACGCCGTACCATAGGGGATAGGGGGTCCACTCATGGTACTATTCATCTTTACAATCCGTCGTAACTCGTAACAGACAGATCGAAACGACGGATTGATAGTGTATGTTAATATCTTTTACGATTTGCTTAATCGAAGACGATATCGTGTTCCGTCACACACGCTCAAAATGGGTGTGTCACACGCAACCAGTCTAAATTAAATCGTACCTCGTTTGAATAAGGTTCAAATTTGCACACAGTAATGTTACTCATGTGATCAGGCTTCATTCTGATGCCGTCGTAATGAGGATCGCGACCTAACTCACCTAACCCTGGCGGAACTATTGTGACGATCCGTATTGAAAAGGACCTTGTAGCCGATACCATATGCATCACGGAGTAGGATGGAGATGGCAAGTGGGCGTTCCCGTCTATCCGACAGTTAGTAGCGACCGACTCACTTTATGCACAGACTATGCTCAGTTGTTGTGTAAACTTCATGCTCGAATGACATTCACGTCGTACGTACGCTCGTCTAACAAAAATTGATAATTAAATTTAAAATGCCGTATTGTGCAGTATTAAGCTGCAGAAATCACAGCGGTTTAAAAAATCTTTCACGTGGAGGTATTTCCTATCACCGGTGGTTATTTATTTAAATATAATCCGATAAATACGAAAAATCTGTTTCTATTGCATTATTTACGAATGTTCGTTAAGTAAATCTATATTTTATCAGTTAGAACTTAGAGTTCACAATCCTTTGTCACTATTCTTTACGTTTATCTGGAATATTCGCTATCCTAAATGTCAAATAACTTCGCTACTCAGATGCTGCGCAATGTCGATATTTATATCGATAAAGTTAAAGTTACGATATTTCAAGTTTGATGTTTGGTAGTTCGGTAATAAATTATTATTTTAGACACGTTTCTAATTATTATTTGGGATAATCAATGTCTTAGTAAATATGGCAGCTCTGGTCATCAAGCACTAAGTTAAGTCGGGGTCATTTCATGGCAACCTTTCAAACCTTCGTATTCCTTTACATACGTTTTTGTTTTTTACACCCATCATATTTTCATCGTTAATATAATTAGACTAGGTACTTAATGCACTTATGCGTACAATGCATGCAATGTGCCATGAATAAACGTTTTATATTTTCTATTTCTTTATTATTAATTATTGTAGGTTACCACAAGATGCCGATATTAAAAATAAATGGGTCAATGCTACTGGGCAAGAAAATTAGTTTCCGCAAAAATATAGCACCATTTGCTAGGAGCATTTCTTAGAGAAAGATTTCTGGGGATAAAATTGCCATACATCTCATCTAGCGTCCACACGCCTAAAACTTAGTTACTAATTTAGTAATTATTAGTGACATTCGGGCTCACTTAATTAATAAAAAGTGTTCCGTACCACGCAAACTAGCGTGAAATATTGGAATTTTGCCGCCCCCCTTCCTGATTTGATAGGTCACAATCTTACAATCAAATCAAGTGGGATCGATGAGCCAGTTTCATGTATGCTTTCACACCATACAATTAATTTGACAATTTAATCAGGTTGTCCCGTCTAGATTGGCCTTAAATGCTGCTACAAGTAAATATATTGTTAAAGACGAATACTTACCTATGTAAGTAATTGCAGATTTGTTATCACAAAATAACAGCAATACCGAGTTAATAGACCTTTAAAGAACTATGATTTTATCTGTTTGACTTTAAGATATATTTAATGTTCACATTAACAACCTAGTTGGTCAATTAATAAGAAACAAATTTCTAGTTAGATATTTGTTGTACTGTACTACATATTATTTTTCATACAATCACGATTATCACTACCTATATTATAATCATAAATAAAGTATCATCTAAATGTGTTAAAACATACGGTAATGAAATATCAATACCTAACTGAACACACAAATATCGATAAAACACTCCGATTACACTGTCCCCTCCCTATATCGTCGAATGGAAAGAAGTTCCAACGGTTAGCTACTCGCAGGCGTGTAGAGGTCTCGAAAACACCAGTGTAACGTGACCGTGAGATCCGTAACAAACCATGCGTAATTAGACCTTACTTATACTGGTTTTTTAGCCCTTTTCGCCTGAAATATGTATAACTTTACAACTAAATTAGTTTATTTACGTACCTAAATCAGACTGATGTATGTACCTCCATCCTTACCTATTTATAAGTACTTAATGTAACTTTTAGTTGTGTTATTGAAATAAAGAAATTTATTATTATATTATTATAATAAGTAAGTGATTTTAAAATTATATAAAATAACGCCATCTGGTGTTGAGTAGTTGTATTAGGTGAACGTTGAGCGAGCTTTTGTGAGATGAATGAGATAATGAAAGAGTCGTATGTCATATAGCTTTGACATTATAATTTAAACCGTCACTCATATAGCCTACAGTTGATATTCGTTCGAAAAATGTCCACCGGTAATAACTTTTTGGTATGGAAAGTTGCTACGAATCAGAGCAATTTTGTAAGTGTGTGACGTATTTTAACGTGGCTATGAATGTGTGAGTTTAGCGACACTGGTTTTCATACTAAATAGGAGTCATTTCACATCCACTAGTTTATTAATTCGTGATATGCATTACCTTTTGATCTGCAGAGAATAGCATACATAGAATGCATAGAATTTTGTATGCAAAGGTGCTAAGCTGCTAAGCGAATAGTATTGCTGACTGTACAATCATAAAGATGTTTGCTATGGCAATCTGTTTGGTTTTATAATCAAGTGCTACTAACACACAAGACGCATATCTGCGAGTGGCACTCGGCACTCATTAACTCTTGACCCAATTCACGGTGTCTGTTACAAATCGTGACAAAAACTAGGCTAAGCTGAAACGCCTTGTTTTGTTTGTACAGTCGCCATCAGATATATCGGAGCGGCCGAGGTGCTCAAAAATATGTAAACACGCACCTAGCGCCTTGACAATAGAGGCGTGTTCAGATATTTGTGAGCACCTTGGCCGCTCCGATATATCTGATGGCGACTGTACACAGATGAAGCAAACTTAGTTAGTTCTCTGTTTCGCCTGTCCTAATTGGAGGTTAAATATTTCGTGGTCGTATCTTCCTGTTGAGTTCCTAGAATTATTTGCACAACAATAAATTTAGTGCCCCACGAAGATTAATATGACACTCGTTTTAATTTATGAAGTCTTCTTGTACAGGAGACCTTCTTTGACAGGAAACCCCCCAATTAATTAAATTAAACGAGGAGTTCTATTTTGAGCGTGTTTTATTACTATTAATTTACTAGTTAGATCTTTAGGGTTTATGAGGATACGATACGACGCCATGTTGACGACTATAATATCATCATTTGTTCTAAGAAGCTTTTTATAGCCATGGTAACATAATAAATGCCGAGGTTTCCCCGAGGGGCTACAGTATGGGGTTCTTCAAAAAAGGAGTGTACAGGTTTTTAAAGGTCGGCAACGCGCGTATAATATCTCCGGTGTTGCAGGCGTCCATAGGCTACGGTAACTGCTTACCATCAGGCGGGCCGTATGCTTGCTTGCCACCGACGTGGTTATAAAAAAAAACATAATAAATCAAACAACACTCCTGAAATTGCAAATTTCATCATTTAGGTTAGGCTACTATATTTTACTGGTTTATCGTAATATAAGAATGTAAATTGGAATGCGTGTTTCATCAAATGTCATCATTTCACCACATTTACGGGCAAAGCAAACAGAGCCAGCTTGCTCAAACAATAACAGCGTGTAGTTCAGCTGATACGTTATCTTACCGGCCGGCCGGAAATACAAACACTACTTCTTATACTATTTGGATACATATATGATACGAGTATGTGGGACTTTGACTTTGAGACAGTCAGGCTATATAGGTATAAGTGCTGCTGTGCCCTACAGGGTGTCATGTTTGTAATATCTTTATAATGATATGCAATTAAGTAATGCTTCATTCTTTATTTGCACTATATAAAAACGATCTTACAGTCAAGACGCCATATTGGAGAAGAACGAGACCTACCACAGATTAGAGTGACCAGATGCACTTAAGGCTGACATACACGGGTATACCACACTCTCCCCCACCAGTTTTAAACAGTTCTCTGAAATGTTACACTATCTTACGCTAGAACTTATTTCTAAAACAATATAAACTTTAAGTGACTGTTCTTAAGTTTACACTTCTTTTGCTAACTAAACATAAACTACTTTGTATTATTGTAGTTAACTTTTTACATCATTGTTATGTTTACTCTTGGCATCACACATACGTGCACATCCTAGAATGTCCTACGAGTATCTCATTCTAATAAACTAAGGCTACAATATATAAAAAAAATCGGGTGGATTCTTATCAGTTTTAATGTGTCGAATTTTGTAGTTGAATGCTGACATACACGGGTATACCACAATATTGTACACGATTCTATGTAATAGGTTAAGACAGCCATTTTCAAAGTGTGCTCCGCGGCAGGGCTCCGCAAAGTCTCTGTTTTGGCTCCGCGAGAAAACTTGTAATAAAAAGAAAAAAAAGACAGCTCTTCTGTAGGTACCTTTTTTTTCTATGAAATAGGAGGCAAACGAGCAGACGGATCACCTGATGGTAAGCGATTACCGCCGCCCATGGACACCCTCAACACAAGAGGGGTTGTAAGTGCGTTGCCGGCCTTTAAGATGGGAGTACGCTCTTTAAAAAAAAACATGTTTAAAAATACCATGGTTGCATTAAATGATTATGATTATACAGTTACAAACGTAATTTTTTAATTTGGGGCTCCGTCAAATATTTCGTTTTCCGTCACCGAAAAAGTTTCTTCCGCTCTCATTTTAAAACTACGTGTTGGATTGTAATGAAACTTTGCACATACAATGACATGAGGTACATCTAGGTCTGAAATTAGTTTATATAATATTAGCTCCAGTTTATACAACAAACGAAATAGAGCAAAAACAAGTTTTGTATGAAAACATAAACTAATTACAGACATATACCTTATCCTATTGTAAGTACAAAGATTCAGAGCAATCTAGCTAGTCGTTTTAAAATGAGAGCGGAACTACGTTTGTATGGAGAACCGAGCTTGCCGGAGACCCTTATTAAGTAATTGATGTAAATATTGTAAATTGGTCTAATTATATTCTTCATTTAAGATTTTTGTTAGTAAGAGTAATTTAGAGTTGTATTTAAATCAGGACGTATGGCCTAAAGGTATTCAATTCAGGCCCTTCGTGTTATTTGATAAATCGGCAGATTCCAGCACTGAATCGAGTGATACGAGTAAAACGAGCCAGAGTGATATTATTAAACAAACAAATACATAATGGGGGATAGTGTAAATAGTGACCTATGTAAAATAATATCATTTAATTGTAGATCGTTTAAAAGATCGATTAGTGGAATACAATCTTTGTGCCGAGTAGCGGATTTAGTGGCCCTACAGGAACTTTGGCTCCTTCCTTTTGAGATTCAGCTATTAGGGACTGTGGATAGTGAATTTGGATGGACAGGAAAGTCGGCGGTGGATGTTGAGTCAGGAATGCTTAGTGGTCGACCCTATGGCGGTGTTGGAATATTATGGCGAAAGAGTATGTTTCAGTCAGTTTCTATTATTGAGTGTGACAATGACCGAATTGTGGCTGTTAAAATCGTGTGTGATGGTAGAGAGATCATAGTTTGTAATGTGTACATGCCTACGGATGCTCCAGAGAACATTCCAGTGTTTACCGACTGTTTAAGTACAATATCGTCAATAATGATGGAGGATAGTAATGTGCAAGCAATGTTTGTGTTGGGCGATTTTAACTCCCATCCAAATGAACCATTCTATCGCGAATTGTCGAATTTTTGTACAGATCAGTTATGGTTATGTGCGGATGTAGAAAAGATGGGAATAAACTCGGATACTTATACAAGTTCGTTGCAGGTCCTCACAGGGAAGCCAGACTCCACTTCATGCTTTGGAAGAATGCAGGGAAACCGCGTCAAGGTCACTTATATGAGCAAATGAACAACAGCAGAAAAAAGTTCAAGGCTAAATTGAAGTGGTGCCAAGACCGGCAGGATCAGTTGGCCATGGACAAGCTCGCTCTTGCTCATAGCGGCGGTAAATTTAGTGACTTCTGGAAGCTAACCAAACGTATGAATGTGACGTCTGGGCTGCCTGTGAGTGTTGGCGATAAGAGTGAACATGGAGACATCGCGGAACTATTCCGGCAGCATTTTACGGTAAAGTCCGTGCTGAGGGATACATCGTCATTTGCGACTGACGTGGGTGATGCTGGGGCCATTGACAGGCCCAGGAAGACATTTTTCACATCTAAAATGGTTGCAGACGTGATTAAAAGAATGCAAAGAGGAAAGTCGCCTGGGCATGATGGCCTTAGTATTGAACACTTTAAGTATGCGGGCAGTCATCTGCCGAGGGTGCTCTCTATGTTCCTCAATTTATGCATAGGCCATTCATACTTACCTGCAGCTCTTATGAAGACAACTGTGGTCCCCATCGTTAAAAACAAGACTGGTGACCTGTCGGACACGGGGAACTACCGGCCAATCTCCCTTGCCACCACTGCCGCGAAGGTGCTCGACAGTATGCTGAACTCGACATTCGATAAGTACCTAAGCATCCATGACGCCCAGTTTGGGTTCAGAACTGGGTTATCTACGGAAAGTGCCATTATGTGCCTCAAGCATACTGTCGGGTACTACACGGACAGGAAAACACCAATTTATGCCTGCTTCCTCGACCTCTCCAAGGCATTTGACAGGGTTGATTATAACATGCTTTGGAAGAAAATGGAGGAGGCAGGTATTCCGGACGACTGTACAGACTTGCTAAAGTTTTGGTACCAAAATCAAACAAACCAGGTCAGGTGGGCCAAGTCACTGTCCGTTGAGTATAGGCTTGAATGTGGTGTCAGGCAGGGGGGGCTCACGTCTCCGACACTGTTCAACTTGTATATGAACGACCTGATAGACGAACTTAGCAGCATGCATGCAGGATGCTATATTGAAAACACTTGTGTTAACAATATAAGCTACGCAGATGACATGGTGCTGCTAAGTCCGTCTATCGGGGCTCTTAGACAGTTAGTGGCCCTGTGCGAGAAGTACGCCGCCGCACATGGACTCGTATACAACGCCGCCAAGAGTGAAGTGATGGTTTTTAAGGCGGGTAAAATAAAGCCATATTTTATCCCTCCAGTATCGCTTGGCGGAGTTGTACTTAGAGTGGTGGAACGTTTCAAATACTTGGGCCACATTATAACAAATGATCTGTGTGATGATAGTGATATCGAGAGGGAGCGAAGGGCGTTGTCGGTGAGGAGTAATATGCTGGCTCGAAGATTCGCTAGATGTTCCGTGGAAGTTAAAATAACACTATTCAAAGCATATAGCCAGTCTTTTTACTCTAGCGGTCTTTGGGTTCGGTACACGAAACGAGCCTACAGCGCCCTTCGCATTCAATACAACAACGCTTTCAGAATGCTGCTGAGACTTCCAGTGGTGCAGTGCATCTGGAATGTTCGCCCAAGCGCACACGGACGATTTTCACGCAATTATGCGTAAAAAAATCACGTCGCTAATGGGTCGCGTAAGGGAAAGTCGAAACAGCATTCTGAAGGTGATTGCTAACAGATTTAGCTGCCCAATAATGTGGCACTGGATGGAGCAGGTTAGGTCTACTTTGACCTATATCAAGTGACCTAGGTGTATATAAAAAAAAAAATGTAATTAAAAATAATTAGTGTAGGTAACTAACATAGCTTTTAAGTTAATGTAACTAACCATATATGGACTTGTGGGTCTGAAATAAAGATATATTTAATTTAATTTAATTTAATTTCGGCCTTCGGTCGCGGCTTCGGTTTCAGCAAAAAATCCGGTTTCGGTCGGACACTTAAAATTCTTAAAAACATCCACATTTGAAATAAGGGCCTTTAAAATTGTATTAGAATTGTATACACGCCGATCCATAAGTTTCAAAATACATCACGGCGCCAGTGCCTTGCGTAGAAACAGATTTCAGATAACCTACATATTCACTCCTCAGATAAGTCAGATATAACAAAATCACCCAGTATACTGTATTACGCTCGCGAGTCTTGCTGCTTATGCATCCAGTGTGTATCGGCCTTGTTACCTAGTTTACCTACATTGACCCAATTATTTCCATCATATAGGCCATGAAAT
Source organism: Cydia strobilella (assembly GCF_947568885.1). Classification (NCBI taxonomy): domain Eukaryota; kingdom Metazoa; phylum Arthropoda; class Insecta; order Lepidoptera; family Tortricidae; genus Cydia; species Cydia strobilella. The sequence continues at coordinate 2,582,675 of NC_086066.1, read as the reverse complement.
AATAACTAAACAACGATGATCTATGTATTTAGTGATAATAAATGATTATACGTTAGCAAATAATAGGCATATAAGCAGTATAACGTATGGCACATATCACTATGTTATCTATCAGCTATCAGCTTATGTCCATAGAAACAACTGTTCTCTTTACGTATGATGTGTTGTAGATTGTTGTACCTACATCCTACATTATCTACAGAGCAAAGAATTAACATTTCATATTTCATGTGTGTGTGTGTGTGTTCAGAAATCTTGAGTTCAAACTTAGGTTGTGCTGTATAAAAGCCTCTGCACACCGGGGGTGCTTGTGGTACGCGTTGTAATATACAGAAACAGAATATACAGATCCTTATGAGAGACGGCACACCGACGTGACGTGTGCGTGCGCTGCTCAAACATTTTAGCGCACGAGCAACGTCTACGCATACACGGTCGTTGTGAGCTGGGTTTAAAGCAGAAAAAAACGTCCTCGAAAATAATGCGAAATAATGACTAAAAATGGGGCATTTTCTATGAAATGGGAACTTATTGTCGATGGCGCTTACGCTGCGTAGCGTCGCGCGGCATTGTATTTATATTGGAGCATCGTTAATAATGGCGTAAGTGCCATCGACAATAAGGTCCCTTTTTATAGAAAATACCACAAATTCGGTGAGGATCCTTATCATATATTTACAGACAAGAGGTTAAGTTAAGTCTTATTGACAGGTACAATTTACAAATTGTGACATAATATATGAAAGGGGTTCAAAGATTATCGCTCCTTAGCGATATGGCCGCCAGTTGTCTACCGTTCTCATTCTGCGCCATCTAGATTCTAGAATATAAACCCTGAACCTGAATATTGCACCCTGGACCTTGGACAGACGAACAACGCATACTAGTAATATATATATCTCTCTTTACATATAACCTCATACAAACAGTAAACAACATACATGTATATTATGGTTTAATTGTTCTGTGGAATATCACTGAACTTTATTATGCATGGTTGATTATGGTTCTTGTACACTTTACGTACATCCGTTGTCCCGGCATTTCGCCACGGCTCATGGGAGCTTGGGGAACTTGGCAACTAATCCCAAGAATTGGCGTAGGCACTAGTTATTACGAAAGCGACTGCCATCTGACCTTCCAACCCAGAGGTAAACTAGGCCTTATTGGGATCCGGTTTCCTCACGATGTTTTCCTTCATCGAAAAGCGACTGGTAAATATCAAATGATATTTCGTACGCAATATGCAAGATCTTGCGAGTAATAGAGAGGACGATTTCGATATACGTATTTCGCGGTAGGCCCTCAGATATAACACTAAACTCTCGCGTTTTGTACACATAATTAATGTCATTACCGGGTTTATATAAACTAATGTCGGGTAGTTTAGTGTTGTTTACCAATATCTCAAAATTTCAATTGAAATTTGCTGGGACGTCAGTCTTCCGTGACCACAGCTAGTGCAACCTAGTTGAAAAGTCGGAAAAAAGGTAAAATAATAATGAAATTTAATCGCTTTAGACCCGGTAATGACATTAATAAGGCCCTCGGATATTGTATTGTCTTTGTGGGTGCGCGGAATCAAGCTAAGACGCGCCGCTTCGCGTTCGCGAGTTGTTCGTCTACGTAAGACGCTGCGTTAGAAGATATTGCTAAACTGTGCGTTTCTCCTCGCCAGGTTCCGCTTTAGGTGTACGTAGATCAGTCCAAAGGTTAGGCAGTTTTTTTTGGTTGAAACCGAATCTTTAGTGAAACACTAATAAATAGATACGTCCATGACTGTTCATCTTGAAAGGTCGTTTTAGGCGTTAAACATAAATGTGCCATAAAACTGTCACGATACGACGTTCAGCAGTCATAAAATGTTATTGAATAACTTTTATACTTCTGACATCTTCCTTATGATGCTCCCAACTCGCGCACGAAGGGTTCCGTACCATTACGCAAAAAACGGCAATAAAAAATCACGTTTGTTGTATGGGAGCCCCACTTAAATATTTTTTTAATAGGTACAGTTGCTCAAAAAGTGCTACTTCAGTAGCGGATCAAAGTTTGCCAACAGTTTTATTATTAAAAGCCTGTATAGTGTCCCACCGCTGGGCAATCTCCGGCGAGTCGTTGAGATTTGAGATCATCCGCTAGGTCATCCGCGTCCGCCTGGGCCTGCCTGGTCCTCGCCCGTCAGTTTTACCAATCCAAATTGTAACTGCGGAGTTTACTATGATATATCGATTGCGTCTTTTGAAGGGTTTACCCGTCATTTGCCGAACGGAAATATCCGTTATTAGCGAGTTTAATCAAGGAAAGTGGCCGGTATCTCGAGCACTGGACAATCTGGGGCGCGTTGCATCATTCTGCAAGTGGGTCGTTATGCGCTTCGAGGAATGCAGATGGGTTTTCCTTCTCGACGTTCGGTCCAGAGTACTCCAGAGTTAAATAATTGCGCTTTTCTCTTTTCATGCTTGTAAATATGTTAATATGTATTTTTGTCACAGTGATCATAGTCAATAACTATTAAATTAAAGAATGCCAAACAAATCCATTTTATGCCAAAAATGCCGTACATCATTTTGGAAAAGAGCTTATGCTCTTCGAACTTCTAAACATATTCTATCAAACATAACTAAAAATCACGGTTACGCTACGTCTTACGTAAGCTAACAACTCGCGAACGCGAAGCGAAGCGGCGCGGCGGGCCGGCGGGCCCACTGCGATCGCGTTCGCAACGAGATCGCTCACGTAGGACACTTCTAGTATCAAATCAAGGATTGATTCACCCCGCACCGTACTACGACGACGCGACAGTACGCAACATCAAGAGAATACCTATAAGTTCGGGGATGGCTTACTGTCATTGGCATCGTATCTACACTGTGTCGTTAAAGCCGTTCCATCGGTTTGCCGCTGTCACTGTCACATTTCGCAAGAAAGAACGGGAAAGATCATGCGCGCCAAGTGTCCATTTTGATCGAATTTTGTCGATTTTTATTTATTTTAAAAACGTTACCTTACAATATCGTAATTCGAAAGCTATGAAATTACTATTTAAGTTAAGATTGTTTTTTCTTCTTTTTTTGTTTATAGTATCACATAATAAATAACCGAGTAAAGTTTGATTAAAAGTCCGAGTTAGAGGTTACTTTGGGAATTAATTGTATCAAGCGAAGTGTCATATTTCGTGTATCGGAAGCTATGTTATTAAAGATAATATAGTCAAGAACTACATTTATTTTTTCCACGTCTACGAATATCAATGCCTCTTAGAAAAACATGATCATAGAAGGAGATTTTTCGCCTTCTGGCTCAGGGAACCGCCTTAAAGCCGGGTATTTGTTTTGTGAGTAAATTAAATTCTTCTAAGAGTAAGGTCTTTCAGCACTGCTCCACTTAGCACTAGATTGAGTTAAATTACGTGCCTAAATGTGGCTTTCCATCAGAGAAGGGTCCATGTGCTTCATCTGCAATAGGGGCCTTTTTATCAGAATTTCTATTGGAATTTCAGATGGAAACGTCCTTATGCACTTGAAGCATAATGGACCCTTCTGTAATGGAAAGCCACAAATACATTAATAAGTTAAAATTGCGTTAAAATTTAAGAAAATGACACAATCGAAGTGAAAAACATGCACGAATAAGTATTACGATTACGATATAAATAAAATAAATATAAATAATTAAATCATTTTACGGTTTAGACTCACTTGTTTTAGTCACTCGCGCGACATGTTTCGGAGAGCCTAGGTCTCCTTTCTCAAGCACTAATAGTGCGAGCAGCGTTCACGACGACCGTGTATTGCGTACTGGTGTGTTGCTCTCTCCGAAACATGTCGCGCGAGTGACTAAAACAAGTGAGTCTAAACCGTAAAATGATTGAATGTTAGTATGTCTCACAACAGTTTAAATTTGAAATATAAATAATCATTTATTTTCAGGCAATGGCCCATAGAAGTGTCAGTAACAAAAAACTTAAATACTAATGTTAAACATTACAAATAATTAAAACCTATCATGCAAATCAATATACTTAAAATAATCTCCTTTAAATTAATTACGTATTATTGAACACCTAGGTGCATTCACATTGGCTTTTATCTTAATCCAGCAGACTGATAAATGATAATAAGTCTGATATGATTAACTAATTATTTAATTACATATATTTAATTGATCTTTTAACATGCAGATACGTCTGCGAGCAATACTCCAAATTTTCCTGCCTGAAGCGTAACTTTTTCCATTTTTTACTTTAATATAAAAATATATATATTATATATTGAACAACCCTAAGCACTTACAATGAGGTATACAAAAAGGTTAGTTAACTCTATATGGACGATGGTACAGTCGCCATCAGATATATCGGAGCGGTCAAGGCGCTCACAAATATCTGAACACGACTCTATTCTATTGTCAAGGCGTTAGAGGTGCGTGTTCAGATATCTTTGAGCACCTCGGCCGCTCCGATATCTCTCAAGGCGACTGTACGAAAGTTTAGATAGGCAGTACTTCGTGCACTGAAGTCTGAACAGCACGAAGTACACTACAGTACAGTACTCAGTGCACGAAGTACAGCCGCCGCGGACACTCGTGCCTGATGAAGGATTCCCGACGAATCCGAAACATGTCGCCAAAAGCTACTAAAAATAATAGTGAGTGAAACCGTACTGATCTAAATTAATGTTTTGTACGAAAGTTATGCGAAATTGAACTTCATGTCAATGACAGTAGGTACTTACATGTCGTAGTTTTTTAGGGTTCCGTACCCAAAGGGTAAAAACGAGACCCTATTATTAAGATTCCACTGTCTGTCTGTCACCAGGCTGTATCTCATGAACCTTGATAGCTAGACAGTTGAAATTTTCACAGATAATGCATTTCTGTTGCATATCACGGTTCATGAGATACAGCCTGGTGACAGACAGACGGACAGCGGAGTTTAGTAATAGAGTTCCGTTTTTACCCTTCGGGTACGGAACCCTAAAAAGTGAAATGTATATTTTTGTTAGTATATGACATCTAATTTAAAATTATTACTTAATTTTAGTTATTTTGTTCTTGAGAATTTATATTTCATGCCATTTAGGGTTAACTCCCTAGTATGGACCCTTACTGTCATTATCGTATTGTAAATTAGATGAAACCTAAGCTGGCGAGGTGTTCAAAATTATATATAACACACACAACACACCCTTGTTTTCGTCGGTTAACTTCACTCTAGTCTAGAGCACTCGTTTTAATTGTTCTTCAGTATACTTAAAACTATAGGTACTGTAAGGTCAGTCACCTTAGATGTATATCGTACACGATGAAATGTGTGCAAAATATAATACCTATGAAACTTTCTGTTGGCTATGTAATTAAGATGTTATCAGATATTTTTATAGATAGACACATAGATGAACTGTTTATTAGTTTGCCACAATACACACATAATATTCAAATACAAAAATGACATAGGTACACAAAACAATCCAGAAAAAAAATAGAAATAACAATTAACAACAACAAATAAGAGACACAGATTTTTACATAATAGAAAAAAAGAAAAAAAATACATATAAATACTGTTTCATACAAATAAAAATCCTGTGTGCGTCGCAGCCAAACAAAAAGGTTCTGGCTCAGTATTACGCTTCTTAGGAAAAGCACTGATATTGTGCCAGGACTAGATCACGTCAACAAAAAACAGTGGAAAATATGAAATATATGAAATATACAAATATGTAATATGACTTTTCCGTGTACGATATTATCGCAGGTGACAAAATTACACTGTTGCTACTGTTACAGACTTTAATTGTTGATTCATTTAGGGTTCAAGCTAATTTGGATGTCAATACTAACGGTGTGATATGTCCAATCAAGTCCAATGTAAAGTGAACCCTAAATGGCTCAACAATTAAAGTCCGTGACTACAGTTTGTGGCGGGGACCATCTCCGGATGTATCATATTGTGCGCTCGGGGATGGTATCCGCCACCTGTATCCCTTGTTTTTAGATTAAATTGTCTTAAAGGAGGATTAAATTGTCTGAGTTGTTGGCTTCGGCCCCACGCACGCCTCCCAAAGGTGTGGGACCCCAAGGTCCCGAGATATGGAAAATACATACAAATAATAATAATAAAGACGTTTATTCAAAAAGTTTAAACATAGGTTATACGTAAGGAATAAAATACAAAAAAAAAAATGTCGTCTTATTTATAGGCTATCCTATATATAGGATAGAATTATAAAATCGTCGAATTATTCGCTATACTAAATAATACATATAATGCGGCGATATGAAAATGAGTTGTTAGGTTGTTACCCTTAGCGACCCAATTGAAATTTTAGTTCTGTGCAGTACCTATACGTGCGTAACGTTACATACTCCCCTTGATTGGGAAGGGTTTTACCATAGAGTAACTTATACTAGAGCGGTACTGTCATAGTAAATTTTGTAACCCCAGTTAATTCACTGCCATCTGTCGACACACTTTAAAACTAAAAATAAAGATTTATAAAAATACGATAGAATGTATTTAAATATAGATAAATGATTTTTTTTATTTGCATTAATTATTTTTATGATTTTGATTCATGTTCTTTCACTGATATGCGTTAAAATTGTTAAATAACAAACGAAACCGTCAACGCCATCTATACGACTGTAGCCCAAAACTAGTAGCGCCCTCTGAACGAGAATCAAATTTTCTTGATTTTCGAGGCACGTTTTTTCCTTAGACTGTATCCATCTATTACGGAGTTATATCTATCTTTGGTTTTACCTAGGTAAAATCCTCTATCACTACACTGATTCATTAGCTACCGGCCCTAAGCACTAATTTGCCACATTCTTCACTCTTTCGTACCAATTATTGTGTTTTGTACCTCTGCATTTACTTGATTTAAAATGCGAATATAGTAAACTAGCTTTTGCCCGCGACTTCGTCTGCGCGGACTTAGTAACAGCAGCTAAAGTAAGTATAGCGCCTGGAAAAATTCTCATAGCAATCTAAATTTGAGCATATTATGCACACAAATTAGCAGGCACTTCGTTAATTATCTCAATTCCACCCCGCTTTTTACTTTCTTAAGGGATGATTTTCGGGATAAAAACTATCCTATGTCCTTCTCAGGGACACCTATCTCTATGCCAATTTTCATCTAAATCGGTTCAGCGGTTTAAGCGTGAAGAGGGAACACACAGACAGACAGACAGACTTTCGCATTTATAATATTAGTATGGATAATAATTTAATTAAAAATTGTGATCGTCCATAGACTAGAGCAGAAAACTTATATGTTTAAAAAAATATACAAATGATACACCAAAGAGCCATACACAAAGCAAAAAAAAAATTTTTGTGCGTATTTTGACCTAACAAAAAAGATTGACAAAAAATGTACCTACACCTACTCCCTTTAACCTAACTTAACCAACGAGTTTGCTCACAAAAAAGCCTGGCGTTTTCCTTATCAAAAAAACACGTAAAAGTCAATGCCCTGTGTTATCGACTATCTTGAATGAAATATAATAAGTGAACTCGTCATCTGTCACTATAATATTATATTAATTATACGCTATTACATATGTTATACACTACATTTACCGTCGCCCATGTACACCTGTAACACCAGAGTGGTTGCAAGTGCGTGGCTGGCCTTTAAGACAGGAGTACACTCTTTTCTTGAAGGTTTGAATTGAAGTTCGTATCGGTCCGGAAATAAATAACGATATATAACGATCAGTCCATTTCACGTTCATTGGTATAGTATGAATTTTCTCAAATGGTTTTTAGGCCTCAGACCCTAATCCGTTAAACAAAAGCCTTTGTTTCTTTTATGGAGAGTCGCCTTAGTCGCGTGCCGAGCGCGTGCAAAAGCAACCATGTCGTTAAAAACAACTATCGTATCGTGAGAGTATTATGGTTCAAAATGTAACAGCTCATTCTGAGATAACGAGTTTGGCCGTGTGGCCTCAGAATACAGAGCTGCTACATAAATTTGAACCATATAAATAGGACGGTAAAATTTCTTTTTAAACGAGTTTGTTCCCGTTCAGTCAGTAGCGGCAGCATTAGTAACCGCTGAACAAAAGAAACAAAGGCTTTTGTTTAACAGATTAGGGTGTGAGGAGTGAAAATCATTTGAGAAAATTCATACTAATGTGTGGTAATGGCTATTGTAAAGCGTATGATTTTTAATATTTGTTGTCATATTGTTGTTTACACCTAAGTAATCATAGTTGCCAAACTATCATTTCAAGATCCCAATTATTACTTTTGTGGCTTGAATTTGATGCCAGTTTTTTTAATAATATGATGCTTATATTTGGAGCTAATAAATTATTGGCCTTTAAAATATTAATGCACGGCCAAATTATATTATTATATATTATGCCCAATGAAAGGTCCTGTTTAATATTTTAGTTGCCCAGTGAATAATAAGCCTTAAATAAATACATACTTGTCATGAAACCATCAAAATGTTTTAATCGCAATCCGTCCCTGTCCCTTACCTGGTTCGTGCATAATTTTTAATGGCACCTGAGCGCAGGCTAGTCCAACGCTAAAAAAACCAGTGTAAGTGCGCTCTCCGATAACGCGCCTTTGTTACGCATATCGATGACACATTTTAGACTGGTTCTGTAGCGTTCGACTTGCCGGCACTCAGTAACCGCAAAGACCACACAGCTATGGAATATGTTTTCCCATTAGTTCATTTTAAACCTTATTGCAATCTTCATAGAGTGGTAATTCAATAACCGGTTAAAACGGCCCTACCATTTTTTTATGCTAGTAAGTAGCACGTGCGGTTTCATTTAACAATAGACAAAGGATAAGCCGAAAGGGGACTGTTTGAAATCTGAACACCTTTGGTTAATTTGGTAATCGTTGTCTAAACTAAGCATAAGTATAGTACGTAATCATTATTGAATAATCACCGATTATTGGTCATATTACCGATGTGGTGGGTCCTAAAGGTGAACGACCTCATTCATTCACAAAATGGTTGTTAACAATTCCTTGTATAATTTGACTATTAGACCCTTGGAATCGATTTAGTATTTAAATTGTGAAATTTAAAATGAGACAACGGATCGCGGCCGACATGTTGGAAGCGTTGTGTTGTTGAGCACCGTTTTCAACCGATTACAATATTTTTGTACTAGTCGGTAGTAACACCAGTGACTCTGTCTATGAAGCCGATGGTCCTGGGTTCGAATCCCGGTAAGGGCATTTGTTTGTGTGATGAGCACAGATATTTGTTCCTGAGTCATGGGTGTTTTCTATATTTCATGTCGTTGTCAGTACTCACAACACACGCCTTCTTGAGCTTACTGTGAGACTTAGTCAATTTGTGTAAGAATGTCCTATAATATTTATTTCTTTTATTTAAAAATCTTATTCTAGAAATTAAGGGATTATTTTAGACACTTTTTCGTCGAACTTCAAAGTAGCCTCATAAAGTAAGTAGCTTCAAAGCCTGAAATCAATAAATGTCCGTGATTCAAACTATTCGGAGGTCAGATTTGTGTGTCCCTCAGTAACCAGGTAACCACCCTCGGCGCATATTAAAACTTTTGAAATCCAACTTGTTTTGATATTTTTACATTAGCAGTTTCTTGCTTGTGGCTTTAGGTTAGCGCGATCCTGACAGAATTTTTGGCTACCTTTTTGAATTTTTTCAAGAACGATTTTTTTAACTCTACAGCTCAAGCACATCCAAGGCACAGGGCGGACACGCTCTACCTATACATCAAAAATCACTTGCGTTTCTATGTGTGAACGGCACGTCTGTACACGCGTCATGAGTCATAGTGTGAGTAAGTTGCTTAAAAATAGTACTGAGCGGCCGGCAAACGGCCGTCAATCTGCTTTCGCGGGGCGAGGTAATTCGAGTCGGGGCGGGGCGTTGCGTGGCCGTTCTGTATGATAATACTCTATTACTTATTGTGTGACCGAGGTTTGAACACACGACTTTTGACCACCAAGGCTCGGAAAAACGCACGTCATTTTGAAAACGTAACACTGTTCCGTACAACAGGGCCTTCCTTATACAAAAGTCGATTAGATATGCCCCAATGACGCCCGTAGACTGTGAACAAACATTTTCGACTCATAAATGGGTATAACCTTATTTTTTTGTAAGCAGAAACGTCTGCGAACGTTGCTATAAACAAGGCAGTAATTTTCCGAGCCTTGTTGACAACACATAACCACAGAATAAGTAATAGTATTATCATACAGAACGGCCACGCAACGCCCCGCACCGGCTCGAATTACCTCGCCCCGCGACAGCAGATTGACGGCCGTTTGCCGACCACTCAGTACTGTTTTTAAGCAACTTACTCGTGCCGTTCACACAGAAACGCAAGTGATTTTTGATGTATAGCGTGTCCGCCCTGTGACATAACATCACCTATGAAAGGTTGTTAGAATTTTTAAAGTTCGATTAGCTCTCCTTAAGGTCATTGAATGCTGTATTTTAGTCACCGTTAGATTTTTATGCGTAGCCATATAATAGAATATTTAGATCAGTACGGTTTCACTCACTATTATTTTGAAATATGTCTCTTCTTCTTCTTCAGGTGCCTTCTCCGTCCCAGAGGTTGGCGACCTTATGCCTATATGCCGTTCTATCCGTAGTCATGCGAATTAGTTTTTCTGTACTGTCCACGTCTAACCAGTCTCTTATGTTCCTTGTCCATGATATTCTCATTCTATGTCTCACGATAGTTTAATTTCGAATATAATAGAATATTTTTTAAGAGCATGCCTTGTGGCTTAAAGCTACAATTGTAATATTTACACTAGCGATTTACATTATTAAAATTATAGGTATGAAACTACGAATCATATTACAATGTAACATAATACGAAAACTCAACCACGTCTCTATATTTTAATAAGTTTATATGTCTGTTTTTAGGGTTCCGTACCCAAAGGGTAAAAACGAGACCCTATTACTAAGACTCCACTCCACTTTCCGTCTATCTGTCTGTCACCCAGGTTGTATCTCATGTACCGTGATAGCTAGACAGTTGAAATTTTCACAGATGATGTATATCTGTTGCCGCTATAACAACGAATACTAAAAAGTACGGAACCCTCGGTGGGCGAGTCCGACTAGCACTTGTCCGGTTTTATAGTACTGTATCTAAGAAAAACCGGACACGTGGGAGTCGGACTCGCCCATCGAGGGTTCCGTACTTTTTAGTACCTATTTGTTGTTATAGCGGCAACAGATATACATCATCTGTGAAAATTTCAACCGTCTAGCTATCAGGGTTCATGAGATACAGCCCGGTGACAGACGGACAGACAGACAGTCGGACAGAACGATAGTGGAGTCTTAGTAATGGGGTTACCCTTTAGGTACGCAAGCCTAAAAACGATATACCTCCTAAACTGTTAAAATTGGTTAAATAGTAATAATTTGAAAATTAATGTAGAAAAAACTAAAATCATGACATTTAAACAAAGACGAACTGATGGTAGCAATTTAAATATTACATATAAGGGACAAAAAATTGAGGAAACAGATGTGACTAAATTTTTAGGAATAAGTGTAGATCATAAGTTGACATGGAGAAATCAAATTGACACTATATGTAAGAAACTCCATCAATTTTCATTCGTTTTATATAATTTGAGAAAGATTGTTAACGAACCGGTTGTTTTAACAGCATATCAAGCCTATGTAACATCGACGCTAAGGTATGGCATTATATTCTGGGCCAATTCAGTTGACAGAGAGGTGGCATTTAAAGCGCAAAAAAGATGTATTAGATCATTATGTGGAATCCAGCAAATTGATTCATGTTTACCATACTTTAAAAACTTACGAATATTAACTTTACCCTGTTTATATATTTTTGAAATCGTAGTTTTTGTAAAATGCAATCCGCAGCTATTTCAGCAGTTTAAGAGTATACGTCTTAGAAATAAAATCAATTCGTTGCCTTCCAAAACGGCGTTATTTAGAAAAAGTATATTTGGAATGGCTCCAAAAAAATTTAATAAAATTCCAAATGAGCTAAGAAATACAGATGACATGATTAGTTTTAAAAGTAAGTTATTTAAATTTTTAATTGACAAAGCATATTATAGTGTAAGTGAATTTTTGTTAGATGATTTTGATAAGTAATGGTAACTGTGCTCAGCATGCAGCCACAGTCCATAAATGAAAAATTGTACGCCTTACGGCACAACATAGTGATACAATGATTATGTGAGACCTGTACTTATGTACCTTACCTATGTTGAACAAATAAAAGCTTTTGACTTTTGTTCACGGTCTAGTAACGAAAATTTGTATAAAAGTTAAGCATATCATTTACAATAATTAACTATTTTTCAATTCTCCTCATTCATCTTTCCCCGGGTCAACTGTGACATCTGATAACATAAAAACTAGCCGGAGTTCTTGCGAGCTACTTAAAACGATTAGAACTATGCATTTTTCAAACAAAAACTAAATGAGACAAGGTGAGGGTTTTTAACACACTGAAGAACTATATCATAAATTTAATGTCATTCATTTAACATAATTCCAGAGAAGTTTCCACAGTTACTTCACTGTATAAAAATTTCTTCTAACTAAAAAGTTTATCGTCTGTAATTTGCTGTACAAAAAAGTCTGCCAATTTTTGCGGGGGAGGGGAACGTCAAATGTATACGTAACGTCAAAATAGCCATGTCAGATAAACGTCAGTCCATACATTGTGTATGACTATTGGCCGACTATTTTCGACAGAGGGAATGCCTGTTAGTGGCTACTCCGTTTGGTTATATCCTCCTAGTTACGCAGGCCGTAATTTGCGGTGTTTGAACGTATCATAGACGTGTAGATAACTTTTTGCCAGTACTAAAACGGAACTAATTTCTATGGATGGTATAGAAAGGATGCCAATCTCTTATGGCAGAATTTTTGCAAAAGAGACCGCTTTCAGCTTTAAATAATAGTTCCTAATCTCTCCGGTGGCGCTAGTTAGGCTCTGGGACATGAGTATAACATGAACCATATCTCTCTGTGGTCGCTCCCTCATGACTGAGGATCGTGGTCATCAGTGGATGTGGATGCTCCACACCTGGTTCTTGTAATCTGCCTCCATCGGTGCCTGTCCATCGCGTCTCTGACGACCGAGCAAAAGCTGGTTGAGGCTGGATGAACCATATAAGGCAACAAATGACCCGACCAAATTACGTAGGTTGTTTTTGGTAGTATTTCGGTGTATGGTGGCGCCGCCTAATTACTGTTTTTTGATGGACACTTTTCATACATAGAGATTTGGCTCCTTTATGTAGTCTCCATGTAATTTCAAAACATAGCTGTCATCACATGACATGTTGTTCTGTGACTCTGGTGCCCATACCTATAGATAGGCTATTATCTTTACGAATGCCCTTGACATGACATCTCATATAACATGTCATTAAATTCCGCCAACAGTAATTACTACGTGACAACGCGTACAATGTCTTTATTAGACGCCCACGTCATCTGCTGTTGTCATGAATTATTCCTCTATTATTAGAAATATTAGTGCTAATAAGAAATATTGCGCGTTTAGGTATATTTATTGAGATGGAAAGTCCCGTTGATGGGCAATCAGATTTGTAGATCGCTTGAAATGAATAAGAGACCCATATTCTTTCACTGATATGTGTTAAAATTGTTAACCTCTCGTGTGCCGGGTTTATTTTTAGGGTTCCGTACCCAAAGGGTAAAAACGGGACCCTATTACTAAGACTCCGCTGTCCGTCTGTCCGTCCGTCTGTCCGTCTGTCTGTCACCAGGCTGTATCTCATGAACCGTGATAGCTAGACAGTTGAAATTTTCACAGATGATGTATTTCTGTTGCCGCTATAACAACAAATACTAAAAACAGAATAATATAAATATTCAAATGGGGCTCCATACAACAAACGTGATTTTTTTGCTGTTTTTTTCTGTAATGGTACGGAACCCTTCGTGCGCGAGTCCGACACGCACTTGGCCGATTTTTTTTTTCAAATAGTTTCCTCGTACGTGGATCCGCGTTTCGGCATACGAGGACTTAAATATCAAACGTGTGGCTCCATCTATTCGAGAATAACCTTTTCTTGATTTTCAAGGCACGTTTTTTCCTTAGACTTTATTTACCTTTATCTTACGGAGTTAAATATAACAACAAGAAACAAAAGGAAGTGTGCAAGGCTGAGAGTCAATCAGCGGCGTTTATAATTGATTTCACAGCACACGGTCGCGAATCGATTTGCGATTCGGACTATCCGTTTACAACCTCCGTAATTTTTTTAAGCTAGAGATCTCGAGGCGATTAGACACCTCAAGATGTTGGAAAACTCGGGAGTAGCTCGAAAACCAGACTCAAGGACACCAAAAGGCTTTTCCAGGGGTGTGGAGGGTGGAGTTTTGCCGTATATTTGTTTAAATGATCATCTGATACTCATTTCTATATAATATTTATTTATTTAATTTATTCGTTACATATGTTTTTCGTCATTTTGGCTACGGAAACCTAAAAATTACACACCGACAGTCTTATATACCTAAGCAGCTTGGTTCCTTTTTATATAAAATGCCACATTTGTGTCATTTTCAACCACAAGGGTACTTATTGTCGCTTGTCAGTAAGGCGCTATTTCCATATAGCTTCAATTAGAAATCAACCTTATCAACAAGCGACAATGTGGTACCTTTTGGTTGAAAACTTCACATTTGTTTACGTTACATGTCCGTCTTTAGGTCACAAACTTACATATGTATACCAAACTTCAACTTAATTGGTCCATTAGTTTTGGAGAAAATAGGCTATGACAGACGTCCGTCTGACACGCAGACAGACGCACGAGTGATCCTATAAAGGGTTTCGTTTTTTCCTTTTGAGGTACGGAACCCTAAAAGTAGTATTAAGGTTATAATTGACACCGGCAGTTAAGTTTTCTTGACATTACCAAAATGAATTAAAAAGTACTCACACAAACGTTTTATTTGTTGCTGTTGAAGAAAACTGTAATAAAAGAAATGGGCGAAGAAAATGTTCGGTTTAATCTTATCCTGTTACAGGCATTAGATCGGCTTTAAGGCTTTTAGCGGTTTATCTAAAGTAGTAAAGTAAATAGAAACCTACTCACGTATCAACACTGACTTACCTTGATAACGGAAAGTATTTCTGCTAGAAAACTGTAACAGATGTCATATATTAAAGAAAAAGTGACGAAGCCCTCCAGTAGGCCGAGCCCATGATTGGCGCGACAGTATCTCGCCGCGAGATACTACCCGTCTTTTACTAACTGTATGAATTAAAGAGGGACGGGTAGTCTATGTCGCGGCGAGATACTCTCGCACCAATCATGTGCTAGCCCGGCTGTGATGAAGGCCGGATTGGAACCGGCGTCTTTAGCTATCGCGGCTAACGCCATGAACCCCTAGGCCACGGAATTACGTTAATTCCGTGGCCTAGGAACGTTCGTTCTTTACGGAATTATGTTATAGCGAGAGAGATTGGTTCTGGACAAATTATTTTATTAAATATTTTGATTTGTGTTTTTTTAAGTAGTCACACTACTATTTCAGCTAGGTAAGTAGTATCAAAAGTTTGCAGCAAGTCCGACAAAAGACAAAACCAGCCACCATCCGCCCCAAGAATTACAAACAGGTACAAAGTTTTTTGTGGTTTAAGTCTAAACATTCAACTAAGGGGTCACAAAACTACGGCCAATCCGGCCAGTAGAAAGCAAGCCTGAGAGCCGAAGGCCTGGCTCGCGTCAGCGACAGGACATACAAAAGCCAAGCTTTGGCCCACACGAATTTATCTAAAGGGCAGCTGCAGTGTGGGCTTCGAGACAGTCTAGAGGTTACTTAGCTCTAACTTAATATTAAATATTAAGTGTTCATAGAGAAATATAAGTAAGGAAAGAGTGCTAACTCCATACAGTTTTCTTACCAAAACGCGAGTTATTTCGTAGTCTGCATCTAGCGGCTAGTAGTGCATTTATTAGTACGGCTACTTGACACCAGATGTCACGAGTGTCGTGACTGACGAAAAATGTATTGGTAAAACAATTTACAACTAATATTACAAGCAGAAAGAGTTGAAAATAGAGTTTCGGTTAATCCGGTTATAATATTAGCTGAAAATTGTTAAGCATTAGACTTGTTCGTCGCGACATCTATTGTCAACTAGCAGTCGCTTCGCTACTTGACGCTAGATGTCGACTACGAAAATAACTCGCGTTTTGTTAAGAAAACTGATGTATGGAAGTCTTTCCTTACTAATATCACAGAATAAATAATAGTACTAGGTGCTAATATTTCTCTATGTAAGTGTTTGAAACTGGTAGATCTATAATTGTACCTTGACTTTGGTTTGCGCTTTGTGACCACTGGGCTAGACGAAACAAAGAACGAAGTATAAATGCAGTGTTGTCGATAACCATTAAAAGGTGATAGGTGTAATACATGTAGTAAACAGCGGTTACCCGCCCCCATTCCCTGAAACGATTAGGCCGGCTTCAATTCTGCAGGCCAAATCAAAAAGGCCGTAAGTTGTTACATATGTTACAAATGGATATGCCTTTTTGCGTCTAGCAAAGAACTACTGACATAAACTGTTGGCATTTGTAACGTGATCGTTTAATTGACTGTATAACAACCAAAACATGCCACTCATGCTGTGAGAATGTGTTTCACTAAGTTTCACGCTGTTTATTAAATTAAAGTAATTGCTGACATAATTTTAGTTGTAAATTTGTGACAATATTTTTTCTTGATCAATAGCGCTTTACAAAATAAAGAAATCAAGCAATTCGTTGGTATAAAACAAAACTCTCATTATCTAACAAAGCTGAATTTGTACAGCGAAATAGGCTGCAGTTTCTCTTTCGCGTCTTAGGGTTGTCAATTTAGCGCGTTACCGCGATACTGTTGTGCGGCACACTAATAGGGCTATATTAATGCTATTTAGCAACTTTTAAGTTGCAAAATATGTTAGTTCATCTGCTTTGGCTTCTTAAGATGGTCGAGATTCGTCTGGATTCTCCCGACATTTCGTATGACTCCCTCCCTTTTAGCTACATTAATTTTCCCTACATTTTATTGTGCTTCCGTATTAACTCCAGAAACTCGACAATTAGAAAATTTCCCAGATATTTGCCAACCCTGTTATCGTATCAGTCACACATCTTTCTATTGTTCCAGAATTACCAACGCCAGCCAAACAGAAGACTGATATACAATATACACTACATGCTATGTAGAATTATACAATAACATTCCAATACAACGCGGCATGAGTGGCGGCCATTTTGTGAACTCGTAGAAACAAGATGGCGACGGCAGTGAAGACTGTGGTGGAGGCCGACGAGGCTGAAAAGCTTCTGGAGAAGAACAGGGTGACGGTGGTGCCGCAGGAGGATGGGTTA
Organism: Cydia strobilella; assembly: GCF_947568885.1. NCBI lineage: Eukaryota > Metazoa > Arthropoda > Insecta > Lepidoptera > Tortricidae > Cydia > Cydia strobilella. Next base: position 2,565,265 of record NC_086066.1, on the reverse strand, counting down.
GTGTCGGTGAAGAGCTCTAAGAAAGGTAAGTGGAATTATACAATAAGTACAATAACATTTCATTGAAAACGCGGCATGAGATCACTAAGATACAAAATATTTGTCATGGAAGAGTTCCATTCTGGTCTTCATCAGCAGAATATTAAACATAAGTAAAAACTAAAAAAAAACAAATGTTGTTGAAGATTTTTGAAGAGATCTTGTGTTTGCTGCTCTCGCTCGTAGTCTGCTGTGGGACAGCTGACTTTAACTGTTTAGACACTAACTTATAAAGCCCGGTTCACATTTGTCTGACGTGTCGTGTTTTGTGTCGTGCGTGACGTATATCGGTTTCATACATTTAATATATATGATTAAATAAAGATATAAGATATATGATATAAGAGGAAGCCTGAAAGTTGCACCCATACCAGAAAAAGTAAGGGCAAATCGCCTAGCGTGGTACGGGCATGTGACGCGGAGGGATGAAAGTCTGTGACGAGAAAGGTATTAAGAATGAATGTGGAGGGAGGTACGGGGAGAGGAAAACCGACGCAAAGGTGGATGGACTGTGTGAAAGATGATATGAAACTAACGCAAGTGAATGATGAGATGACGGGTGACAGAGAGGTATGGAAGAAAAAGACATGCTGCGCCGACCCCAAATGAATGGGACAAGGGCAAGCGAATGATGATGACATTTAATATATATGATTGCGTGCACATTTGTCTGACGCAGCATGCAACCGATTTGCGTCACGACACACGACACAACACAACACTACACGTCAGACTGAACCGGGCTTTATGTATGTGGCCGTAATTTCTCCAGAGCTCGTAAACTTTGTTAATAAATATTTTATCTACTTGACTTTCTAACGTCCACTTACTGTACAGTCGCCATCAGATATATCAGAGCGGCCGAGGTGTTCACAATATCTGAACACGCACTCTAACGCCTTGAAAACAGAGGCGTGTTCAGATATTTGTGAGCGCCTTGGCCGCTCCGATATATCTGATGGCAACTGTACATAATTTCATATAATACTGTACGATTACTCTTATGCTTAACTTTTAAAGGTCTCCAGCAAGCTCGGTTCTCCATACAAACGTAGTTCCGCTCTTATTTTAAAACGACTAGCTAGATTGCTCTAAAACTTGTACTTACAATAGGATAAGATATATCTATGTCTGCATGTAATTAATTAAAGTAAATGTATTTATTGAATAAATTACATTACTATAAATTGATTACACAAAAATTAAAACTAAATCTAAATACCTACTAAATATAAAATACCTCTCCCAAACTACCCGCCTCTGGAATGGAACCTAGAATGCTGGCGGCGTTGCCCCTTTGCACCGCCAGACTTAATCTCTGTATTTTTTTTAATGTAGTGTGCAAATTAAATTAATATTGGATCAATTAGTATGTAGCTTTAGATATTAACATATGTAGTTAAAAAATACAGCGAATTTAAGTTTTTCATACAAAACTTGTTTTTGCTCTATTTCGTTTGTTTTATAAACTGGAGCTATATAAACTAATATCAGACCTAGATATACCTCATGACATTGTATGTGCAAAGTTTCATTACAATCCAACTCGTAGCTTGCCGGGGACTATTTTAGGATGGAGTAATTTGTGACGTTTTCAACCAAAAGGTACCACATTGTCGCTTGTTGATAAGGTTGATTTCTAATTGAAGCTATATGGAAATAGCGCCTTACTGACAAGCGACAATAAGTACCCTTTTGGTTGAAAATGGCACATATTATTCCTTACTGTATTTATACTTCACGGCATTTATTGTATTAAATATGTGACATTTTCAACCAAAAGGTACCACATTATCGCTTGTCAATAAAGTTGATTTCAAATTGAAGCTATATGGAAATTGCGCCTTATTGACAACCGACAATAAGTACCCTTTTGGTTGAGAATGGCACATGTATCGCATTTTTGTTATTTAACAATAGGGTAGACTACTTGAAAATAAAATATAATCTTCGGAAATTACATAGAAAACATACTTCTCTTATGTCAATTACCATTGCTGCAAAGTATACCCTCATGTTTCTTTGTGAGGAATATAGGTTAATCATCAATTTCCAAATGACAGATTGAATAGTCATCCCGAAAAAGTGAAGCATGTTATCAAATATCACGTATTAATTTAAATAATTAGTGTTAAAAGTTATCAATATGAACACAAAGAAAGCTAGATATAAGAAGTTGAAGAGTGAGTACCTATGATCTATTTATAATAATATACGGAGTAACACGCGTTTTGGTAAAAAAGGCATGGACTGTTTTCGAGATTGTTCGAAAGTCGGAAGATCTTACTGACTGGATTTTTTGATAAAATCCTACCGTAAATCCAACCTACTGTGGTGCAAAGTTAACTTAATATCATCGTTCAGGTGTGTGTATATGAATGTCACACTTCTATGGCAAAATATCTTATAATTATAATTAAAACTTTCTCGAAAAAAATGCAAAAGATGACGAAAAAAATTAACATGAAATTGACTCAAATTGTACGGATTAAACTTGGAATTTCTATTCTTTTTTGTTCATTGACAGTTATGTATGTAAGTTTGTCGGTTATCGGTAAAAAATGTTGCAAATAGTCGTAAAATGTACTATCGAAATTGGCATGCTTATGGCGTGAAGTTTATTCAATTCGTCACTAACTTTTTTTTTTCATACATATATTAATTGCTGGCGACGTGCTCAAAATGTTCTTAGCATTGCCATGTGCACATAATTTTGGACAACTTGCCTGCTTAACTACTTTTGCTGTTGACTATACGTTATACTAGTGGGTCTGTGAGCTGTAGGCTCCGCCATTTTGAAAACAATCCAAAAACTGAATTGTCAAAAAAATCTATATAAGTATCCCATCTGTTCACAAAAATTCACGAGAATCAGTTAAAAAATGCGAACTGTAGACGAGAACATACGAAAGAATTTTTGCCCAAGTTGAAACGGACGCCTTTGCTTTCTCGGTCAATCGTGTTGACAATCCTTGTTAGAGCTATAATTTTATTAGATTAGTATTGTTGTTATTTTCATTTTTATTTTGACGATCATGATAGAAATTCTAATATTTTTGACATTAATGCAAACTTACTCGTATAATGTAATTGTCTTTCATGAAATAAATCATCTAATCTAATCTATAAGTTCTTTCTTGACCGACACAGTTTACTCAACGTGTCAGTTAGCTTAATTATAATTTAATGGTAATTATGGTCAAATTGAAGAAATCGTAAAATAACTTACACAAATTGCTCCAGCAAAGTTAATCTAAACCGAATGACAAAGTGACGTCAACACACCTCATAAATTTGATTGATGAATGAGTAAGCAAATCGATTATTACGTAAATGAAAGAATAAACACGTGATTGATTTATCTACGTTCAGTAATATTCGACCGTATTGTAAGCGTACTAGAGTTTAAAATAAAGTAACTAACCTCGAACTTATTACTTTCTGTATTTCAAGGTTATGGAAAACTAAGTACTAAGGTAAATGTTTACGATAGATTCTATTGTGATGGAACTACAAAGACAGCATTCAATTATAGCTTTTATTATGATTTGTGCTCATATAAAGTTGTTCTATCCCTACTAATTAATCGAGCGTTAGCGAAGGTCTCCGTTTCAGCTGGGCAACAATGCTTTCGTACGGTTCGGTTCGGTAGTTAAGGGGCCCACTATCAGTCCGCCGGACGATATCGGCCTGTCAGTTGTTCGGAACTGTCAAATTTTTGTTCTAACGCGGCCCACTGACTATCAATCCGCCGGACGATATCGGCCTGTCAGTTGTTCGGAACTATCAAATTTTTTGACAGGCCGATATCATCCGGCGGACTGATAGTCAGTGGGCCCCTTTAGGTAGAATTTTACTGTCGTGAACAATCTGCGAAATCGACGCCATACTCGCGTTCGCGGCTTCGCGGCGTGATTCGCGCACGAGTGTGGAGGGCCCTTTATCAAGACATTTTTGCTACATTAGAAAATGCTTCTAGTTTATTAGATAATTGCCATTTTCAAAATTATCCCGCTTTTGAAGTTACCCCAATGAATCTTACCTTATTTTTGTTGTATTCATGCAAGTCATACATAATCGGCAGTTTGGGTGAAAGGTACTGTTAGGAGATGCAAATTAAAAAACTACCCATAAGTATATCACACATACCTTTGATACCATAGTAATAAGGATGTGTAAGGATATTTGGCCACTTTGGTCGTTACTTATTTGGTACTGACTGTACCTACAACCGAACTAGGGAATGCAAACCGGTTTTTATTTGTATGAAATGTCGGTTCATAACCGGTTAATTAACCGGTTTTCCCTTAAAATTAAAAACCGGTTTGCATTCCCTAAACCGAACCGACAATATGTTTTTGTTTTTACCCTGAAAGCCGTTATATTTTATTTCTCACAAGCTTGCGAATCTCCGTATAGGTACAGTTATTCTTTATGACGTCCGTATTAACGCCTATACTCTAATAGACCAGCTTAACGCATTCTATCCCTTATACAAATAAGAATAAGACCTAAATTACCAAAAATGGTATTAGAAAAAGGAAACTGTGTAGGAGCAAGGATACGCAAAATGCATCAGTATCACGCGATATATCGATAAACAACGGTCGTGGATTGAATAATTAAGGTTTACTATTTATCTCGGGCGGTTAAAGATTCGAAGTTATTTTATAGTAGAAGGTATTTGAGTTTTGGCACTTGAGATGCCAAGGATCATTGCGCTATTCAGAACCCGGAGCGGAGTACAAGCACCTAAATCTCCTGGTCAAAGAGAACCTGTACCTGTGAAAGGTAACTTAAGTGAAGTATTTATTTGTGTGATGAGCACAATATTTGTTCCTGAGTCATGGATGTTGTCTATACATTTAAGTATTTGTATATTATATATATCGTTGTCTGAGTACCCACAGCATAAGCCTTCTTGAGCTTAATGTGGGACTTAGTCAATTTGTTTAACTCAGTCAAATTCAGAACATCGTGCCCCTGAATCCCGTAAAAGCTAGTCGGCGGAGACACGTGTCCTGCGCGTGGGCGGGGCACGTTCCGCGGTGTTATTCTGGCGAGTAATTACTCTACCTTATTAGGTTACAAATAGCTTTGGTTTCATTCCTTAATCCTTATGATAAAGACCATTAGGTCTTCCACCATTAGGGAGGCCTGGGAATCTTATCTATCAGGATAAGACCACTCAAATATACTTTTGTGACTTTTTGACATTCGTAAAATTGATGATTTCTTCTACGGATGTAGCCATTTAGCTAGAATTTCTCCTAATGTTTGGTCTTTTGGCATGAAAAGGGTATTTGACTACTAGTCAATACAGATTCTTTTTTCGAACTGTCAAAACTATTACGAACAAATTTATATGAAATACTACCATGTGACGTCACGATCAAATTACCGACTCTTTATAGTTTTATACGGGTTTTAAAATATAAATTGTGTCTAAAAATAACTGCTGTCTACGTTTCTCTATTAATTTATTTTAAATACAGTCAAATACCCTATTGCGGGCGAATTTGGCGAGTCAGGGGTTTCTAGAAGAAGGGGTTTAATTACTAGTAAGTAGCTAAAAGTTTGGATATGGGTGGAGAAAAAGGAAGGTTATGCTGTAGGTAGGTAGGTCGTTTGGAGGAATTGTGAGTTCGCGTATAGGAAAAGTTAGAATTTCTAGGGTCATGTACGGAATTTTGTCAGTTATTGTGTGTCAAAACATTGAACTATTATTACTAACGTACAGAAACGGCACAGATAACCAGTATTTTGCGCCACGGGTTGCTGTTGTTTTGACAACAAACCATAGAAGCGAAGCGTGAATCTCGCGATCTATAAACGCGTAAGCGCCATGAATTTTGCGGCGCTTACGACGTATTGAATGCGTAGTATAAGTTGCGATTGCGACAATTTCATTGTTTAGTATTATGGCTTCTGTATAGTAATAACTAGCGACCCGCCCCGGCTTCGCACGGTTGCACTGCTGATATACATTAAACATTCAAGAATCACTCTATCTATTTAAAAAAAACCGCAACAAAATACGTTGCGTAGTTTTAAAGATCTAAGCATATAGGGACAGACAGCAGGAGGCGACTTTGTTTTATACTATGTAGTGATAACTCAGTGTCCAGACGATCTGATCATAATTATACGCCTATACGGAAAACTTTGTAACGGGAACCGTGTACATAATACGCACCCTGGCGCGTCGCCAGCGGCTATTAATAATGTAACTGCAGCCCATTTGGAGTTACTGGAACGTTCCATAACTCGCTAATTGTTCATCGCAACGGCTATAAAGACGTGCTTTATATGTTTGGACTAGCGAGTACCAAACACGTGTTGGAGACAATGTAGTTTTGTATGTTGTTACTAGTGGCTCTGTGAGTTGTAACACCTGTAACCTCGCGATAAGCTTAAAATATGTAAAAACAAAAAATACTAATGTAACACTTCGTTGAATCATTATCACAGCGAACTCACAATAGTCTTAAGTGTCAGACCCTACTGGCGCTTAAGTCCTTTAGGCCAATTTCCGCCATTTTGAACATTTTCATCAAAAAAACGAAACGACAGAAAAATTATATCTAGGCAAAGTGAATTAAGTAGACATATTTAGTGCTCACTCCATACATCAGTTTTGTTACAAAAAAGACTATTATTTTCGTAGTCGACATCTAGCGTCAAGTAGCGGAACTCTCAGTACCGCTACTCGACAATAGATAATATGTCGCGACAAACGGAAAGTCTAATGCTCAACGATTTTCAGCTAATATTATAACCGGATTAACCGGAACTTTATTTTCAACTCCTTCTGCTTATAATATTAGTTATAAATGTGGTTGGCCGGTCGAAATAATTAGCAGATGGCGCCAGCATAGCTTGCCCTGTCAATCCCTAGAATTGTGTCAAATTTTTGTTTTCTTAATGCCCTTGATGCCAGCTCTTTAGGCCAAATCTCATAGAAAAAGGGGCAAGCTATGATGGCACCATCTCTGCAAACCCTCGACAGTTGCCAACCCCATTGTTGAGCAATACACTTTTCGCCAGTCGCGACACATGTGACATCTAGTGTCGAGTAGAGCAGTACTGATAGTTCCGCTACTTGACGCTAGATGTAGACTACGATAATAATAGTCTTTTTGGTAACAAAACCGATGTATGGAGTGAGCACTCTATTTCTTCTTAATTCTATTTGGTAGTATACAATACAATTATACAATAACGTACCTGCACGTTGTAAATGGTAGAAACCTCACATGGTGGTGGTGTCATGATAGAAAAATATTAGCAAGATACGAGATGCTGCATGTACTTATGAAACTTTCGCCCTCGACATTTTCTTCCGCCCGTTTTCTCGTCTATTACTACCAGCCACTAGTTTCATTCGTGTCATAATTCTAAAGCGTCATTTTCTTTGTCCACAGTTAAACTACCAGAAGATGAGTCAACAACGGTCGGCGGCGGCCGCTTCACCATCGGGCCGGCGCCCGAGCGCGACTGGGAGATGGTGCCGCCCGACGGGAAGTGGGGATGGTGCATTCTCGTAGGTAAACCAGCAGCAACCCATACAGCGCATTTCAGCTCAAGGATCTCCACAGTCACGTCAGTCACCAAAAACTCATCCATCTTCCTCGCACAGTTGGTGTGGAATGAACTGTCGCCCGTGGTATTTTCGGACCGATACGACCTTTAACTATCATCCGTAGCAGAACCAAAGTAACCGACATAGCCCGCAGAATTGCACAGTTGAAGTGGCAATGGGCAGGCCACATAGCCCGACGAGTCGATGGCCGCTGGGGCAGAAAAATCCTAGAGAGTGGCGGCCACGGATGGGTAAGTGCAGTGTCGGACACCCACAAAATAGATGGACGGATGATCTCGTCGCTGGGAGCTTGTGGCTGCAGTGTGCTATAGATCGCTCCCAGTGGAGGTCTGTGGGGGAGGCAGCAGTGGACGTAAGTGGCTGATAGGTACGTAGGTAGGAACTATCATAAAACCATCGTGAAAATACTCGCGTTCATTACGATGTGCAGTACGCGAGGGACGCTTTCATCAGATCTGGATGCACTTCTAGATTCCCTTTTAAATCATTAAACATTTGTTTGTACCTGTCTTTTTCTTATGTAACCTGTATTTATCTTTCTACAATAAAGAGTTTTCTTCTACTTAACCTTAAACATATCGCTTCCAGGAGCAACGCTAGTGAACATCCTGATCCCGGGAACTATCAAATCCTTCGGCGTGCTGCTGGTGGAGTTTAACGACGTGTTCCAAGCATCCGCCTCCGCCTCCAGCGGCGTGGTGGCGCTGTGCTACTTCCTCTACAGCAGTTTAGGTAATACTGCGGTATTAAAAATAAATAATTCAGCCTATATACGGTCAACTTCTGGGCACAGGTCTCCTCGCTAGCTTAATGCGGATTGGGGACTTCACATACACCTTTTGAATTTCTGAAAATCTAGTGAAGTAACGATGGATGGACTGTGTGAGAGATGATATGAAAAGAAAGCAGGTGAATGATAAGATGACGACCAAGAGATAGCTATGGAGGAAAAAGACATGCTGAGACGACCCCAAGTGATGGTAAAAGGGCAAGCGAATACATATTTTAAACAAATACATAATTGGGGACAATCTTACACAGATCGATCTAGCCCAAACTAAGCGAAGCTTGTCCTAGGGTTACTAGGCGACGATATACATACCTATATACATGTAGATAAATAAATACTATACGTAGAAACCATCCATAACTCAGAAAAATATATTCGTGATAGTAACACATAAATGCCCTGACCAGCGGGCTTAGCACGGTAGCATTTTTATCACCGGTCACTATGCCTGTCACTTTCGCACTTACATACTTGTTAGAACGTGACAGGCGATAAAAATGCTACCATGCTAAGCCCGCTGGATCCGGGCCGGGTCTCCATCGACTAGGCTAGGAATATATTATGAAATTTATGAATTATCAATTAATATTTCACGTTTCAGGTCCCCTATCTTCCATCCTGTCCGTAAAATGGTCTTACCGGACAGTGACCCTCCTCGGAGGGACCTTCGCCGCCTTCGGCATGATCTTCAGCAGCTGGGCCTTCAACATTAGCTATCTTTACTTCAGGTGAGGACGATTTGGTTTCAATTTTAGTTATAACCTAAATTAAAACACTTGAGATAATTTAAGCTGATCAAAAATAGGGAATGCAAACCAGTTTTTAATTGTAAGGGAAAACCGGTTATTAACCACCGTAATTTAAAACCGGTTTGCATTCTCTAATCAAAAACTATCTCTACACTTTCAGGCAAAATAACAAGATTAATTGGACATGCTAGATCACTTTTTTTTACCTGCGTTTTTTTTACTTTTTTTTATTTTTTTTAAACAGCTTCGGCGCGCTAGTAGGTGCGGGCGCGGGTCTCGCCTTCCCGCCGACAGTATACATCGTGACGTCATACTTCGTGCGTCTGCGCGGTCTCGCCAACGGTATCTGCATGTCGGGCTCCGCGTTCGGCTCCATCATACTGCCGCCCGTGCTGCGATACCTGCTTGAGACGTACGGATACAAGTGAGTGTGCGTGTGACGTTGTGACGTCACACTACCGTCTGCGTTGCCTGTACTGACCCACATCTGCATGTTGAAACCATTCCTAAAATACACGACCCTTTACTAGTTTTTGTATTCCGACGCCAGATTCTAATATACAGATTTATTTATTTATTTTATTTATTTATTATTAACAATATATTTACCCGGCATTACAGACAAGCCAATACACCGAGAAATTAAACATTGCAGATTACACAGTATGCAAACACATTAACTATATATAAGAGACAATGTAAGTGACATTAAACATAAGTGCTGGACAGCCTGTCATCCATCAACTCACAGAACTTTAAACATTCACGGCACACAGTCGCCCATCTCCAAGCAAACAAGTCACATTCAGGTGCCGATGTCAGGAGCGCATTGAGCAGCGTCAGCGCACGATAGAGCGGCGAATTCCTATGCGACACCGTGCGCGCCGCCGGCACTGCCAGCAGTGTGCAGTGGACGCGCTCGCGGTCTCAAAGGGATTTTTGGCAAGTCCGGGACATACAGCCGTAAAACTCGAGCCACAAGCTCCGGGCAGTCGGACTCACCACGCAGTATACGACAAGCGGTGGTCAGCAGTTTATTGTTGCGCCTTACCTCTAGGGAATTATATCCGAGGCATCCGAGTAAATATTTCGTTGGATACATAAATGGATAATAACCAAATCTTTTTTTAAATAGGAATCTTAGGAATGCCTTTTGGATCTTCTCTAGAAGTAAGGCGTAAGTGGACTCGTACGGGTGCCAGATGATAGACGAGGCCTCAAGCTTACTTCTGACGAATGCGCTGTAAATCATCTTTATGGCTCCAATGTCCCAGAAGTCCTTGACATTGCGGATCACAAAGCCTAGTCTCTTAAAGGAATTATCCGCGAGTGTACGAATATGCTCGTGAAAGCTCAGGCGCTCGTCAAAGGTTACACCAAGATCCTTTACGGAAAAGACCCTGGCGATCACCTCAGTTCCCAGCATGTACTGCTCAAGTAGGGGGGTGGCGGAACGACTAAACGTGCACACAGAGCACTTCAATGTATTAAAAAGCAGCTTATTAGCTATACTCCAGCTAGTAACTGAGGTAATATCCTCTTGAAGAGAGACACAATCCGCTCTACTCTGCACTCCATACACAAGCTTTAAATCATCAGCGTATAACAAACATTGAGCATGCTTGACCACAGATTCCAGGTCATCGATCATAAGTCCAAATAAAAGCGGGCCAAGTATCGAAGATCTCAGATCAGATCAGATCTCAATTGCAAACCCTTTTTTTTATAGAGGGGGAATGCGTTACGCATACCACCCAGGCGCAGGGACGGGCCTGGGATGGTTATGTGGGACTCCCATACAGGCTAATGGGACCCATGGTTTACCCACTAAACCCCCTCTGTTACCGCCTCACTGCTATACGGCGAGGTCCCAGGAACGCCGAAGTACTCTTCCGCAACTCAATTGCAAACCCTATCGCAACTAATAAACACATTTTTAGGGTTCCGTAGCCAAAGGGTAAAAACGGGACCCCTATTACTAAGACTCCGTTGTCCGTCTGTCCGTCCGGGGGTCACCAGGCTGAACCCCGTTCAACTGTCTAGTTGAAGTTTTTTTTTTCAAAATGGCGGAGCTGTGGATGTTCGGGAGGAGTACAGCTCACATAGCCACTAGTTATAACCTTATTTGTATGTTTTCAGAGGAGCTGTACTGATCCTCGGCGGGATCATGCTGAACGTATGGGCGGCGGCGCTGTTGTTCCAGCCCGTTGAGGAGCATATGGTCCGCAAATATAAGGAGCCCGAGGAGGAGGAGGATAACCCACAGGTACCACACTTGTACATGACTAGCTTTTGCCCGCGACTTCGTCTGCCTGGAGTTAGTAATTTAGGCAGTTTATTTTTTTATCCAATCTGCTTTTAGTCGATTTCCCATACAAACTTCCACCCCCTTAAAGGATGATTTCTGGGATAAAACTACCCTATGTCCTTCCCCGGGACTCAAATTATCTCTATGCCAAAATTCAACTAAATGGGTTCAGCGGTTTAAGCGTGAAGAGGTAAGAGACAGACACACTTTCGCATTTATAATATTAGTATGAATACACGTGTCCAAATGTGAGGAGAGACTACGTAACTTTCAGCACCAATTTACCTATACAGATTTTCAGCTCTATAGTATGCAGGAATCGGATACCGGTATTTTTGTATGGAAACGAAACCGGTATTTTTTCGTTCTTTATTAATTATTTCGTTTCTAATTGGGCAATCTAATAATATGAAGTTGTTGCCTAAAACACAACTGAGTCCTACATTTGAAGTATAAAATAATTGCGCCAAGTACATTATAACGGTTTGGTAATTTAACCGGTTTCCGAACCTTGTAGTAGCTACATACACATACATTAGAGTCAATTCATAACAATGTTACTTTACGCCGACTATAGTGCCTCGTACGGGTTTTTCTATTAGTTCCATCTGAAATTCCAATAGAAATTCTGATAAAAAGGTCCTTAATGCAGGTGAAGCATAAGGACCCTTCTCTGATGGAAAGCTACATATTTGAGGTTTGAGTGTAGCACAGGTACGCTTATTATGCGAAAAGCTATAATTTATTGGGTATTTATCTTCCTTGCCACTTGTGTTAATCTCTAGCCGCCCAGGTTGCGTAGCCAAGTTGCCAATCGTTTCCGCTCTGAAGCGCAACTATCTCTGTCGCACTTAGGCGCTTAGCACACTGGATCCGATTCGCACGTCGTTCCTATGTGCGAGCGGGATGTCGCTATAATACGCGCATGGCGTTGTTTAGCTCGAACATCGGTGCGACGTGCGAATCGGATCCAGTGTGCTAAGCGCCTAATATGGAAGAGTGAAACAGAGAGATTACCGTAGCGAACGAACGAGCGAACGATTGACATCTTGGCTAGGCACTCAGAAATCAAAATATACCAAATTTTGATTTGTCAAAATAAAGATAAAAATAGAATACAACGAGAGACTTTCATATAGGTCTCTGGGCAGCTAGAGGTAATTTTTTTCAAGGTATCTGCGAGTTCATGTTTTTTTAAACCGGTGTTTACCGTTTTTTACCGGTATGTTTTTTCGGTATTACCGGCGCTTCAGCGGGTATTGCTTTCAAAGCGAAATGAGGGTTTTCTGTGATTTATTTTGAAGTGTTTTTGAAAATGAAACCGTGCGTTTTTGGGATCACCGACATTAAAGTAAGCAATCCATTTATATATTTCTGTGTTTGTATGTGTCTGTGTCTGTCTGTGCTGTGTTGGATGTGTTGCATGATTTATGTTTTAGTGAAGGAATAAAGACTTTGACATGATGTTACCGGTAAACGTTACATGTAAAAATGTCGTACCCAACGTGTGTGAATTTTTTACAAAAATAATGTTTATTTTTCTTATATTTTGAAGTAAAACTTCTTTAGGCGCGACTAGAGGGTAACTCAGATTTTTTTTCTGACTGAAGTTACGCTCAGTAGTGACACACGTCAAAGTGTCAAAGAAGTTTTACTTCAATCGCGCGTAAAGATTACACGCACACACTTTTTTATTTTACGGGTCTATAGTGTCCCACAGTGGGACTCCCACTCGTGGCCAAAAGCCTAATTCTCATTCTTCCACGTATTTTGTGAAGTCTCCCACCAGTCTTTCTCAAAGGCGTCAAGATCGCCCGTCCACCTACTGCGACAGTCTAGATATAACTGGGTGGAAAAAACTAATGGGCACATGAGGGAAAGTGCCTTAAAACCTTAATGCAGTTTTGTTTGTTTTTACAAATAAAAGAATGTTTCCTTTAAGTAAAATGAGCTAACTTTAGGTTTTAAGGCACTTTCCCTCCAGGGCCCATAATTTTTTTAGAGGAACTTGTCTATGAGTATACAGTGAGCAGGATTAGGTACAGCACCTAAAGTAATTTCAAAATTAGTTTATAAACTTTTTTTTGCGTTCCTCTAATGAGTGTAGTTTAAAAACAATAAAACTTCATTGTAAATAAATGTAAATAACATCTATGATTTGTGCGAAGACGAACTTATCCAAATAAATGGTATTTCCAGTGCACTTTTAAGCATTAACAATATGTAAAGTCATATCATAAAAAAACCACAAATGCAAACCGGTAAAAAATGCATAAAAAAATACCGGTTTTAATAACAAAACGTCCGTGAGACACAGACATATTAAATATGGAGTGAAACATGTCGAGCGTTTTTCGACTAAAAATACGTGAGTGACCCGCTATTGATATATTTAATAAAAAATACCGGTATTTCTCATAATATTTACCGGTTACTTTCTACTAGTCAGGGTAAAATATCATGTCAGTTTTTAGAAAATTTGCCTTTTGTGTTGCTATCATAACTTCAATGCATCTTCATCTAACCAAGTGGCTTTGCGATTCTAAATATCTGGTAATTGACGGACCTGATTGCTTTTGATTTGCAATTTCTCTCTGTGAAAATATACATTTCAATCTTTAAATACAATTGAAATTTCTGGCGATTTTTGTTAAATTATAAGTACGCATTGGGCATCGTACATGTTCAAATATATTGAAGAATAACATATAATTATATCCTTAAGATTCAAAACATAAGTGTAACTTTGTAAAAGTCGCTTGAGTTTACCACGAACAGACATACAGACAGAATGTTGAGATAAATTCTTTATTTTAATAAATAAGTTAACCTCTTACTTGACACGAGAGAAAATCGCTTTAGCTTAAATGTTTAACATATAATAACTACTACATACATACCGTCAACCGGGGTGAATAGGTACGGCTGGGGTCAATAGGGACAAACTTAAAATGTGATTTACTTAAAAATACCAACACAAATTGTATCACTAGATTGAAAATAATAGTAAATTTTGTATGACAACTTGTGTAAGTATTTTTTAAGAAATTGCCAGGTAGGTAGGTAGGTAGAGGTAGGTTTTGTCCCTGTTCACCCCAGCCGTCCCTATTCGCCCCGGTTGACGTTATCTCATAAAAATAGAATCATAATGCCTTACTAACTCCTCGGTAATCACTTTTCTAACACCAGAGAGTAAAGTCAGAATAAGGTCAATGTCAAATAAAAAATCATATTGTGAAAATACCGTTATACGCCATAGACAAATAGAAATTCACTATAGTTCGTTCACGTTAAAATGCAGTAATATCATCATTGTCCGCCGGCCGAGCGATGCTCGTAACCAATCAAATCGTTCCTAATTAGAAAGTCAAGTTGTTTGTATTACAAGTTACAAGCTTTTGAGAAAAGGTCCCCTGGAGGTTCATCAATTATTTTAACATGCTATCAATATTTTGCACAACTCGTGAGTTGTGTACTTTAACTATGTTTCGCGGTATATATATTTTGACATTGATATTGTGATTTTTACTCTCTGTTAACACAAACGGGGCGATAGTTTCATTTTCAAAACCACTAAACTATATGCTAATATTGAAGCGCTAAGGACAGAGTGTGATTATGGTAATACAATAAATGTAATAATTTTAAATCATTTTACGGTTTAGACTCACTTGTTTTAGTCACTCGCGCGACATGTTTCGGAGAGCCTAGGTCTCCTTTCTCAAGCACTAATAGTGCGAGCAGCGTTCACGACGACCGTGTGTTGCGTACTGCCGCTGCCGCGCGCCGCGTCGCTCGCTGCGCGCGCGCCGAGAAAACCGGTTGGGGGAGGTCTTGCAGTACGCAACACACGGTCGTCGTGAACGCTGCTCGCACTATTAGTGCTTGAGAAAGGAGACCTAGGCTCTCCGAAACATGTCGCGCGAGTGACTAAAACAAGTGAGTCTAAACCGTAAAATGATGTAATAATTTATTAATTTTAACGCTAGGAAAGTGATTATTGATGTTTTATTTAAGGGTACAGATGAAGTGCGTAATCATGTACATTCCACTACTTCACGCACATACAAATGAAAAAAAAAACACTAAAACGTGACGTAATGAAATTGACGTTTTGGGACATCTTTTTTAATGGCAGGATGGATAATGCTGTCGATTCTGAGTAGAATTAGCTCAAGAATGTCCATATTTGAAAGAATCAGGTTTTTAATATTTATTTTATAAAACGCCCAAATACGGACGTTTCCGAGATAATACGATGGTAAAAGATTATTCACTACATCTGTATCCAATACCGGTATTTATTTGTTAGTGGCTTCTAATACCGGTATTAAGGAATTATACGATTCTAATAACTTAAATAACGAGTAAAAAAGAGGAGCAAGAGAGACGTATGTTCCCGAGACCAATAAGAAATAACAACTGCTTTAGAGCCCAGGGTTAGCTTAGCTTAACCCCTAATCTCACACAGAAAAGTTAAGGTTATAGTTCTAATAATTTTATTATTTATTTATTAAGGAAATAACACAGGACTCTGGTTAGGAACAAAATAAAAAAAGAGGGGAAGGTTTTTGTATATATTTTTAACATAGACTGCGAAAGTAAGGGTTTGGTGTTTGATTTTTATTTTTTGTTGAACGATTTAATTACATTGATTTTGACAAGTAGATAACTTTAGATTAGTAGTAAACTTTATGCTTATGTTAGATTAATAGAAATGGCAAATACGTTAAACCAAATTTACCTTTATTATTTCGTAATAATTTAGTTTTAAAGAACGAACACGGTCGTATCTACAATTGGTACAATTAAACCTTGTATTATCGTTCATTTTTAGTTTATATATATATATATATATATATATATATTATATGAAAATATATTATAGGACATTCTTATACAGATTGACTGTCCCACGGTAAGCCCAAGGAGGCTTGTGTTATGGGTACTCAGACAACGATATATATAATATAATATATAAATACTTAAATACATAGAAAACATCCATGACTCAGAAACAAATATCTGTGCTCATCACACAAATAAATGCCATTACCGGGATTCGAACCCAGGACCATCGGCTTCACAGGCAGGGTCACTACCCACTAGGCCAGACCGGTCGTCAAAGTCAGTTTATAATATGATCATTATCAATATTTTTACAAAAAAAAGTTATAGTCATTCGTAAAAACATAAACACGTGATTAATGTTATTGCTTACAAATTTTGCCATTTCTATTCAACTCCTTTTTGTTTTTTTTTTTTTCTCAATATCAAACGAACATCCTCTTTTCAGGACATACTCTTCGAAGAAGAAGAACCGGTGGAAAGCTTCCATCTCTCACCCACCCTCCCCAGCGAGACAGAGAACGGGCATATAGACAAACTCACCAAAGAGAATTCCAACGCGCGCCTCAACCAAAACTGCACTTCGCCTTCCTCACAAAACTTAAAACCAAACATGTCCAAAAGAAAACTATCTTGTACTAAACCTATACCTAAAACTGCCTATAGTTCAGCTTCTATGGCTTTAGATAGAGATGCCTCAAAACTAGGCTCGGTAGAGACTTTTGGACGCAGACTAAGTACCGCAGGCCCTAAAAGGAACATGTCTACATCCAGCTTCGCGTACGTCCACACACCCTTCCACGGATCAACATTATCCGCCTTCGACCAGCCTAATGAATTCGCTTCTCAATTCTCTTTAAAATCAGTAACAGACAGCGTCGCCGAAGTAGCATACTGCTGCTTTTGCTGCAAGAAAAAAAAAGATAAGGAACCTAATAAGTTCTTTGACATCAGCCTACTCTCCGACCCTACATACTTGATAATCCTAATATCAAGTAGTACTGTAGCTATATCATGTACAAATTTTATTATTCTCCTCCCATCTCACGCCCAAAACATAGGTTTCTCAAAAGCCAGAGGTGCCTATCTATTAAGTACGGTGTCAGCTCTAGATTTAGTAGGCAGAATCGGCGGTTCTGCCCTATGCGATTTAGATTTGATACCGAAAACGTTCTATTTCGTCGGCGGTTTATTTTTCTCAGGGATAACGTTAGCTACCATACCGTTTTTAGAGTCTTATGTAGCTATAAGCGTTGTATGCGCGTTATTCGGGTTAGCTTCTGGTGTTAATAACGCAACTACTACGTTAGTTATGGCGGAGATTTTAGGGGTAGATAGATTGATGTCAACATACGGTATAAGTTTGTTCGTGAACGGTATCCTACAGTTGATAGGACCGCCGATATGTGGTCTATGGTTCGAGGCTGATGGTAACTATATGCATATGTTTTTGACTTTTGGATTAATATATACGGCCGGGGCGGCGTTGTGGATATTGATGCCTTTCGTTAATAGGAGAAAGAAGAGGTTAGCGGAACAGAAAGTGCAGGTTTAAAAACAAGTTTGAACTTTAGCTAATAATCTCAAATTACATTGGGAGTGTTTATATTAACTGTGACCCCAAAGTTTGAGTAAATGTGTGTATGAAATTAGAGGCATTTCTAAAGACTAGTGAATGATAGAGACGTTAATCGCCATATGAATTCTCGTTCTATGTCGTTGTTGTAGATGGCGTCAGTTGTGTCAAAGTCTAGTGAAAGGTCCCACTTTGTCGCTTACGGACGAGATTTGCTTGTATATTTATACGAATAACCTCTCAAAGAGTCCTTATGGCAAGCGACAAAGTGGGACCTTTTGCTTAGAAACGACACATATTGTTAGGTTAGGTTAAAAAAGATGTAGTAGTAACGACCCTCTGGTTGGTGTGATACATCCATTAACAATTATGAGGTCGAAAACGAAACATTTACACCACAAGTCTATATTATTCACTTGTCTTTAGCATTGCCGAATTTTCAGGGATTTAGCATAAATATGAACCCAATTTACTCGTATATAGAATTTATTTTTGTACTCTTTAATGTACGTCTAAGCATAGACAGAGAAATAACAAGACGAAAAATGAAGTGAATAATAATTATGTTTTTGAAACTGAACTAAATGACGTTATATATGGCCTCGTATATATACAGGATGGCTGAAAAATAAATGCATTCTCGTTGCCAGGGAGGTTTTGGGATATGACTGAACAACTTTTACTCTGGTACCAACCACGAAATCGCGAATAATAATTTACCCTCCCCTAGAAAATGGACCAGCCAAAACGTATAAAACAGCCAAAAATTTTTTCGCGATTTCGTGGTTGGTCCCATAGTAAAAGTTTGCTCAGTATAATCCCAAAATCTCCCTGGCGACGGGAATGCACTTATTTTTTTGTTACCGTGTATATGACGTATCTAATGTATCTCATTTCAAAAAGGGAGCATAAAGTGGCATCTAGTTGAACGTTTAAAAACACTCCTACAGTATTATGCACTACTTTGTAAGTCTTATTATTCTTTTGTCTATGTCATAAGTTTTTAGTAAATATAAAAGTTACCTTAAAAGAGGCTTCCGGTAGTATTTTTTTTATAACATTTTTAATTATAATTTAAGGGTTCATCCATTAATTACGTCACACGAATTTCCAGGTTTTTTGACCCCTCACAAGGAGGGGTCCTTGTCACACTTGGCCACATTTGGCAAACCCCTCCCCCCTGGTGTGACGTCACATTTTTACAACGAAATCGGCAAATCGAATTATTCATATTTTACGAAAATATTTTTAGCACAATAAATATTAGTAATTTTTTAACCCAAAACTGATTATGAAAGAATATTAAACGAATAAAAACGATTATCGTTTTAAAAACATGTTATTTAACTAGTACAGCGAATAAAATAATTTAAATAAGTTAGTGACGTCACAAAGTTTGTGACTGCCCCTCCCCCTTGTCACAACATGTCACATTTTCTCGACCCCCTCCCTCCCCCTAAACGTGTGATGTAATTAATGGATGACCCCTTACTTATTATAATGTCACATTGTACAAGATATTTGCTATATTTAGTAAAATGTAACGTATATATCCGGCCAGACATATTATTGTTTTTAGATAACGGTATCCAATCTCTGTTTTTATATCACACATTCTAAAATGACGGATTGTTTGACAACTTGACCAACTTATTGTGCAGTCGCCATCAGATATATCGTAGCAGTCGAGGTGCTTACAAATATCTGAACACGCCTGTATTCTCAAGGCGTTATAAATAAATAAATATTATAGGACATTCTTACACACATTGACTAAGTCCCACAGTAAGCTCGTTATGTTCAGATATTTGTGATCACTTTGGCGGTTCCGATATATCTGATGGCGATTGTACGAAATAGGTAATAATTACATTCAATTTTTAACGATTTTTTAATTTTTTACATTTAATCAAAGTTTTATACCAAACATAGGCACAACATTTTTAATATAAATCAATTTTAATAGTAATATTGGTGAGTATGTGAGATGAGTTAGTAGTAAAGACTGTCAAACTGTTACCAAGTAGCTTAGTAAGCCAAGCCTGAGCTGATGGACATTTTAGGGTTCCGTACCCAAAGGGTAAAAACGGGACCCTATTACTGAGACTCCACTGTCCGTTTGTCCGTCTGTCACCAGGCTGTATCTCGTGAACCGTGATAGCTAGATAGTTAAAATTTTCACAGATGATGTATTTCTGTTGCCGCTACAACAACTAATACTAAAAAGTACGCAACCCTCGGTGGGCGAGTCCGACTCGCACTTGTCCTCCGGTTTTTTATTTTTTTGTCGTTTTTATTTCTTTTTGTCAGATTTTGATAAAAATTGCTAGGTTTGAAAAGCTCCTTATTCTGGTCGGAATAAACAGGAAATCCAAACGGGGACAAAAAAAATTATGAAAATTCCCATTGAGTTACGGAAAATTCTATACATTTTCCGTAACTGTGTGGAAGATTTTATAGAACATACGGCGAAATTACGCTTATGTTGTACAGAATAAGGAACTCTTATCTATCCACCAAATTTTATAAAAATCTGAAAAATTAAAATTAGTACAACAAAAAAAAAATGGTCCAATTATGGCCGAAACCCGCTTATAGTGAAACTTCTGGGTTAAATTTTCACATTGACAGTCTTTTCTATTAACTCATCTTTATTAATTTTAATTAGCAAATAATTATTACACTTCTATGAATTTATTAATTTTATAATCGAGTTTAATTATTTCTATTTTATTTTTCTTGCCATCTTTTGATGTTAATGTTTCTTAAAATATTATTGAAATCGTGCAAAATTATTGAATTATATTTAGACATATTTTGATATGTGTGATTTATATTTTTATATACTTTTTTATGCATTATATACATTCCTTTATATTTATTTAGTATTTAAAATAGCATTTTTGTAACCGAATAGCAACCTTAGTATTATGAAGCAAACGGACTGCCGTTGGCATTTGAATCCGTGAATTGCAATAGGGGGTATTACTGCAATGTTCTGCCACCAGAGTGCAGCACTAGCTAGCCCCTTTAGTAAACCATAGAGTAACTTATACATACTGTGCCTTTAACAGGTTTTTGACAAGTTTTCAGAGATAATAAAATATGACATTGATGTATCAAAGCGGTTTGTTTACAAAGGGCCTACTGGGAAACGCGAATCCGAAATTTCGCTATCCGCCTCTTTATCGCTCAAATATACATGTGACAGAGATGTTAGATAATGAAATTTCGATTTTCTTGTTTCGCGATAGACCTACAGATTGTGGTAGTGGCGCCCCCTACTCAGAGTTTCGCGTAATATTCCCTATTCCGCAAAACAAGGTCAATTCTTTATTTTGTGACGTATAGAGGTGATTTATGTGATATGACAGCTAATTTTTCCCTGTTATCAACTTTAGTTAGCCTAAATTGTATTTTGTACATAATAAAATATGTATTTTTAAAAGTGGTTTCCTTTATAAAGTACATTTAGCGATATCAAAGAGAATAGAGTGTATACTTATACTCATATTTTTTGTTATATTTCTAATATAACAGGTCAAATCAGGATGCAATTGTTTATTAACTGATCATATATAGAGGGTTATTGTCATAGTAAATTTTGTAGTCACAGTAAATAAATGTTTTTTTTTTTTATAACGCCATATGACTGACCCATGTTCTTTCACTGATATGTGTTAAAAGTTTAATATCAAACGCGACACCGTTCACACACCTTCTACAAGAGTATAGGCAAAAGGTATGGCGCCATCTATTCGAACATAAATTTTTCTTGATTTTTTACTTGCCTTGAAGAGCTCCAAATTGTACTCATGCGGAAACACAGACTCGGGCAGGGCGTTCCACTCCTTGGCAGTTCGCATAAGAAATGTGGAAGCAAAACGCTTCGTGCGTATTTTTGGAATTCCTACCATGAAGCGATGCCGGAGTGCCGTTTGTCGTGTGGTCCGATGGTAAAAATGGGACGGAGGAATAAGGTTGTGCAGTTCCTCGGCACACTCTCCTTTTTGGTACGGACGGCTAAGGAATGGAATGCGCTCCCGCCATCTGTATTCCCTGATCAATATGACCTCGGTCTCTTTAAAACAAGAGTGAATAGGCTGTTACTGAACCGGTGAGCTCCATCTTAGGCCCTGTCTTCACTTTCCATCAGGTGTGACTAGGGCCAATCGCCGATCAGTTTATAATAAAAAAAAAAAAAAAATGTATCCTATAAAAGATCGACAGCCTGGCAACCTTGCGACGATGCTCCAGACTTTGGAGTCGAGCATTCGTCAGATTGCTGTCATTTATGATTCTCTTGGCCCTCTCAACCCTTCTACATATATCTTTGGCGTTATTAATAGTCATAAACGTTGCAAATTTCCTTCCTATTCCTATACCTATAGTATTTTTCAAACTCGATGGAGTCGATGGGTACGCTGACAGGTGTCATCCCAATACAATTTTGCAAGATTTGTCGTTTTTAGGTTATAAATTATATGCAGATGACACCTGTAACTGTACCCAACGAGTTTGAAAAATACTATAAAGAGAATTTTCATCGCCTTTAACAAATCTTTAAAAAAAATGCAAAATGGTGACTGAATAGTGTTAATATGTGGTATTTTCTATAAAAAGGGACGTTATTGTCGATGGCGCTTACGCCATTATAATCAATGCTCCGATATAAATACAATGCGGCGCGACGCTGTGCGGCGTAAGCGCCATCGACAATAAGGTCCCTTTTCATAGATAATGCCCCATATTGTCTTCGGTATTTATTTCATGAATAAATACCGAACAAACAAACAAACAAAAGTTCCAAAGGGTTTTGAAAGTCATCAATGTCAATCATCATCACCACTAGCACAGTCTCTTCTAGGATATGTAACTTCTTTGGGTAGGTATTAAGGCTAGGCGCCTTTGACCAACTCTAAGGGCAAGCAGTAGGTGCTTGCGCCTCCTATACGAATCCTTTACTGGATTACGGTACAGCGAGAGAAATGGTGCTGCCATCTATCCAACTCGGGAACAAATCAAAGTATTTCAGTGAAACCTGTGTCGAAACGTCGGTAAATAAAGGTAACAAAATAAATTCGCGATAGACCCGATTGTAAATGTGATTTAATATTATAAATGCGAAAGTCTGTCTGTCTGTGTGTTCCCTCTTTACGCTTAAACCGCTGAATCGATTTAGATGAAATTTGGCATAGAGATAGGTTGAGTCCCTGAGAAGGACATAGGATAGTTTTTATCCCGAAAATCCCTTTAGAAAGTAAAAAGCGGGGTAGAATTGAGATAATTAATGAAGTGCCTGCTAATTTGTGTGCATAATATGCTCAAATTGAATGATTGCTATGAGAATTTTTCCAGGCGCTATACTTACTTTAGCTGCTGTTACTAAGTCCACGCAGACGAAGTGGCGGGCAAAAGCTAGTAATTTATATATAGTAGTGTGACTACTTAACCTTTTGACCGCCAAAGACGGTAAATCACGTCGTCGACATTTTGTGCCACTCACGCCGCCGACGTCATTTGCCGTCCAAACTTAATTTATCAAAGACTCTTTAATAAATAACTATATTTCTTTGTTTGTATTTGCATTATTTTATTTTGCCCTTCTACTTTATTGTATAACTTTATTACAATTCAACTATGAATAGAAGGTAAAAAAAACAACATTATGTTATAATACGACTTATCCAGTAAATAGCATAGCTAGCCACGCCAAAAACGGCACTTGACGTCGCCTAGTGATGTGACCGAGTCATGGAGGAATAATATTATTATATGAAAGTAACAATCTCCTAATAGAAATCGTTTCGCGCAGTTCCGACAAACACGCTAGCGCCATCAATAATAGATATGGCTTAATCCCATACATTTTGTAATAGGAGTTGTTTTTGCTAAAATAACTGCTATTTGTGCTGTTACGGTACTTGTTTTCGTGCTTAATTTAAACAACTTGGTTTGAAAGACGGTACTGACCTTTTGTGATAATGTAACCCCTTATGCATTTATTTTATTGTAACGATACTGCAGTTTGCTAATTAGTAGGTAATAATAATCGACAACGGGTTTGCACATCTCTGAGTAACGCGCGCTTATCAGTGTTCCGTGCGCCCATGACGGCACTTCACGTCCGATGCCTGACGTCACCACCAAGTAGTGATGTGGCATTATTGAGAGATTTGAGTGGAAGTTACAAGTACATTTTGATATTTAAATACGTTATTTAAAGGTTTTTAGTAGAGCTAAAAGCCAGAATTATCTAATATTATATTGTAAAACACCTGTGTAGTGGTTCTTCTAATCTAAGTATGTCAAAAACGAAATCAGTGAAAATATCGATATCCTGTTTTGTAATCACTATTGTTCTCTAAGGTTTTATTTTGCTTCATTGCGGTGTCACGTCGAGTTACGTCAATGCTTGGCGTTCAAAAGGTTAAAAACACAACGCAAAATATTTCATTAAATAATCTGATTTGTTCCCGAGTTAGACATATATTTGTAGACATCGCAGATTGTAGAGTCCGCGTTCAAAGTACCGTTTTGCCACAATCTTGTTTTTCTACCAATACATATATCTCTTTGTTACGCTATGACAGAAATTCTGATGTTGACTGCATGTACACTAGGTCAAAATATAGTACCTATAATACTATATTCTTAATATAGTACACTTGGCAGCTCTTCTCTATGTACGAAAAAGTAAATTCCAAAAAGTAGGTAGGTATAACATCTTTTTTTAAATTTCAGCTTGAACCGTTCATAGAAGAAGAGCTTCCCGACATAGAAGACGCCGAGCATCCCAAGGTCCTCGTCACCAGCGAAGCCAACACCCCCTCGGGAGGGGACCGGGTGACCAACGGCTCACCCCCCATCTACCCCTCCTACGGGAACCTGGACGAGAAGAACTTCTACAGATCCGCTAGTGCAGTCTTAGTTGGTAAAGAACATGAGAGGTACAGGAAGATTTCAGCCCCAGCCAACTCTAAACACGGATTACAACATATAAATAGTAAAGTATCCACTATGCCTAGCAATCCGTCTTTGTTAGAGTCTGTACCTGAAGGTAAAGCTAGCAGAGTGAACTCTACAGACGCTTTCGGCAAGAAGCTAACCGTCCCTAAAACACCTAAACGTAGCCCATCTACTTCCAGCTTCCAATATATGTCTACACCTTTCCATGGCTCAACATTGTCCGCGTTTGAGAAGCCAAGCGAATTTGCGAGTCAATTCAGCCTTAAATCGGTAACAGAGAGCTTAGCTCCTATAACGTACTGCTGCGGATGCCGAAAGAAGGATACTAAGAAAGAACCTAGCAAATACTTCGATTTACAATTATTGAAAGATCCTATATACTTAGTTATCTTATTTTCTAACTGTACGAACGCTATTTCCTATACGAACTTTATAATACTTGTCCCGTCTTACGCTAAAGAATGTGGGTTCGATAAGAGTTTGGGAGCGTATTTATTGTCAATTATATCATTGTTGGACTTAGCGGGTCGTATAGGAGGCTCCGCTATATCTGATGTAGTGGCCACACCTAAGCGGTACTTCTTTATATTCGGGTTATTACTTTCAGGCTTGAGTTTAGCAGTATTGCCTTTATTTTCAAGCTACGTAGCCATAAGTGTGTTTTGTTCTATTTTCGGCTTAGCTTCAGGGATAAATACGGGTGTGACAGCGTTAGTAATGACTGAGATGTTAGGGACAGAACGTCTGATGTCTTCTTACGGTATTAGTTTGTTCATAAACGGTATACTTCAGTTAATAGGGCCGCCTATCTGCGGTTTTTGGTTCGAATACACGCAGTCTTATAAGTCCTTGTTTGTGACTCTGGGGTTGATTCTGGTGGGTGGCGGGTGTTTGTGGGGCTTCGTGCCGATTATAAATAACAAAAGAAGAAAGCAGAATATGCGTTTAGAAGCGGGATTGAAAGCGTAGTTTTTTAAATTTTTGAGTTAATTTCGTTTTGGTGTTTTGTTGATGTGGTTATCACTTATGGCTGTTATGCGTGCATATGTGACCGTTCTGATAAAATCGTGATGTACTTAAATTGCCTCACTTGAATTGAATTTAATTCGTCCACTGGACAAATCGAATTTATTTAGCTAAGGTCTTTTTTGGTATATTTGCTGAGGTTCCACATTTTAGTACTTCAACACTTTTATCTCACTAAGTTTTTTTTGCCAGAACTCAGTGCTCTTAAAAAAGTCTGCATTCTTGTATGGACAAAAAATTTCCGGTGCGGTACTTACGCATAAAGGTGCATCCACACCGCAGTTACTTTTGTAGAACAACGTTTCAAAGTGTTACTGCTATATTAGGTAACTATCAGTAGCCACAAAAGTTACCTAATGTTACCGTG
The DNA here is from genome assembly GCF_947568885.1 of Cydia strobilella. Classification (NCBI taxonomy): domain Eukaryota; kingdom Metazoa; phylum Arthropoda; class Insecta; order Lepidoptera; family Tortricidae; genus Cydia; species Cydia strobilella. Next base: position 2,538,990 of record NC_086066.1, on the reverse strand, counting down.
TTGCACGACAAAATTTAACTGCTGTGTAGATGCACCTTAACATAAACAATACGTACAAGAAACTACATACTACAATACAATACAATACAATACAATAGGTACTAACTTTCTTGTGACGTATAGGTAAATAATCAAAAAAATCTAAGAAAAAAGTGTTGTATAAAAAAATGGGAATCGCTCACCTAACACACAAACAACAACAACAACAAGCATTGCTTAAGAATGAGGATGTAAACTCAGTTTAGTTTTTTAATTTCTTTTGAATTCTTCGGAAGAGAAAAGATGTGTAAGACAATAGTTATTATCGATACAAGTGCGAAAAAGAGGAAACTTGAAACGAGTGGCGATAAATTAAAACACGACCGCAGGGAGTGTTTTAAATCGACACGAGTTGCGAATTACCTATTCGCACGTGTATCGAACAACGTTTTACAGTACATATGGCCCTTTAAACTTTCGACATATGCACAAAAAGTGCACTTTACGCGCTAGTGCGAGAAAGTAGCACCATACGTACTGTAAATAATATTTGAGTTTTTATCGTCGATAGTACCGCTGGGCCGGTTTATATTATGTTGTCGAGTTTTTTCATCCGATTTCGATAAAATAGGTAGAGTTCCCTATTAAGTACAATATAAGCACAATTTTCCGTACATGTCCAACAAAATCTTCCACTGAATTACGAAAAAGTATGGTATTATAATAATAATAAATTTATTTCAGGCTAAGCCCATAAAAGTGTTAGTAGGTTAGGTACATATACAAAGCATAACCTACAAGACTGTTAATGTAATACAGAAATTACAGAAGTCACAAACACAGACACAACCGGATGAGCACAAAGATACTTAAATGTAAAGCTTTTCTTGGGTTTGTATTGATTTGATTAAAAGTGAAAATCGTAACAACGGAAAAATATTATTTTTTTGTCTCAGATTGTGATCTCGTATTTGTTCCGCCCAGAATGAGGAAGCTCTTTAAACATACCAAATTTTATCAAAAGTACAACAAAATAAAAATCGGCCTGATAGTACCGGTATTTGCAGTGTAGTAAAAATACCGGTAATCAATAGTTGCAATACCGGTATTGACTGCATCAGGCAGTTAAGTACCGGAATTGTATACATATAATTCACAGGTAATTACTTGAATAACAGTTTGTATTCGAGGCAATTCTTAAGCAATCGCGGTTAAAATTAAAAGTATTTAGATACATTTTTACATAAACAAGTATACCGTATTCTTCCCCTGTAACATGTATTTAATATTAAGGCGTATTTTTAAATATTAATGTTATTATAATCATGTTATTAATTACCAAACGCTTAATATGTCAATTGGACAGCAGTGCCATTACGAAGGAAATACAGTAAAACCCCGTTTCGTCTAGTTTCGTCAGCGGGAAAGCGTTATAACCGTAAACAAACGTAAATATCATTCGATAGCATGACGTGACGCGTTTGCGTTAGTGTAAGGCCTGAGTAGACGCTCGAGTTGGGCGTGCAGCCGGGCGGGGCGTGCGACGTGCATATTAAACAAATGCAAACGTATAGGAGTGGCCTTAGTGCACGCTGCTCAAATCACTTGTGAGCCCGACGCCACGCTGCACGCCCCGCCGAACGCTCCGCTTCGAGCGTCCACTCAGGCCTTACACTTAAGTGTCATTTTGTATGGGATTTTAAGTTTCCAAAATGTCCCGCTTGGCGCGCTATTCAAAATCCTATACAAAAATAGACATAACGTAAACGCGAACGCTCAATTTCAACGCTATCAAATGAAATGTACACTAGCGGCCCGGCCACGACATCGCGCGGCGGCGGCAGCGGCGGCCATAGGTGGGAACGAGAGGTCCGATCGCTGTGTCTCGCTCCAACCTATGGCCGCCGCGCGATGTCGTGGCCAGGCCGTAGGGGTTCAGTTGCAGGGACCAATGTTAAAACGGCGTATTACGCGGGCAATCGTATTAAATAAAACGTGGTCGTATTATGCGGGTTTTATTGTATGCAATTATATATTATGTAATTATATTATTCGCCCGTTTACGAATGACAATCATTGCGATAATATAACGCTTATGTGGATGTGGTCTTGTCTTGAGGGTCTTCGATAGATTCATAAATCGCCAGTTTCTTCAACTAAACTTTATTACTACCAATGTACCAATAGACTATTTCTTACAACTATATATTCGGGCCTTTTAAAATACCTAGTTGTTTTTTCCAGATTTTTATATAATTTCTTGTTATACAATCTTGAAACAGCAAAAAGTACCTATTGCTTTTCCATAATTATAAACACATATAGTGTTACACGAACAAAGAAAAATGTTTCTCTTTCGAAGTCAATGCGAAACTAATGCGACAACGGATTTACAATTAACTGGCGGTTTTTGATTGTCAAAAAAACCTATTTTAAACTCATGCCTTACTATACCTAATATAGGTAAATAGTGATTCCATAACATAGTATTATTTTATAACACTAGGTTAAGATTTTCATCATAGTTTGTAATTCCGTAATTTCATTTTTTGCAAGTGTAGCTCGTGTACAAAATGGATACAAAATTCCCAAGTACCTAACCAATACCTAAGCAATATGTATTTTATTTATTTTTTCAGTACCTAATTTACAGTCCTACAATATTCATAGTCTATTATTGTTCATGTTATTTTTCAACGAAATCGAAACACCTTTTTCCAGAGGTTTTTCTAATCAGTTACAAGAAGAAAAATGTTATTTAAATGTTGTTATAGTTACGAAATGGAAAAGGAAATCTACTGTTTGAATGTTTAGTGTCTCAATATGCAAATCTCTTTAAACAAATGGTTTTTTTAAGTGTCAATGACTACCATAAACTTAAGGGGCCCACTGACTATCAGTCCGCCGGACGATATCGGCCTGTCAGTTGTTCGGAACTGACAAATTTTTGTTCTAACTGACAGACCGATATCGTCCGGCGAACTGATAGTCAGTGGACCCCTTTACACAACATTGTATACTATGCCAAAAATTGCATATTTTGAATTTTGAAAAAAAAAAAAGAAAGGGAGTATATCCAAAATGAGAATCGTTGATAGAAAACCCCAATCGAAACTTGTATAAGTAATCTATTGAAATAGTCACATTAGTCACGTGAGTTTTCGTAGTATCTGTCTCCCCGATACATTTTTTTCTAATCGTTTGGTGTTTGTCGATGTATGGCTGTCATCTTGATTAGGCCCCCAGGTCTTAACCAAACAGCTGTCTCTAATTCCTAAAATGGAAGAAAGGCGACCAGGCGGTCTAGCATAAGTTGCGTTCTCGCGCGCGACTTCAAGTATGAACTCGCGCGCGAGAACGCAACTTATGCTAGACCGCCAGAGAAGCACTGTTTTTTCAAGCCAGGCAATGTTGAGTAAGTTACCTTAATACGTATTTTTATTACTTGATGAAGGCGTAGTAGCTTGCATTTAGTTTTAGCAATTTATTAATGTAGGTGCTTCTTAGTGTACTTTAGCTAAAATTCCTTTATGATCAGAAATATATATTATAGTTTCTATGAGAAAAACAATATTGGATATGTCCACGAGTGTGGTATCCGCCTTACCGGCTATGAGCCACAGTTTTTTAACAGTTGATAAATGTCAATTAGTGCAAAAAATGCCGATGAATGTTCTTTTCACGTCTGTCAGTTCTCTCGTCAATTTTTTTTGCACATCCATATTTTATTAAGCAACATTTAGCCTTTTTTACTTTGATGCGGTTGGTACCTAACCAATTTATAAATAAGTTACGAACACGAGAGGATTCCTTTAATAGTAACTGGGTTACGAACTAAGAATGTTTATTTCCTTCTACGTAACTACGTTACGAAAAATTTGCTAGATATTAATTATCGTTCCTAACTTGGTTGCGTAAGAAGACCAAGGCCTCCAATCATTCATCATTTTGCTGGTTAAATTTAAATGCCTACTCATTTTATTATTTAAGAAGTAAAATACAAACTGTGCAGTAATAATATTTTGTAGATCAATAATTTTTAAATGAAATAAGTTTTTTTCTAACGACCGAACTGAAACATAAACATAGAAATTGTATTATCAGTCGAAATAACACTTAAAACAAAATTAATTTTATTTTTAACCGTTAATATAAATCAATGCCGTGATTAAATCATTTACCACAATAATTTAATTTAAGAAATATAAGTACCTACTTGAATTTTTATAATTCAATAAATATTTTTAAATTTTTGTAATACGTTATCCTTAAATTATGTTTAATTTATAACTCATTTACCTCTGAAGTGTATTAATACATTAATAATTATGTAAAATAAATTATTTTTATTGTGAAACTTGTTTTATTTGTCTTGTCTTGTAATTAATCATCTAAATAATTCGTTTACCAATTCAAGTTTTTAAAAAATATAAGAAAGTCTGGAACAGATTTTTCTCAAAAATGGACGGCAAAGTCGACGTTGCCGGTTAAAAAGTAGGTCGCGAAGTGCGTAGTTTATGGTCAGTCAAAAAATTAAAAAGTAATAATAGATTGTTAACCAAGGGACGAAAGGCACTCATTTCTGCCGAGGTATTTTGGCGCTCGAATGCAGTGAGAGCGCCAATAGTCCGAGGCAGAAATGATGCCTTTCACCCGAGTTAAACACTCTACTTTTCATTTCGAATACGAGGAAAGTAAAATGCATGTATTTTTTTTAAAACATGACTAAGTATACATTTTTATAGTATTTCTTGAGGGTACTTTCAATTAACAATTCAGACAAAAGTATCGTTATTTATGGAATGGAGAGTCAAATATCAAAATGAAAAATTTATTACAAATCCATTTAAACTCAAATTTCAATTGCGTATCGTAAAAAAATTAAAAAAGTCGTACTTCGAACGTAAAATGCTCTAGTGCAGACACGTATCATTTTCTGCGCACCTTTTAGAACAACAATGACCCTCTTTCAGAGCATGAGAAATGAAAAAAACATTGCAGTCTCGATTTCGGGACTGCAATGTTGCATACAAATTCCATTATTTGTCGAGTTCCAAACTTTTTAAAAGTTGAAGTGGCCATATCAAATGAAGGCATAGGTCCATTAAACAGCCAAACAGATGATCAGTACTTATTATTACAATGTTGGTACCGCGACTATTTTGGTGTCTCAAATAGGTTGGCGTATTTTCAGCAGAAAAATACACTTCTATTTTTAATTAAAAAAATAAAAAGGCGGCAAAGCAAATCTTTTTACTTTTTCCTGTGAAAATATATACATAAGAACGTTGCTTCTGTAAAATATTTCTATTATATTTGCATTTATTGCGCCATTTTTGAGAAAAGCACTATATATGACTCGGCTGGAAGGCTACTTGCTGTCTTCGGATTCAATTAAACGGACTCCCAAGGTCGTCCGTTTAAAACTAATCCTCAGCCAGCAAGTAGCTACTTCCGAGCCTCGACAATAATGTACTATTATGTATCACGTTTTGATATCCAATCATTACTTTTACACTACACTGGTACATAAAAATGTCCAAAAAGAACAAAAAGCGCGTTTACAAAATAACTTTATCAACACTTAGACTGATTACACGAAAATTCTAGCAACACCGAGCAAAGCGAGGAGCGGTGTGACGGTAACCAAGATGGCGGCGCTTCGTAACGGTGCACATTCCTTCTCCAGCCACGCGTAGTCTTCCGTCAGCCCGCGCTCCAGGAGCTCGGGGCCCAAGGTTGCTAGCACGCGAGCGTGGTACTCGTTTATGTATTTAATCTGAAAGATGTGAAAGTATATTCATTCCACACCTTATAGATGGATGGATAGTATGATTTTTCTCAAAAGATTTTTACGCCTAAGACACGATCTGACTGATCTGATTCTGATTTAGTCTGATTTTTACGATCTGTTAAACAAAAGCCATTGTTTCTTTTGTGCGAGGGGTTAGCTCCCGTATTACCACCTCAATGTAGGCGAGCGCTCATATTATTATCTATTTGCACCTTAAAACCAATACGATACAGCAGCTTTTTAAACGACATTGTTGCTTTGCCACGCGCTCAAAACGGGAGTTGACCGCTCGCTTAAAAGAAATAATGGCTTTTGTTTAACAGATTAGTGTCTTAGGCGTAAAAATCATTTGAGAAAATTCATAACGAATTAGTAGTTGAATTTGAAATCAATTGTGTAGGAAATATTATTTTGTTTTGAAATCAAATGCGAGCGCTATGGGTAGGACCGAGGGTCTTAGGATTTATACCTATAAGGGCCACTTGCACCATTCCACTAACCCGGGGTTAACCTGGAGTTACCATGGTTACCAGTACAATTTGACACTGTGTTAACGGTTAACCGCTTAATCCCGGGTTAGTGGGATGGTGCAAGAGGCGCTAAGAGATAGGCGTAGTTACAGAGTGAGCCTCCATACCTGCAATGTGGTGTTATTTATTACTAGCTTTTGCCCGCGACTTCGTCTGCGCGGACTTAGTAACAGCAGCTAAAGTAAGTATACCGCCTGGAAAAATTCTCATAGCAATCTAACTTTGAGTATATTATGCACACAAATTAGCAGGCACCTCGTTAATTATCTCAATTCCACCCCGCTTTTTACTTTCTTAAGGGATGATTTTCGGGATAAAAACTATCCTATGTCCTTCTCAGGGACTCAACCTATCTCTATGCCAAATTTCATCTAAATCGGTTCAGCGGTTTAAGCGTGAAGAGGGAACACACAGACAGACAGACTTTCGCATTTATAATATTAGTATGGATACGCACAAAGCGAACTAAAACGCAGGTTTATTTTCCCCTGCAAGTTACGCCAGTATGCTGACGTCGAGACAGCCTGCAGGTCTGGTAACGTGCGGCGCTAGAGATCGTGTAGAAGCCGAGACGCGACCTTTGAAGTTACTTGAGTTACTTCACTCCTCCCTGCGCGATGTTATGTCCCATACGACCTTACTTCAGTCCTCCAGAACACTGGGAGGTCTAGTAGTTGTTACCTCAAAGTCCTGCAGAATGCTGACATCCAGACAGGAGGTCTGGTGCGGCGCCAATGAGATCGTGTAGAAGCCGAGAGCGCCGCGACCTTCAAAGTCACCTACCAAGCCTTCCGCCTGCAAAAAAGTAAGACTGTTTTTGACTACGCTATTTCTAGGGCCCTGTTTCTCGTGCATCCTGCCGCTCCTTGCCCATTTTGTAGATACTCCCTAAGTGCCATTTTCACGGCTCTATAGGGCCCAAGAAATAGTGAAGTCGAAAACAGTTTTAGCCAATGTTTCTTAACCTTTTAAACGCCAAGAACAATACACTACAATCATTTATTTGTCAGCCAGCAGTTACACTGGCATTGGGTGGCAGCAGTTACCTGACACTGGCATTGGGTGCATTGGCAAGTAAATTGGTGCGCGCGGTCGGCGGGCGCGCGTAGTTACGCTATTTGATAAAACGATGGAAAAATATATGGATAGTACTTATATATATTGTGATTTCTGACACAATTTAATAATTAATAAATAAATGAAAAAAAAAACCGGACGAGTTCGAGTCGGACTCGCCCACGGGTCGGGTTCCGTACTTTTTAGTGTTCTAAGTGTTGTAGAAATACATCTGTGAAAATTTCAACTGTCTAGCTCACGGTTCATTCATACAGCCTGGTGTCAGACAGACGGACAGTGGAGTCTTAGTAATAGGGTCCCATTTAACCCTTTGGGTACACCCTAAAAATGAAAAATGTACGATTCAAGAAACTTACAAAAATGTGGTCGGAGTCTTTCGTCATCTCAATGACCTCCACCAGGTCCTCGTGACGGATACCGTATTCATCTACCTCGTAGTAGCCGGGCTCTGTCGACAAAATATTTGGAAATCTGTACGATTACTTTAATTTTTTCGTCGCTATTGACTTGATATGAAGGGCCCACCACACTCATGCGCGAATGCGCTCTGGGCCTCTAGGGCACGTCCCATTCAAGAAGTGCCCCACGTGTGCCCCTGTTTCTTACCATCGCTGAAGATCATGCCCGGGAAAATGCCCGGGTCTGTAACAATGAGGGCAGAGCCGATGCCCCCGGGGCCCTCGTGCACGTTCAAGAAGTGCCCCACTCCATGCCCCGTGCCGTGGTTGTAGTTTAGACCCACGTCCCATAGGGCTTTGCGGGCGAGGGTATCTAGAATGTTGCCCTGGGGGAAAATAGTGCAATTACTGTAAGTACAATCGATCCGATTCGATCGATCTTTCAATCCGGAGGTCGCGGGTTCAAACCCCGGCTCGTACCAATGAGTTTTTCGGAACTTATATACGAAATATCATTTGATATTTACCAGTCGCTTTTCGGTGAAGGAAAACATCGTGAGGAAACCGGACTGATCCTAACAAGGCCTAGTTCCCCCTCTGGGTTGAAAGGTCAGATGGCAGTCGCTTTCGTAAAAACTAGTGCCTACGTCGATTCTTAGGATTAGTTGTCAAGCGGACCCCAGGCTCCCAGGAGCCGTGGTATAATGCCGGGATAACGCGAGGAAGAAGAAGACTGTAAGTACAATCGATTGCTACAGAGTCAAATTAAGGCCCCGTAGATTCGTGTTCTCTCAATCGTTGAGCGAGATGGATGTGCGTGCTCGGGTCTGCGGCTGTCGTGGTTTTGAGTTTCAATTTATTGTAAGTTTTAACAAAATTACGCATTTTTAGAAGCAATTTTCATATTTTTAAGTTTTGTGCATAATTTGTTACAAATGTTTAAAGTGCGTTTTAGACCTAAGTATGTTCGTGATGTTTTTCTATCGAGTGTAAGTGTAAAAGTATGGATTAATTCGAATCGATGGAGTCACTAGAGAAAATCAAGATTGCAAATTAATTTTCCGGCAACCGTATTGTGATCTAAAAAAGCGGTACCGTTTCAAAAACTCCGTTATCTGAACCTTAGGCACCTTAATACACAAGGGACAAAAGGCATCTGCATCTTCTCAAATGATTTTTACGCCTTAGACGGTAATCTGTTAAATAATAATATAATTTCTTTATTCAGATTTCTATGATCCATTGGTTAGGTACATAATTACTTAAAATCTATTGTTAATGTTTGTAAAAAATTTATAACAAGTACATTAAATTAAAATAATTAAATTAAAAATATAAACTTTGACAAAATCAGCTACCCATGACCATTAAATTGTTAAGATTAAACAAATGCCATTGTTTCTTTTGTGCGAGCGGTCGGCCATTGTGTGCTATTGTGTCTGACAATGGCACGGCACCGTAGTACGCGCTCAGACACAATGGCACACAATTTATTTATTTATTTATTGAAAACACATTTACATGACATTACAGTATAAAACTAATGCGCCTTGAAAGTTAATTACATTTAAATTACAACTAGTACTATGGTATATTTACTACAGTTGAGCACCTATCATCCATCCTCTCACAAAACCTCAGACATTCACTGCACACAGCCGTCCATCGCCACGCAAACATATCGCAGTCAGTAGCTGATGTCAGGAGCGCATTCAATAGTGTGAGAGCACGAAGAAGTGGCGAGTTCTTACGCGACACAGTGCGAGCCGCCGGCACTGCCAATAAGTCGCGACCACAATGGCCGACCGATCACAAAAAAGAAACAATGGCTTTTGTTTAACAGATTACCGTCTTAGACGTAAAATTTCGAGAATATTTATACTATACCAATGGTATCTGTTCATAAAAGTGTAGAACAATACGAGCAGCGGCGTTTAGAACACCTGCCGGCCTAGCCAAGGTGACAATCGCTATCGCTTCGACAACGAAACGCTTTGTGTCTCTCTATCACTCTTCCATATTAGTGCGACAATGACAGTCGCGGCCTGGATGCTAAGCGCCATCTCCGTAAGACGCGGCCAAAGCCTTCGTACACCTACACCTACAACTGAGCCGGCCATCAGCTCCATTGCGTACCATGCAATCGTATCTTCAAAACCAAGTTTGGCTTCGCAAGCCACATTAGAGCGTTCCATGTTCCCGATTAACAGTTGGAGGAGTCTCTGTCGTCGGACACGGCGAGGAGGACTATATATATCTGTATAAACGACTCACAAAGAATGCCCGATTCGAGAGTTCCAAAAATTATGACAAGGTGGACGCCACAACAGAAAAGACCTAGTGGTAAGCCTAAGAAAAGATGGCTGGACTGCGTGGAAGATCTTAGGAGGATGAGGAAATATACCAGCTGGAGAAAGGTTGCCAAGGATCGCGACAACTGGAGGAAGATAGTGGAGGAGGCCAAGACCCACAAAGAGTTGTAGCGCCATCATCATCATAAGAAGTAAGTAAACTAGACTCACAGTGATACCCCTAGGAAACACGGCGGTGCCCATCAGAATCTGTCCTTTCAGCACGCGTGTGAATGTAAGCTTCTGCATATCGGTGGGGGTGCCCATGTGCCGAGTGCGGGTGATGTCTGTCGTTCCGTCTCTGTGAACATTAAGTAGGTAGTAGGTAGTCGTCAGTCATCGCCTCCCGGGCGAAAACTCGTATAGCGGTTAACGGCTATGTATGATGAACCCTCGTGAATGTCAGCTGCCGCTCCGTTGGTGGGTTGAGGAATGGCAGCCATCGAAACGCGTAACACGGTCTTTCCACCGCGATACAACAGGCTGACGATTTGTTTTATTAACAATAGCATCTAAACTATCATCTGACAAAGTATCAAACGGGAGGCGATGACGCCGATGACTGAAAATATTTTTTTGTTTATTCACAATAGCATCTAAACTACCATCTGACAAAGTATCAAGCGGGAGGCGATGACAATTTTTTTTTATAGACTATTTGCTGCCATTCCTCAACCCACCAACGGAGCGGCAGCTGACGTTCACGAGGGTTCATCATACATAGCCGTTAACGACTATAAGAGTTTTCGCCCGGGAGGCGATTGGTCATGGAAATCTCTTCCTGGCCCGCGGTCTATATGTATTATGGGTCAGTTTCGGAAATTGCATTATTTTGTATTCTGCCATATTTGTATTTTGATCCTTACTTGTATTGTCCCCCTGAATCAACCAACAACATGTCTTCTTTAGTGATGACCCTCTGCGGTCCGTCCGGGTCAGCCTTATAATGTATGATGGCTCCATTTTCGCCCGCGCCAGCGATGGTAGCAAATGAGGCTCCCATGAACTCTTTCTCTTCGCTAAACGAAAAAAAAGAAAAGCACTTAAATAACTCTTACTAATAGTATATGGAGCATTCCATCGTTACGTAAGGGACATTCGGACCCATTTTTTCGACTTTCTGGTTCTTTTTTGGCTTGCCTTTTTATAGTGTTATATTGGTATCATCTTAAAGCTGCTTGTTTTCTTAATAAACTGATTAATTTACTTTTACTATAATACGCAAGTTGACAAAGTTATTCGGAATTAAAGCAAATATTTCGTAAGGGATTCGCATGCAAAATACGCCAAAACTTTGTCCTATACGTAGACATTGCATAAATTTATAAAGAATTTTGTTTAAAAAAACGAGATGAAAAACTTACCGTTTTCATGGAATGCCCCATTACCATATTGTAAAACGAGAGCGTAAAGAAATCCTTTTTAAGGCTGTTTATGCAAACTAGGTAGGTAAACTATTAATTATGTCACCATTTATCACCAAAACGGCTAGACTGACTTAATACAAATATAAAAGGACTTAGAAGCGGCTTTTTAGGGTTCCGTACCCAAAGGGTAAAACGGGACCCGATTACTAAGACTCCGCTGTCTAGACCGTCTGTCACCAGGCTATATCTCATGAACCGTGATAGACATTTGAAATTTTCACAGATGATATATTTCTATTGCCGCTATAACAACAAATACTAAAAACAGAATAAAATAAATATTTAAGTGGGGCTCCCATACAACAAACGTGATTTTATGCCGTTTTTTGCATAATGGTACGGAACCCTTCGTGCGCGAGTCCGGCTCGCACTTGGCCGGTTTTTTTCCATGATCATCCGAGAGCTATCGAATCGGACAATGTGAGAACCAGTGAAAACGCTGTGACGCTTACAATGACTATTATTTTTCAGGACGCTTTCTGCTCGGAGGGAAAGAGTAAGGTATATGTTGTGTCCCTATCCCTCTTAGCAGCAAAATAGCAAAGGAAACTCACCCTCGCAGCTCTAGCAGTTTGTTCCCAACGTCGACCTCGGTGACGTTGACGCCCGCGTCAACTTGCTCGTGTATCCAGCGAAGGAAACGTACCACCGCTACGCCGTCTTTGACGTGGGCTGAACGGAACCCCTGCAATATACCTATGACATTTTCTGCGGGGATTTTTTCAACTTAAACCTTAATCTGTTAAACAAAAGGCTAATGGGGCATTTTCTATGAAAAGGGACATTATTGTCGATGGCGCTTACGCCGCACAGCGTCGCGCGGCATTGTATTTATATCATAGGATCGTTAATAATGGCGTAAGCGCCATCGACAATAAGGTCCCTTTTTATAGAAAATACCACATATTGTTTCTTTTGTGCCCAGCGATATCTACCGAATTCGTCATTAGTGAAAAGGATCAAGCCCGTTTAAAAAGACATTTTATCAATCTACTTATTTGGTTCAAATCAAAGAGAATTAAGTAGACATAGAGTGCTCACTCCATACATCACTACATATAAAATGTGACTTTCCATCTCAGAAGGGTACTTATGCTTCGAATGTAATGACCTTATCTAAAATTCCAACATAAATTCTTATAGAAAGCTTCTTATTGCACATGAAGAATAAGGACCCTTCTCTGATGGAAAGCCACAAATGTTACCTTCAGTTCCACTTCGTTCTTGACCGTCTTCATCAGAGCCACAGGGGAGACCGTTGATAGTGTTGAAACTGTACCTTCCTAAAATGAAAAGAAACTATGAATCATCATTCGCTTGCCCTTGTCCCATTCACTTGGGGTCGGCGCAGCATGTCTTTTTCTTCCATACCTCTCTGTCACCCGTCATCTCGTCATTCACTTGCGTTCGTTCCATATCATCTCTCACACAGTCCATTCACCTTTTCCTCGGTTTTCCTCTCCTCGTACCTCCCTCCACATTCATTCTTAATACCTTTCTCGTCACATGACTTTCATCCCTCCGCATCACATGCCCGTACCACGCAAAGAAACTATGAATAAATAAATAATTAAGTTGTTAAGATTAGTAGTTCGCCCCGCACTTAAAACTCGCGGTTCGCCAAAACGTTAGATCAATTGAATGCACCTACCTAGTCGGCAAAGGATCGGAAACCGCGTGCGATTTATTGTAAGGTCTGTGGAGCCCTTAACTGATAGATTTAAGCAAAGATAGATATAACTCCGTAATAGATGGATACAGTCTAAGAGAAAAACGTGCCTCGAAAATCACGAAAATTTGATTCTCGATCAGATGGCGCCTACTCTCGTATAGAGGGCGTTGACGGTTTCGTTTGTTATTTAACAATTTTAACGCATATTCAGTGAAAGAACATGGGTCAAAATCATAAAAATAAATAATGCAAATAAAAAAAATCATTTATCCATATTTAAATACATTATATCGTATTTTTATAAATCTTCATTTTTAGGTTTAAAGTGTGTCGATAGATGGCAGTGAATTTACTGTGGTTACAAAATTTACTATGACAGTACCGCTCTATCCTATTATATCCTCTTTGCTAAAATATAATGCCTTCATCTCTGTGTATGGATACAGTCTAAGCAAGGAAAAAACGTGCCTTGAAAATCAAAAAAATTTGATTATCGATCAGATGGCGCCACTACCTTTGGCCTACTCTCGGATAGATGGTGTTGACGGTTTCGTTTGTTATTTAACAATTTTAACGCATATCAGTGAAAAAACATGGGTCAAAATAATATAAAAATAATTAATGCAAATATTGCAAATAAAAAAAATCATTTATCCATATATAAATACATTTTTTGATATTTTTATTTTTTGTTTTAATCGTATGTCGATAGATGGCAGTGAATTTACTGTGGCTTCAAAATTTACTATGATAGTACCGCTCTATCATATTTTATCCTCTTAGGATATTGTTGCCGACGAGTACCGAGCGCCGCTCGGGGTGAGGGCGCGCGGGGCGGGGATGACCCCACCAACGAGATCCGATTGCGAGTCATACCGAACGGACGTTAATTTGCTAATTATTTGTCTTTTTCTCTAATATTCCTTATATGTACTGTGTAGTGTTCTATATAGTTTAAATAAATAGTATAGTGCATTATTTGACCATTTTTATTGGAAAAAACCACTAAGAACTACGACAGATATACTTAACATAAATTTGATTTTAAGATTTAAGAGAAATAATTTACTTACAACTTCAGCGGCTAAATGAATGGCGTGGCTTCCATCTTGCGACAGCCAAATAGTGGGAGTGCTGCCCTCTGGTACAGTGTCCTAAAAATAAAAACATAAATTCCATCATACAATTGCTTTCCTTACGTTCCTGACATCAAATTCTATTTTCTGCAGATGAAATATTAGTTATTCTGAGCAAATATAGGAATAGGCACAATAGGGGCGATGCGCTTTGGAGGATCTGCCACCTAGTGGCCTAAACCGTAAACTTAAACTTGACAATGACACTTCATTCTAATAAACAGATGCTGTCCCCTAGTCCCCTCCAGCTTCCGAATTCTTGTAGGTACATATAGTATTTTTCAAAATTCATTGAAGGGTACAGTGACAGGTATCATCTCCATACAATTAACCTAAAAACGCTAAATCTCCCAAAATTGTATTGAGATATTATGACACCTATCACCGTAACACGTAGTGCTTATGAAAATTTCATAAAAATAGAAATTCGGGGTTTGTTTTATAAAAAAAATTCCTGATAAGCACATACCGGCAATTCCCTCAAAAAGCTGAAAATCTCGCTGTAAGGGCGCGCTGCCACAGTGGTGCCCTCTGCCGCCAGAAACGATGACACGTTGGCGGGCAGCTCGCCGTCGCCCCAGAACAGGATTATGTTTTCTGTGGTCTGCAAACATTTGGCATAGGCTTTAATAGAAAAAAAATTAGTACAAAATACAAAAAATACAACAACACATTGTACATACCACAAAAGGGCACTAGATATATTCATATAGTTGGTCAAGCAAATCTGTTCAGTAGAAAAAGGCGCGAAATTCAAATTTTCTATGGGACAATATCCCTTCGCGCCTACATTTTTTAAATTTGCCGCCTTTTTCTACTATCTATATATACTTATATCGTATTGTGGCTCTCCACACTCTGTTGCTTGCCAAGGTATGTGCGTAACCGCTGACCGTAAATAAAATAAACTCACCACGTCCACTCTCAGCACGAGATAAGCGAAGAACACTGGGTTGTGGATGATGTCCGAGCCGCGAAGGTTCAGCGTGTCTGAAAGAAATTAACCTTTTTGTGTTAAATAATACTTTTTAGGGTTCCGTACCTCAAAAGGAAAAAAACGGAACCCTTATAGGATCACTTTGTTGTCCGTCCGTCCGTCTGTCCGACTGGCAAGACCCTTTGGCCTCATTATCACGAGCGCTTTTTCAACGCGCGTTAAAAAAGCGTTTAAATGACACAAATGGAAACATGTGTATTTATTCACACGATGGCGGGACCGCTTTTTATCGAGCGTTGTTGGATTTTCAACTTTAAGCCTTGGTCTTTAAATCGAATTTAGCGTTCGGGCAGATTTAAGCGCTTTTTTAACGCGCGTTGAAAAAGCGCTCGTGAGAATGAGGCCTTTATCTCGGGAACGCGTGGATGTATCGAGATGAAATTAAAACCATAGACTCATGGCTACAGTCCCTTAGAGCCTTAGGGTGCCTCCCTAAAGGCCCGCATGGGGAAAATATTTGCTGTTTTTGTGTGAGGTCTTGCATATGGTAGCTCAGATGGCAGAGCAATGGGCCAGCGATCGAGTGTCGTAAGTTCAAGTGTCGCTCAAGTCAGTAAATATTACCAATTTTAAATTTATTTGTATTAAATACAATTAAATACAATACAATTTGTGTTAAACTCACAAGCGATGTCATCTAAAGCGGTGAGTACGAGCGCCGTTGCGCCTCGCGCTGAGATCTGCTCTAACAGTTCTGCGATCTTCTCGTTTGATGGCTTTCCTGAAAAGGAAATATACATTTAGCACAAATTGTTAAAACAACCGGCAAAGTGCGAGTCGGACTCGCGCACCGAGGGTTCCGTACTTTTTAGTATTTGTTGTTATAGCGGCAACAGAAACACATCATCTGTGAAAATTTCAACTGCCTAGCTATCACGGTTTATGAGATACAGCCTGGTGACAGACAGACAGACGGACAGACGGACAACGGAGTCTTAGTAATAGGGTCCCGTTTATACCCTTTGGGTACGGAACCCTAAAAAATGGATAAAGAGATCCGGGTGAAATGGAATTTAAATTCAAAGTACTTGTGCTGGGGCGGAGGTTCGCTGCTCACACTACCCTGTCTGATGGTCAGGATTCTGTTACTAAGTCAATAAGCGCCACTTGCACCATCCCACTAACCCTGGGTTAGCCGGTTAAACCTGTAAACCATGGTTACAAGTACAATTTGACACTGGGTTATCTATAGTATTTAATACCTTATGCACTAAAAAGCAAATTGATTTAAAAAGAAGTATGAGATGTGAAAATGATAATTTACCAGTGAATTCAACAGGTAAGCCTAATACTTCATTAGGGCGCGCGGGAGCCAGCTTGCCTACATACTCGCTTGTCCACTAGGTTGCCTGGCTAGTAACTCGCCAGGACAGTAACCTACCTGTGAACTCGACCGGCAGACCGAACACTGCGTTATTAGGGCGCGCGGGGGCCGGCTCGCCTACATTCTCTCGCGCCTTGTCCACCAGGTTATCTTCTATTGCTTGTAGCTGGATGCCAGATGGGGTTAAGGCGTTCTAAATAAATAAAAAAAAACAAAATCTAATTAAGTAAAAGATATACGAGTAAACATTAATAAAAAAAAACAACAATGACAACGGTACAACGGAAGAACAGATTTGAAAACATATCCTCGTAAGGTCCACCATACAAAGTTTCCCTATTTTTAATTTGACCCTTGTTGTATAGAAGATTAGGGTGACTTTCGTTTGTTTTAGAAAACATTGAAACAAAAGAAATGCTACTTAATTCAGTTAGTGTAAGGTTCAAATTAGATTGAAACAGAGTGTACATTGTAATACACATTGGGCCTTACGAGGATATAGAACCACCGCTGTAAAACCTGCCTCTAAGAGGCAAAGGCAGGAAATTAGAAAGGAACAAAACTATCGGTGCGCCGCGCGAAACTTAGGTACGACGGAAAATTTCGCGATCGCGCGGGTTTTGACGTTTTCCCTCAATATCTCTAAAAGTATACATACTTCTAAAATTTTGCTAGTAAAAATTATACTGCTATGGCTGCATACCATAGCAACGATATATAGAAAATAAATGAAAATTAGACATGCTTTCGTGATTTTTTTCCATCGAGCCGGCTTTAACATACGCGGTGGCTAAACATAAGTGCATTCTCGTGGTCAGGAAGGTTTTAGGATTATACTGAGCAACTTTTACTATGGGACCAATCCCGAAACCAATCGCGAAAAAACATTTGGCTGTTTCAAACATTTTGGCTGGTCCATTTTCTATGGGAGGGTACATATTTTTCGCTATTTCGTGGTTGGTCCCATAGTAAAAGTTGCTCAGTATAATCCCAAAACCTCCCTGGCAACGGGAATGCACTTATTTTTTAGCCACCCTGCATATATAGCTTTAAGGTTTAGCACAGACAGGATAGACTCTGTCCTCGCAAATATAGTTAATTTCCAAGTGAATTTTTTTAAGGGAATTTCCCGTGATTAACTACGTATTCGAACGATAGAGAGGCAGATAACGAAATTGCGATTTTCGAGTATGTACCCGTAACACCACCGCCGTCCTAAGTGGTGCTGGTGGGGTCCACCCCCACCACATCTTCTGAGATCAAGTTGCTGATCAGCCACGCTTGGATCGTCAAGTGCCTGTGATGATATTACAATAGTCTCCCCTATGTGTATGTACCTGTAACGCCACCCACGCCGTCCTGGTGTAAGTGGTGGGGTCCACCCCCACCACATCTTCTGAGGTCAAGTTGCTGACCAGCCACGCTTGGATCGTCAAGTGCCTGTGATGATATTACAATAGTCTCCCCTATGTGTATGTACCTGTAACGCCACCCACGCCGTCCTAGTGTAAGTGGTGGGGTCCACCCCCACCACATCTTCTGAGGTCAAGTTGCTGACCAGCCACGCTTGGATCGTCAAGTGCCTGTGATGATATTACAATAGTCTCCCCTATGTGTAGGTACCTGTAACGCCACCCACGCCGTCCTGGTGTAAGTGGTCGGGTCCACCCCCACCACATCTTCTGAGGTCAAGTTGCTGACCAGCCACGCTTGGATCGTCAAGTACCTGTGATGATATTACAATAGTCTCCCCTATGTGTAGGTACCTGTATCGCCACCCACGCCGTCCTGGTGTAAGTGGTGGGGTCCACCCCCACCACATCTTCTGAGGTCAAGTTGCTGACCAGCCACGCTTGGATCGTCAAGTGCCTGTGATGATATTACAATAGTCTCCCCTATGTGTATGTACCTGTAACGCCACCCACGCCGTCCTGGTGTAAGTGGTGGGGTCCACCCCCACCACATCTTCTGAGGTCAAGTTGCTGACCAGCCACGCTTGGATCGTCAAGTGCCTGTGATGATATTACAATAGTCTCCCCTATGTGTAGGTACCTGTAACGCCACCCACGCCGTCCTGGTGTAAGTGGTCGGGTCCACCCCCACCACATCTTCTGAGGTCAAGTTGCTGACCAGCCACGCTTGGATCGTCAAGTGCCTGTGATGATATTACAATAGTCTCCCCTATGTGTATGTACCTGTAACGCCACCCACGCCGTCCTGGTGTAAGTGGTGGGGTCCACCCCCACCACATCTTCTGAGGTCAAGTTGCTGACCAGCCACGCTTGGATCGTCAAGTGCCTGTGATGATATTACAATAGTCTCCCCTATGTGTAGGTACCTGTAACGCCACCCACGCCGTCCTGGTGTAAGTGGTCGGGTCCACCCCCACCACATCTTCTGAGGTCAAGTTGCTGGCCAACCACGCTTGGATCGTCAGGTCCTGGCCTGCAAAAGAGCCCTAAATGTTATAAATGAGCGCAGTTTTGTAGAAACCGTATTTTTTTGTTATGGGATTAAAATAAATATGTATAAATGAGTTTGGTCGCTGAAGTGATTTCATCACTACAGTTTCTGGTAAATTGAATCCTGGGCATAGCGAGGGTTTCAAATTCAAAGTTCCTTAAAGTTTAATAACAGCTCTACAATTTCTTTCTTAGTATACCGCTGACTTTTCCCGCTGTGCGTCTACCTGTCTCTATCCAACGTTACCTTATGACAGGTACGCACTGCCGTACCCAATGAGCCCTGTCTAAAAGCTTCGTCACATTGCAGCGCGGCGGCAGCTTGGCGCGACGTGCACGCTTCTCGCGCTTGAACGCAGCGCATCGCTGGCGCGGCGCTCCAATCGCAACAGGCTCACGCCCCGCTCTCTACACGCCAAGCTACCGCCGCGCTGCAGTGTGACGGCGCCTTGACATCACCTTGCCGCATGAGCGTCCACTGTGTGGTGTCTACTTGAATCTCGAACTGCGTGAAGTAACGCCCGTCGGTCCACACCAGGGCGTGGTCTTTTGTCACTACCGCGGTACCCGAGGAACCGGTTAGCCCGGAGAGCCATTCGCGGCGAGCGTCTGATGCCGCTATATACTGTGACTGAAAACGAAACAAGTGTTAGATATTTATTACATTATAGACGCTAGACACATCAGGGCAGTTACAAGATAACAATCGTTAATAGAAAACTGATAGAAAAAAGAAAGAAGAATAAATAATGTATAGAATTTGTCACGTGAGTTTTCGTAACAACTGTCATTCAGGTACATTGTTAGTGTTCCGTACCCAAAGGGTTAAAATAAAAACGGGACTCTATTACTAAGACTTCGCTGTCTGTCTATCGGTCTGTCTGTCCGTCTATCTATCTGTCTGTCTGTCCGTCTGTCTGTCACAAGGCTGTATCTCATGAATCGTGATAGCTAGACAGTTGAAGTTTTCACAGAAGATGTACTTATTGTTATTATAGCGGCAACAGCGCTATAATAACAAATACTAAACACAGAATAAAATAAATATTTAAGTGGGGCTCCCATACAACAAACGTGATTTTAACGGTACGGAACCCTTCGTGCGCGAGTCCAACTCGCACTTGGCCGGTTTTTGTCTTTGCGTTTGTCGATGTACGAGTACGAGGCCCCTGAAATGCTGATCTGTTTGTCTGAATATGTCGGCAACGCGCATGTAACAACTTAAAAAAAAAAACTTACATTGTGTGCGTCAGCCGTAGGTACGATGTAGGCATCCACGCTGTGTTCCTCCATAACCGCCCGCAGGGCTGCGATACGCTCGGCAGCGGTTAGGGCGCTCGAAGTACGCCCGGTGCCATCCTCAACTAAAATTTTTTTTTGAAATATCTTGTTACAAGTAATAAATTAGTATGTGACGAGATGATGCGGGAGATTGTTTTTAAGTAGCATAATTATTATTTACTTACACGGGACTTATTATTAAAAGCGTATAATTAAACTGTAAAATTACCTCCTACGTTTCGAAGACGACATTGTCCTCGTGGTTAGAGTTACATAAGCGTACGATCTCAGACATATCAGCGACGCGTTGGGCGGCGCGTCCAGCGTGTGTGCACTGAGGCGACGCCACCTCGCATATATGTAAGAGTGAACATTTTTATTCATTGGGGGCGCCGCGCCGGATTATTCTCTGCGAATATTTCTGCGGTTGCGTCTAATTCTTTTCATACATTTTGTATAAGTCGCCGCAATTAGACCGAAGACATATTTTTTTTAGAATGACCAGACAGACAACTCCCTGTTCGCCCCCATTCGAACGTCCTCGCATCAGTTTGCCCACTTGTAGAAGTAAAAATTGATTAAAAAGACATACTGTAGACCGCTTCATCAGGTTCCGCCCACTCGAAGTTGGACATGGTGCGCCCTGGCCGTAGGATGTGGCCCCATACCGCTTCTGCAGTTATACTGAAAAGACAGGTTGCCAACTAACATAATTTATTGCCTACTTTCTTAAATATTTTCAAAACTAATATTGACCATGAAACTTAAAAAATACATACATTTGAGATAGTATTTCCATGGTTCTCTATTATTTCCCATATAGTTTTAAGTCATAATGTATTATTTGTCCACATTTTTGTTAGTCATAATTAGGTTTTTCTCAGATACGCGTAACTTTTCAGGAACAAACCTTTTTTTTTACGTATTTCACCCCCGAGCTGCGAAGGCCCGTTGGGGATGGGGTGGGGTGGTATGTGGGACTCGCTCCTCCGGTGCTGCCTCTGTTACTCAGAGGGAGGGGAGGAGAATACCCACTAACTTCCCCTGCGGCGTTACCCTCTCTGCCGTTATTGGGGAGCATTGTGAGGTCACGAGTATTCTATCACGATGCTCCCCCGGTCATAGAACAAACCTAACCTAACCTAACCTATCTATAGGATAACCTGAGGAAATTCCTGAAAAGTTAGCCGTTTCAGAATTATGAATAATGTGACAATCATTACGTTATGACTCAATAATTATGTCAAACAAAGGGACCCTTATTCCCATACAATTTGCAGTCGGTTGCAGTCCGTCGGTATCGGCCCTTAAGTATAAGGTTATACCCGTATGTTTAGAAATCATTTATTTATGTTACATGTCCGTCTTTGGGTCACAGACTTATCTATTACATATACTCATAGGTGTACCAAATTTCAACTTTATTGATCACGTAGTTTCGGAGCAAATGGGCTGTGGCAGTCGGATAGACCGTTTTTCTTTTTATGGTTTAAAGAACTTTATTTCTCAAAGAAATTTACATTTCGCTTAATGAACAAAAAAAAAACATAAAGTACACAAGTAATAATATTTATCTTGACTAACTAGTAACTAAGGCAATCATTATATAGGTTCATGTACAATTGTACATGTATCTGCTACATAAGTTTAAGTGGGTAATCTGCAAAGCGTAAAAGTTAACTTAAAATACTTAGATAACCACTGTTGCTAATCACTTTGGCGCAAATGCTATGGTGTGTTAATTTTTAGGGTTCCGTACCCAAAGGGTAAAAACGGGACCCTATTACTAAGACTCCGCTGTCCGTCTGTCCTTCTGTCACCAGGCTGTATCTCATGAACCGTGATAGCTAGACAGTTGAAATTTTCACAGATGGTGTATTTCTGTTGCCCCTATAACAACAAATACTAAAAATATAATAAAATGAATATTTAAGGGGGCTCCCATACAACAAACGTGATTTTTTTGCCGTTTTTTGCGTAATGGTACGGAACCCTTCGTGCGCGAGTCCGACTCGCACTTGGCCGGTTTTTGAAGTACGGAACCATAAAAATAACAAAATATTTGGATTAAGTACTTACCAGAGCGTCAAAAGCGCTGCCCACCGCGCCATCGCACTAAATACTGTATCAATTAGCCATATCAGAGCTCCAATATTGCTAGATACTGCGGATTTAGATAACGGATTAAGTTATTGATTTCTATACTAGCTACAGTTTATGTCGCTACTTCTATAAGTGACATGATAAATTTTGAAACAACGAAAAACAGAAAAAAGTGCCTCGAATAGGATTTTAACTTGAGGCTTTGGGCTATAACCACGAAAATCGAAGTAAATTTCGAGCAAATATCTGTCACTACGCCTTAATTGAAGTAAACGAGAAAGATGCTCGGAATTTGCGAACTTCGGCGTTCCTAGTAGAGCCTCTGGGCTATAACCGCGAAAATCGAAGTTCGCAAATTGCGGGCATTTTTCTCTGTCACTCTAATTACGCCTGCATTGGAGTAAAAGAGAAAGATCCCCGCAATTTGCGAATTTCAGTTTTCGCGGTAGCCCCCTCTGAAGGGAGCAGCACATAAAACCTGTCCAGTGCATGACAACTGATATGATATGATATTTATTTTAATTTTTCTAGACCTTTAGTTAGATAATCTAGAATAGTAGAATTAGTAGAGCAAAAACTACATTTTCGCGCGCTACATGTGTGACATGTGTTCACAGGTTACTTTATTTTATTAGTGAACATATTGATTTTCTCTTGAAGCGAGTGCTCTCAACCAAACCAGAGTGTTTGTTGTGAAACGAAACTCGAGATAAGTTGAGTGCCAAGTTGTGTGCCCAAACTCTATTGAGTATTGTTGATTTATTATAGAATTCCTATAGTCAGCAATACTATTCGCTAAGCACCTTTGCATATACACTTCTATGCAAGAGGGGGGGGGGGGGGGGGGGGGGTTACTTTTCTGTGGTTCTATGGTAAATTATTTAACCATTATGGCATTATCAAAATCGTTATCTGCCTCTCTATCTAAAAGGCAAGAGGCATATTCGAGCGACAGAGAGGCAGATAACGATTTTGAGTTAACGATGTTGGCGGCATGGCCTCAAATTATTCAATTAATCCTCATTAAAATTGCAAGATTTAATTACAATGAAACAACAGGATGAGTACAAGTAAATGAAATGTACAGAAAATGGTCTTATTTATGACTATAATAATCTAATAACAGTAATCTGAATGTTTTAGATAATAATATAATACTAAGCTCATTTTGTAATGTAATCATAACAACGTGAACTTTCTCTGAACATCGAATCATTTTACAGAGCCATTAAAACATACGGCCGTTCTTTATTTTATTTTAGAATATTTCTTTTCGCAAGATTTGGATAAAATTTGGCTGGTTTGAAGAGCTTTTTATTCTAGGCGAAATAAATACGAAATACCAACTTCTCCCGAGACAAAAATGTGAAATGTAACAGAGGATTCTTTTTAGGATATAAGCCGTAATTGCGCTTATATTGTAAATATTATCGAAATCTGACGAAAAAGAAAAGTCGACAACAAAATATAATGAAAATCGGCACATTTATTATAATTTGGTTGTAAATTATTATTTATGAAAGCCCTTTATTTATATTTTTTTTCATTTTATATCTTAGATTTTACGTACTTCATTATTTGTGTAAAAAGTGTAAGTTTGAGTAGGTACCAACCGTATGTAGGTATTTAGTTTTTATTGTACTTAAAAAATACATTAGTTAGATTATATAAATAATACGAAACATAATTAATTTATCAACATTTATTGCATGGTTTAATATTAGTATACAGGATAAGTTACAAAAAATATAAACGTTTCATCAGTATTAACTTATTTTTTCAATTCCTATACAGGACATCGAAATCTCAGCTGATCTGAAACAAAAAAAAGGTCTACCGTATAACTGAGTCGGTTGTTAAGAAGTTACTATGTTCAGCTAAGGGTTGAAGGATTGGCTGCATAAATCTAATTTGTATTGTGTTAAGTATAGAAAAATAAGTAAGGATAGAGTGCTCATTCCATACATCAGTTTTCTTACCAAAACGCGGGTTATTTCGTAATCGACATCTAGCGTCTAGTAGTGGATTTATCAATACCGCTACTTTCCATACCCTTCCCCCCACAATTCCCCCAATGAGGGCGCCACTGGACGGATGATGCCTTCTGAAGTAAAAGCTTGTAAAATAGTGGAGGTCAAAGGTAAATGAAAACCCAATTCATAATTAATTTTAGCAAAAACTGCCAGGTCCTAAAATGCCACCATTCTTATGCTGTGTGAAGGTTCTGCTTTACCTTGACAATGAAACTCTCCTATCTCTATATATCCGCGAGGCCGCGGGCCAGTATGTGGCCGAGAGTGTCGAGGACTCGCTCGTGGTACGGACGTGGTAGTCCGCGGCCATTGACTCGCTTATCCCCTGGCGATCGGGGCACACTCAGCCGTCAACCAAGCCGCGTCGTCCGCGAGGCCACGGGCCTCCAGGGTCGAGGACCGCTCGGGGTATGGACGTCCACGGTAGAGTATAAAGCCATTGACTCACCTATCCCCTGGCGATAGGGGCGCACTCGGCCGTCAGCCAGGCCGCGTCGTCCGCGAGGCCGCGGGCCTCCAGTATGGGGCCGAGTGTGTCGAGAACTCGCTTGTGGTACGCGTTCAGATACGCCAACTAAATATAAATAATCAAAATTAGTTACATGTAAAGCAAAGAAATAACACATTATTTCCTGAGCGAGCGCAAAAAGCGTGTCCGTTTCTGCTTCGCTTTGACAAACATTCATATGTAAAGATATTGCATTTTTTTAATGTGGCGTAGGCCACAGCCGAATATCACCCTGTACAACTAATACCTATCTCCCAGCTGATTTGATACGTCACACTCCCATATGTAACATTCATGCTCCAATGAACACAAACAAAGGAAATCTATTTAATCAGATTATTACGCATCAATTAACCCGAACAAAGAAACATCTGTACGTTTGACTAGTATAGTTTGGCCAACATTTTGCAATAAAGATTCATTCTGTACTCTACTCTAGTGTTGTCATTATACCCCTGAACGTCCCACACTTCAATAATTCAACGTAAACTACATGATAATACTACCTCGAAATCATCAAGCAGGTTTACGTCGATGCAGGCGCGCTGTTGCGGCACCAGCGTTAGAGTGCTGAAGCCGAGCACACCGCGACCATCATAGTCGCCCACCAGGTGTTGAGCCTGATGACAACGCAATGATTATTAATTGTATCTTTAAATGCGTCCAGATATCGCGCTAGCGGGTTGATACAGAGCGAGCCGCCTCGCGTAGTTCATGCTGCCTCACGAGGCAATTTCTTCGCGAGGCAAGTCATACTGTGTGGATTCGTCATTCACGAACCGCTCGCACATTTCACGGACGTTACACAAGGAACTATAAAATGCAAGCATTTGTTGATCTTTTCGCAAATGGCGCGCTAACGACGCAGTGGCCAGATTTGGGCACAAATAAGATTTCGAAAATAATAGGGAATATTACGCGAAACTCTGCGCAGGGGGCGCCACTATCTGAGGTACTGTCGCAAAACAAGAAAATCGTAATTTCATTATCTAACATCTCTGTGACTCTTGCCTATTCGAGCGATAAAGAGGCAGATAGCAAAATTTCGGATTCGTGTTTCCCAGTAGGTTCTCTGTAAAGTAAACAAACCACCTTTGTGCATCAATGTCATATTTTATTATCTGAAAACTTGTCAAAAACCTGTTTAAAGGTACAGTATGTATAAGTTACTCTATGGTTTACTAAAAAGGCTAGTGCTGCACTCTGGTGGCAGAACATTGCAGTACATACATACATACATACATATAATCACGCCTATTTCCCGGAGGGGTAGGCAGAGACCACGGATTTCCACTTGCTACGATCCTGACATACCTCTACATTGCAGTAATATTTCCTATTGACAAGAGTAAGCAAATGAAATGAAAAAACATTATTTTTTTCTAAGTATGTTTTAAAAAACACTTATTTTATGAAGTAAACAAACACACATGATTGATACAACTAGAACTAGTTTTACATTAAAGCGTTTAGTGTGATAGTAATACCTAATTGCAATTGTGCTTAAATATTCGTTAGCACAAAAATTAATAACTTACCCTAGGATGATCGGAGTCCTTGGTGACATTGATAGTCTCTACTAAATCTTCGTGCCGTATCCCGTACTCCCCCACCTTGTAGTATCCGGGCTCTGGTGACAAATATCTTTATATTTAACCTTTTAACCTTTTCAACATTTTACTTTTTAACCTTTTCAATGCAGTCTCAAACACAAAAGCTGTCACTCAGACGCCACGTCACCACGTTACCGTTACCGCCAAAACTGAAATTGAACTTTATGCATATGCACGTAGGTCTATGTTGCTCTGTGATCTGTGACGGATTAATCCGTCGTCGGCGTTGGACCTGCGATTCGGATATATCCGTCGTTGACGTCGAAAAGGTTCAATAATGGCAACACCAAAAATTTCAATAGCAGTTAGATTGAATTTAAAGAATACAAAACTGACAAACAACTTTAGACATCAGCGCGATCAGTAAAAATACTTTGATCAAAAATACGAGTGCTGGGTGCGTAGACAAGATGCCAATCGCTCACGCTCCGTAGCGTAGCGTAGTTATCTCTCTATCACTCTTCCTTATAGTGCGACAGAGGCAGCTGCGTTTCGTTACGGGGCGTAAGCGATTAGCATCTTGTCTACGCATCCTAGACTTTAGCTATGATAGCTTTAGATATCTCTAGTTTCAGATAAGATTTGATAATAATTTGGGGGAGGGCCGTCACGACACGCCGGCGGGCCCCACGTGCACGTTGAGTAAGTGTCCCACGCCGTGTCCTCATATAAGTGTCACTCACCGTTGCTCAGTATCTGCTGCGGCTGGAGGCCCGGGTCGTGCGGGTAGGGCCGCCACGACACGCCGGCGGGTCCCTCGTGCACGTTGAGGAAGTGTCCCACGCCGTGTCCTCATATAAGTGTCACTCACCGTTGCTCAGTATCTGCTGCGGCTGGAGGCCCGGGTCGTGCGGGTAGGGCCGCCACGACACGCCGGCGGGTCCCTCGTGCACGTTGAGGAAGTGTCCCACGCCGTGTCCTCATATAAGTGTCACTCACCGTTGCTCAGTATCTGCTGCGGCTGGAGGCCCGGGTCGTGCGGGTAGGGCCGCCACGACACGCCGGCGGGACCCTCGTACACGTTGAGTAAGTGTCCCACGCCGTGTCCTCATATAAGTGTCACTCACCGTTGCTCAGTATCTGCTGCGGCTGGAGGCCCGGGTCGTGCGGGTAGGGCCGCCACGACACGCCGGCGGGTCCCTCGTGCACGTTGAGGAAGTGTCCCACGCCGTGTCCTCATATAAGTGTCACTCACCGTTGCTCAGTATCTGCTGCGGCTGGAGGCCCGGGTCGTGCGGGTAGGGCCGCCACGACACGCCGGCGGGACCCTCGTACACGTTGAGTAAGTGTCCCACGCCGTGTCCTCATATAAGTGTCACTCACCGTTGCTCAGTATCTGCTGCGGCTGGAGGCCCGGGTCGTGCGGGTAGGGCCGCCACGACACGCCGGCGGGTCCCTCGTGCACGTTGAGGAAGTGTCCCACGCCGTGTCCTCATATAAGTGTCACTCACCGTTGCTCAGTATCTGCTGCGGCTGGAGGCCCGGGTCGTGCGGGTAGGGCCGCCACGACACGCCGGCGGGACCCTCGTACACGTTGAGTAAGTGTCCCACGCCGTGTCCTCATATAAGTGTCACTCACCGTTGCTCAGTATCTGCTGCGGCTGGAGGCCCGGGTCGTGCGGGTAGGGCCGCCACGACACGCCGGCGGGTCCCTCGTGCACGTTGAGGAAGTGTCCCACGCCGTGTCCTCATATAAGTGTCACTCACCGTTGCTCAGTATCTGCTGCGGCTGGAGGCCCGGGTCGTGCGGGTAGGGCCGCCACGACACGCCGGCGGGTCCCTCGTGCACGTTGAGGAAGTGTCCCACGCCGTGTCCTCATATAAGTGTCACTCACCGTTGCTCAGTATCTGCTGCGGCTGGAGGCCCGGGTCGTGCGGGTAGGGCCGCCACGACACGCCGGCGGGCCCCTCGTGCACGTTGAGGAAGTGTCCCACGCCGTGTCCTCATATAAGTGTCACTCACCGTTGCTCAGTATCTGCTGCGGCTGGAGGCCCGGGTCGTGCGGGTAGGGCCGCCACGACACGCCGGCGGGTCCCTCGTGCACGTTGAGGAAGTGTCCCACGCCGTGTCCTCATATAAGTGTCACTCACCGTTGCTCAGTATCTGCTGCGGCTGGAGGCCCGGGTCGTGCGGGTAGGGCCGCCACGACACGCCGGCGGGTCCCTCGTGCACGTTGAGGAAGTGTCCCACGCCGTGTCCTCATATAAGTGTCACTCACCGTTGCTCAGTATCTGCTGCGGCTGGAGGCCCGGGTCGTGCGGGTAGGGCCGCCACGACACGCCGGCGGGCCCCTCGTGCACGTTGAGGAAGTGTCCCACGCCGTGTCCTCATATAAGTGTCACTCACCGTTGCTCAGTATCTGCTGCGGCTGGAGGCCCGGGTCGTGCGGGTAGGGCCGCCACGACACGCCGGCGGGTCCCTCGTGCACGTTGAGGAAGTGTCCCACGCCGTGCCCCGTGCCGTGCGCGTAGTCCAGCCCCACGTCCCACAGGGCCTTGCGGGCGAAACTGTCGAGAACGTTGCCCTGGAGACAAATTACAACAAGTTTAAAGTCGTGGCTTTGTTGATCCATAAAAAAGGTATTTCTAAAAATTTTATGTCATCTGCACTCACCTTGTCCACAGGGCGGACCCGCTATACATCAAAAATCACTTGCGTTTCTATGTGTGAACGGCACGTCTGTAGTCTGTACACGCGGCATGCGTCATAGTGGGAGTAAGTTGCTTGAAAACAGTACTGAGCGGCCGGCGAGCGGCCGGCAAACGGCCGTCAATCTGGTGTCGCGGGGCGAGGTAATTCGAGTCGGGGCGGGGCGGTGCGTGGCCGTTCTGTATGATAATACTATTACTTATTTTGTGCCTTGTCTAAGTATCCCAAGATGGACGACAGTCAAACGAAAATCTAAGTTTCCTTAGGTTACTTAATAGGTGATCCAAGATTGGCGGCGTGTTAGACACGTTATGCTTTGCTAGACTTAGCACTAGATTTCACCTTGACGCCCTGAGGAATCAGGGCTGAACCAACGGCTATCTGGCCCTTCAGCACCCTGGTGAAGGCGCCCTTCTGGGCCGTAGGGCTACTCAAGTGTCATGCAAGATGTAACACACCTTGACTCCCTGAGGGAACAGGGCTGAACCGACGGCTATCTGTCCCTTCAGCACCCTGGTGAAGGCGTCCTTTTGGGCCGCTGTAGGGTTATTACTCATGTGCCGGGTGCGAGTTATGTCCGTTGTGCCATCCCTGTAACAATATTCTAGTTTTGAATGATTCACGGTTAGTTTCACTAGGACCGATGGTAACGTTTAAAGCGAACGCAGCCGACGCGCAAGAATGAGGGTACTTTGACACCCACCCGCTATCTTCAGTCACCTGTGAACATGATGCATGTAACTGCGTTGAAATATCGGGAGCTCATAAATAATACAAAAGGTAATCACGGTCTATATCCCGGTCAATATAAGTCTAACAATATTCTAATTGAAAACAGTACATTTTTTATACATCAGAGCCGTTTTTTAAGGGTATTACAATTTTCCATATATAAACCGCTGTAAAAAAAGCACATCGTCATATATTAGATGTAACCCTCGATTAAAAAGTTAAATCGATCGGTCGCACGCTCACGCTGCCGTCATCCAACGGTTTTCTGTAATCTTAACCTAAGATCGTCGGTCCATTTTGTTGGATGCCTTCTCCTGCGTCCTTCGACTTGCGGTGGCCCTTCCATTCAAGAACCTGTCTGAAAGCGTTCATCAGTTCTTCAAGCTGTAGACATTCAAGTTTTTATACGCTTGCGGGAAAAATATTATGTTACCTACACATAAAACAATAAGCCTTTTTGACTTTGATTCTCAACGTACAACTGAGTTTAGTCTAGAAGGAACATGTCATCCCTCTTGATGACAGTAGACGAGTCTTTAGGCCGCTTGTAGTGTATAATGGCTCCGTTCTCACCAGCACCAGCTATCGCCTCGAACGAGGGGCCCATGGTCTGCTTCCTCTTTGTAAAGCACTTAAACTTTGACTATACGTACTTGTATTGTCCTCCTGAGTCTAGAAGGAACATGTCGTCCCTCTTGATGACAGTAGGGGAGTCTTTAGAAGGAGTGTAATGTATGATGGCTCCGTTCGCGCCGGCGCCCGCTATCGTCTCGAAAGAGGGGCCCATGAAGTCAGCTTCCTCTCTGGAAAAGGTAAAACGAGCTACAAACATTAATTAAATTTTTGATAATGTTTTGTTGTTGATAGAACTTAGTGTTGGTTGGTGGTCGGTACTAGTCTTTTTAGTCTAAATATGTAGAACTCGGCTCGATTTTACGAGACCCTGCACTGAAAAAACTTCTGATCCTTTTAAGTCCCGAGTTTATCCTTTTCATATTGAACCCCATTTTAATTTGCATCTTTTTACCACACACCACACCATACCATAGTCGGAATGAGCTGACAGAATTTGCAGTTACAGAGTGTGGTAGTGTTATCATAAATGTTTGTTTGAACAACAAACTCTGCATGGCATTTGCAATTACAAAGGCAATGTCATCAATAATGTCGAATTTCTATGAAAATATCACGTCTATAATGACACTGTATCACTTTGTTCTGTTCAAGTCGGTGCAAATGTAACTTAAACGTACTTTAGTAAGGTCATTACAATTTGGTGCCGTGACCAGGATTTTCAATTGTTTAGGTACTTTAGGCAATAAGTAAGAAGTATAACACTAACTTGCGGAACTCAAGCAGCTTGTCTGAGGCCTGCGGTTCTGTAACTGTCGCACCAGAGTCTAGTTGCACGTGCAGCCAACGTAGGAGGCGGCTAACAGCTATACCGTCGCGCACGTGGCAGTTACGGAAGCCCTGGCAATATGAAAATAATTGACATAACGTTGAAAACACAATAGTGAATGAGGGCTATCGTTTTTGTGCTCATCAGTTGGCGCTACTGTAGATGTAGGTCCAGAAAGACAGATCTCAAATTTTTCTATGCTTATTTTTATAAAATCAATACGTTCTAATATACACAAAGGTATAACGTCTAAATGTGTAATTTTTTCAACCTGTTTAATTTTGCTAATATTTTAGTTGGCACTTTTTTAAACCAAACATTTATTGAGCTATATCCATTGTTCACCATGATTAATCAAAAATGGACAAACATTAATCACAATTATGAATACATGAATAAGGAGTGAAAATTCCCGATAAAAAAGATTGAAACCCCCCAAACTTATATGCATTACTAGCGCCCTTAGCGGCGAAATTAAACGCGGTAGCCCTCATTGAATGACATCCTGTTGCGGAATTACTGACCAGTAACTCCACGTCGTTCTTGATAAGCTTAGCGAGCGCCACCGGTGACACTTCCGATATTAAGCAGAGAGGTTTCTTGATGCTGTCACCCTGAAACCAAACACTTGTAATTTAATTAATTAAATTAGTTAGAGTTAAAATTAAAACAACAGTATTGTTGCTAATCTGCGAAATAATATAGTCCTCCTCATCGATTTCGATGACGGCGACCTCAGCAATAGAACGAAATAATAACGAGTTAGTCAATTAATGCCGAAACGTTAAACTTACTTGCGTATTAACACGCAATTAATGTTCCCACTATCCTGCCGCTAAAATAAATACAAAAATAAATATAACAAACCACAAAACTTCCGTGAGACACAGACATATTAAACATATTAATACGTGAGTGACCCGTTATTAATATGTTTAATATAACAAACCACCACCAAAAGTATAAAACTCGACAGGTGTTTCGCCTGTCTACCAGCCGGGCTAGCACATGATTGGCGCGAGAGTATCTCGCCGCGACATAGACTACCCGTCCCTCTATAATTCATACAGTTAGTAAAAGACGGGTAGTCTATCTCGCGGCGAGATACTGTCGCGCCAATCATGTGCTCGACCTACAGACATCATCACGAGCGGCGATGCCGGCGATGATGTAAGTTCCAACTGTTTGTTAAGAATCATCCCTCTATTGTTGTACCTGATTATTTCCAGTTGTTCCAGAACACAAACGCAATCTTTTCTCGCAAACATGTAAAATACTCTTATGAAAAATCAAATTGGAAAAATTCAATTTCGCAAAGGTTTGGCACGTTATTATTTCGATGATTAGCAATACATTTTTCACCTCAGTGGTGAGAACATATTAAAGGTTAAAATGCATTTCGAATTACACAGAAACAAAAATAATCACGAATTTGTAATAGAAGTATAAAGTGGCAGTTCATGACCTTCATTAAATTAAAAAGCTACTTTGTTTCACTCCCTAGAGTGACGAAAGTAAGCTTGTTCGAGCTGCTGAGGTGAAAAATTATATGTGCAACACGAGAGCAAAGTTATTACTGTACAAATACTTACGCCGGCAGCAGCACGGTGTATGGCTTCACTAGCGTCGCTGGACAGCCACACGGATTTCGCACAGTCCCCGCTCTCAGAGAGCTCACGCTGTAACAACGACATTACGAGTAAGCATAGATCAAAGAGAATTAAGAAGACATAATGTGCTCACTCCATACATCGGTTTTGTTACCAAAAATACTATTATTTTCGTAGTCTACATCTACTATCAGTACTGCTACTCGACAGTAGATGTCACATGTGTCGCGACTGACGAAAAGTGTATTGCTGGGAGTTGGCGTTGGAAATAGAGGAGTTGAAAATAGAGTTCCGGTTTAAGATTAGTGCAAGACAAAGATAGTATGATTCTCTCTGTCAATGTTTGAAATGAGACAGTCCTTTGACAAACTATAGTAGCATATACTATACTATAGGCTGTTCCAAGGTGTTAACAACGAATCTGTCTAGGAAATAGTAACATTGAAAAGCACGTACCGCCATAGCAACAAGATGGCCGACCACGTCTTCATACGGGCGGCCAGTGATCTCCACCCCCTCCCACTTCAAATGGCCCTTAAAATAGTAATATACATTATTTATTCGCTGTCAAAATAAATACACAAATAATACATGATAACTGACACAATGAACAAATACCAAAATATTTGCCACTCAGCTTGTGTCATATATTTAAGCAAAAGACAGTCGTTTAAAGTTAGACCACGAAAAGTCTGCAACGATTTTGATAAATATTTTTTCTACTCGTCGAGTATAATCTGTGTTTTACAACTTCACACGCAACACTACAACCTTACTCTTTTCAACGTTGTATAGTCTATGGCACTTCCGACTGAAGCATAAGAATTTTATCGATACGGTTTAGTCAATTATAAAATTTTTGAAAATGGAACTTCATACATTTTGATAAAATATTTCTTGTTTAAGGAGACTCGATTCAAAGCAAATTAGCCTACTTAAACACGCTGCTGCGTCGCACTGCTTTGTGATTGGTTGGCCAACAAAAAATTTTTATTTTATGTTGTAGTAGAAACAATTGCTTCATAAGTCAGAAACGTGCATGTGACACCCTTTATATAGCAACATTCATACCCTACGAAAACCGCTTAGCGTTGCTTGTTAGTCTCCATAGGCTACGGTGGCCAAAATCGAGAAAAAAACTGTCTTAAAATTTAATTTAGCGCGGAGCAGGTACCAGGGCCTCATGAGTAACGAGGAGGTGTCGTTGACCAACCCGCCGGGGGCGCCGGGTATCGGGTATGAAGGTTTCGCGGGCTGCGGCAGCTCGCGTATCTTAGCTGTATAGGTACTTTTGGTTTTGGTTTGGTTTGGTGGTATGATTCTACTAGTTGAAAGTATTATTTTTTTGTCTCGTAGAAAAAGTATTGTATACAATAGTGATATAATCAAGCTTTTCAATCTCGTACCTTAGTTAAGCAACTCAGCAAGCTTCATTGCTTAAACACGGTACTCGACTGAAAAGCTCTCTATTATATCACGGTTGTATAAAATACTATTATTTTATATAAATTGCAGTCTATAAACAATATAAAATATAATGTACTAGGTACTTATAGTCTGGGTATAGGTAGATTCATAAGCCGGCGCGATATTTGAACTAAACAATCATTAACCTTAATTTCGTCTGTCAGCACACCGTCCGTCCAGAACAGGCCATGCTGGCCGTCAGCACCAGGTACGAGAACATTGGGTTGTAGTCGATGAGCGGAGATTGAGGGTGTCTGACTAAGTCCACTTTTACCCTAATTTCGTCTGTCAGCACACCGTCACCCCAGAACAGGTCGGCTGAATTGGCCGTCAGCACCAGGTACGAGGCAAAGTTGACATTATTTACCTTAATCTCGTCCGTCAGCACACCGTTCCCCCAGAACAGGTCGGCTGTGTTGGCCGTCAGCACCAAGTAGGAAAAAAACACGGGGTTGTAGTCTATGTCTGAGCCGCGTAGATTTAGAGTGTCTGAAATGGAATTGTTTTTATGCAACAGTTCAACAGGTAACACGGATTGTTTTACTTTACTCCAGAGTTAGTAACAAAACTCAGTTATAAAACTCCTGTGAGACTCAAACATATTAAATTATTTTAAACCGGGTCACTCACGTATTATTAAGTCGAATATAGCTCGACATGTTTCGGTAAATTGGACCGAAACATGTCGAGCTATTTGACTTAATAATACGTGAGTGACCCGGTTAAAAATAATTTAAAACTCAGCTAAGTCTTATTTTAGTGTTCCGCATCTAAAGCTAATACTAAACTAATGCTGTTCGTCCGTCTGTCTGTCCGGCTCTATATAGGTAGACGTTGAAAATTTTCTCAGTGTGTTTTTCTTTTGCCGGTAAAAATAATAATAAAAAACCGGACAAGTGCGAGTCGGACACGCCCACCGAGAAATCCGTACTTTTTAGTTTTTGTTGTTATAGCGGCAACAGAAATACATCATCTGAAAATTTCAACTGTCTAGCTATCACGGTTTATGAGATAGCCTGGTGACAGACAGACGGACAGTGCAGTCTTAGTAATAGGGTCCAGTTTTTACCCTTTGGGTACGGAACCCTAAAAATTTAATGGGGCGCAAACATAAATACGTATTTCAAATGGTTTTTTACCATCATATCTCAATGTAACTATGTGTTATAATAATACCGAATTTGATTTTTGAATGGTTTATATTCAAAAATCAAATTCGGTATTATTTATAACACAAAGAAAAATATGCTCCATCCAAACAATATATTGGTGAAGCGTGAGCCGGACTTAAGGTAAAAAAATTGTGATGATACGGAACTCTCAGGGCGCGAGCTTTATTTTATATAGTGGTACTCACATGCGACTTCGTCAAGTGCAGTTATCACCAGCGCGGCAGCTTTCTTTTCCACCATCTTACTTCTTAGCTCTTCTATCTTCTGCTCTGCTGTTTTACCTGTTAAATAGTTATTTTTACTTAAAACAATAGGCTAAGATACCTTTGAAGCAAATAAGGCAGGGGTGCGAATCTCCTCGCTTCGGGCAAACTCGGCTCCGTTCGGCTCAGCATTGCTCCGAGCAATTATTAAGGTTGGCACAACTTGACGTCCCTTTGCGTGCACGACCACAGATAAGATAATGACTTGAATTTTGACAACCATAAACAGCCGAAAGGGATAGTGCCATATATTAGAAAGGGACAGCATGATTCGACCCTGAACCGCTGTCAAACTTCGGTTTTGTAGGAAGTTTCCTTTCTGTACGGTAGTACTATTAATTTATTCTGTGGATAAGGTAGGTATATGCAAAGATAGATATAACTCCGTAATAGATGTTTACAGTCTAAGGAAAAAACGTGCCTCGAAAATCAAGAAAATTTGATTCTCGTTCAGAGGGCGCCACTAGTTTTGGCCCACTGTCGTATAGATGGCGTTGGCTGTTTCGTTTGTTATTTAACAATTTTAACGCATATCAGTGAAAGAACATGGGTCAAAATCATAAAAATAATTAATGCAAATAAAAAAAATCATTTATCCATATTTAAATACATTTTATCGTATTTTTAAAAATCTTCATTTTTAGTTTTAAAGTGTGTCGACAGATGGCAGTGAATTTACTGGGGTTACAAAATTTACTATGACAGTACCGCTCTAGTATAATTAAGTTACTCTATGTTTATACTTAGGTATGTAGGTTAAGATTAGTTTTTGTAATTCTTCTAACACTATTTTATAAGTTAATGTAATATGTAACTAACAACTATGGATTTATGTCCGAAATAAAATTCTTTTAAATTTTATTTTATTTTATTTATTAAGGTATATTGTGGTAATATTTTTTTTGGGTCAACGGGTATTTCCCTTTTTAAAAATTAAGACAAATTGATAAAATGTTATTTTGTGAAAGCACTCATTCCAGCAAGCACGTCAGTGGCAAACAAGCATGCAGCCCGTGTTAAGCGGTCACCAGGGGTCGGTAACCGGTATTTGCTCCATACAAAAATACCGGTATTATTACGTTCTTTTTCGTTCTTTTGTTTATAATTTCATTTTTAATGGGACGTTTTAATAATGCAAAATTGTTTTCTAAATATAACCCGGTCACAATATCTGTGCAACCTCGCTGGAATGTGGCGCCTCTCCCGCTTCCCCTGTCACCTCTCCGCGCACTCCCCGGTGCGACAGTACGGTTAGCATCTTCGTTGCCGCTACACCTCCACATTTCTCGAAAAAACTTTTTTTCACACCGTACCCAGACCGCCGATATGACGTCACGAGGTCAGGTGTACAGATATTGTGACCGGGTTGTACATGATTCAGTCCTACGTAATGAGCATAAAAAAATTCAAAATATTGGGCTATTTCGGGGTTTTAAAAAAATACCGGTTCCGAGCCCTGGCGGTCACCATAGCCTATGGATGGGTATAGATTGTCGTTTACCTGTGTATTTGACGGAGAGTGGTAGAAGGGGGTTGTGGGGGCGGGGCGGGGGCGGTTCGTTCAACTGTACCCGCGCCTCGTCCACCAAGTTACGCGGTATGGCGATTAGCTGCATATTCGCTTTCGATAACGCTGTCTAGAAAAAAAAATATGCTAATTTTTTTGTAAATCAACGTTTAAAGTTAAATTTTATCAAAATAAATTCATTTCAATTAAAAGTGGTTTTATTTTTAATATCTTGGGTGGGACTTGAACCCATGACCACTGCTCTGCTATCTCAGCTACCAAGACTTTACCCAATAGGTACCTACAGCAAATATTAATAGCATATCGTTCTGCTTGATACAAAATTAATGAATTAATTTGTTTGTAGAAATCCTGAATGACGAGGAAACCGACGCAAGATAAAAAAGTAGTAGTAATTAATCAAATAAAAAAATAAGCTATACGTGTTTACCTACGGGGAAAGCTTTTCCATAGGATATCCATAACTTACTTGCAGCGGGGTCCACTCGTCTCTGGTCATGGTGTGAGGATCAGCGCCCACAACTGATCCTTCCACCAGGTTCACAAGGAGAAACCAATACAAAGTAAAATAAATAAATACAGCTTGGTCCCTAGTCACTAAGATAGCTTACTTGCAGCGGGGTCCACTCGTCTCTGGTCATGGTGTGAGGATCAGCGCCCACAACTGATCCTTCCACCAGGTTCTTCACCAGCCACTTTTCCATTGACAAAGTGTCAGGAAGAGCTGAAACAAATCATAAATACCTTTTTTTTACTTTTTAGGGTTCCGTACCCAAAAGGTAAAAACGGGACGCTATTACTAAGACTCCGCTGTCCGTCTGTCTGTCTGTCACCATTCTGTATCTCATAAACCGTGATAGCTAGACAGTTGAAATTTTCACAGATGATGTATTTCTGTTGCCGCTATAACAACAAATACTAAAAAGTACGGAACCATCGGTGCGCGAGTTCGACTCGCACTTTACAGGTTTTTTTTAAGTCGTTTCTTCCATTAACTATCGCATGGTTGCCGGGGCGTCCGTTCGGGAGAAGTGAGTTCGGAAGTGGGGGAATATAAAAAATCTTTTTAACATGTAAAACTGGTCACAATAAATACAGAGTCCTTTGACCTTGCTGACTGTACTTCGCTTAAGAGCCAACAGGAGTGGTCATTTCTCCATACAAACGTACTCGACTGTTTCCTCCGTGGTTTTTGAAGCTAGAGGAATGATTTTTTCAACACAGATTAATATTGTCAATATCTGTGTCGGTGTGTTTTGCTTTTTTTGATATTTTTGTTTTTTAAGGCGCTAGAGCCCTTCAAACATGGCCAAAAATGGCCTCACTGACTATGCCGCAATGAGAGGCGTGGTATTCAAAACTGATATCAATTAGCCAAAAAATCAACATCTATTAACTTCTATGCTGTTGTTGCCGAATATAAGAATGCCAACTGATA
The DNA here is from genome assembly GCF_947568885.1 of Cydia strobilella. Lineage (NCBI taxonomy): Eukaryota > Metazoa > Arthropoda > Insecta > Lepidoptera > Tortricidae > Cydia > Cydia strobilella. The sequence goes on along the minus strand of NC_086066.1, from coordinate 2,500,043 downwards.
ATTGTACTTTATTTTATTATCGGTACGGTTTAGAAATAAAGTTTTACGCCAAAACAAAGTCGGCTGGACAAAACCGGCCCTATTACTCTTTACCCTGAGAAACAATTAATTTTAATTACAATAGATCTAAAACCTTATAAACAATCTACGGAAATCTAACGCTTGCGCGATGTAGGATACGCGCCGCACGGAACACCGCCATCTAACGAGTGATTGGGTAATTAAAATGCGCGGCTCGGCGCAGCGTTGTCATTTAAATATGAGACGTAACTACTGTATATAAGGTTAAAACTCACACTGCTTCATCAGTGTCCAGAGCGCCAGATCTGCCTCCTTTTGGAACTGCGTGTAGTAGCGGCCGTCGGTCCACACCAGGGCACGGTCGGTGGTCACCACCGCGGTGCCCGCCGAGCCGGTGAAGCCTGACAGCCATTCGCGACGGCCGTCTGCTGGGGCGATGTACTCGGACTAGAAAAAAAAGACATATCAATCATCATCTTAAGTACAGCGGCCCGATGGCCTAAAACACCATTCGATGTGACTGTACAGTATACTACCGACAAGTGGTATCGTTGTGTTCGGTAGACTCTACTGAGTACGAAATAACAACTTGTCACTTTCTAAGAGTGTGGGGGAGATAACTGTGACGTCACAAAATCGGCAGTACAAAGTTTTTAACTTTTCTCTTTTAAACATACCATGTGTGGTACCAAATGAAAGGGCATTGTGAGTAGATTACAAATATATAACATAGTCTAACATTTTCACTACTTGGTCTAACAAATTATTAGAAAACGCTCAAAAATTTCACAATCCTGAGTTGATTTTGAACTGCTCTAAATTGAAAATGGATGAATGGATTAGTCGGTCGGTTGGTTGTGTAGGTGGTTATTTAATTTCATCATCATCATCATGTCAGCCGATAGACGTTCACTGCTGGACATAGGCCTCCCCCAAGGCTCGCCACTCCGACCGAAGTCTGATGGCCGGTGGGGCCGGAAGGTTCTGGAGTGGCGTCCGCGTACCGGAAGACGAACTGCCGGTAGGCCTCCAACGAGATGGAGCGACGACCTGGCCTGGTGAAGGTCGCGGGAATTCGGTGGTTGCGAGCGGCACAGGATCGGTCGGAGTGGTTATTTAATTTATTAAAAAAAAAACTTTATTATTTATGTTATGTTATACTGTACAGTCGCATCGAATGGTGTTTTAGGCCATCTGGCCGCTGTACTATACCGGATCCTAAATCAAGTCTGCGGCGCCAAATGCTGCCAAATGGCAGCGACATGGCACTTTATACACTGCCATCTCGTATCGAATCGAAAGCGAAAACAATTCACGCTTGTAGCAGGTGTTGCCTCCTACACTCCTCGCTGCCTCTATTTCGCATAGTGGTGTCTGCCATCTAGTGGCTTAAATCTAAAAATGGAAACTTTACATAATGCTTCGGGCCAATGAATAGGGGGTTTCTGTGCTGCCGTCTACAATGAGGGCCACCGCGTTTAATTTCGCCGCTAGGGGCGCTAGTGTAGATGGAGGTCTTTCAAAAGGTCAAATGCATAGAAGTCTTGGGGGTTTCAAGCTTTTTTATCGAGAATTTTCACTCCTTATTCATAATTGTGGTAAATCTTTGTCCATCTTTGATTAATCATGGTAAACAAAAGATATAGCTCAATAAATGTTAGTGGTTTAAAAAAAGTGCCAACTAAAATATATGCAAAATTAAACAGGTAGAAAAAAATGGTACATTAAGACGTTAAAATACCTTTGTGTATAGTAGACCGTAATTAATTTTATAAAAATATGCATAAAAGAATTTTGAGATTTGTTTTTCTGGACCTACAGTGGCGCCAACTGGTGAGCACAAAAACGCTAGCCCATGAGGGCTAGCGTTTTTGTGCTACATACCTACATACCTTAACAGGGAGCGCGTGCATATGAATGCACGCGCTCCCTGTAAAGGTATGTACTTACGTTATGGGCGTCGGCTGTGGGCACTATGTAGGCAGCCAGCGCGGTCGGCTGGGCCGCCATGAGAGCCCGCAGCGCTGTGAGCCGCTGCAGCGACATGTTTGCTGAAAACAATCCATTTTAGAGAATGTGTCCAAGTCCAGCCAAAGGTCCCACTTTGTCGCTTACCATAAGGACGAGATTTGCTTGTATTTTTATACGAATAATCTGTCCGTGTCCTTATGGTAAGCGACGAAGTGGGACTTTTTGCTTGGAAACAACACATTTAATCGTCCCTCAAAAAATAACGTCCTTAAATTTTTTTTTTGTTCAGGAGAATATTTTATATATGTATGTATGTATGTATAAACTCTTTATTGTACAAAACACAGAACACAAATATGGCACAGAAATAGGCAGTACAAAGGCGAACTTATCCCTTATATATATCTTTTTACTCGAGTAATAAAGAACAAGGCGAAATAAAGGATACCCATTAGCCCATTACCAAAGAGAAGACATAGTGCTCATTCTATACATCGGTTTTGTTACCAAAAGACTATTATTTTCGTTCTATATCTAGCGTCAAGTACCGAAACTCTCAGTACTGCTACTCGACACTAGATGTCGCGGCAAACGGAAACTCTAATGCTCAACGATTTTCAGCTAATATTATAACCGGAAATCTATTTTCAACTTTCAACTCCTTCTGCTTATAATATTAGTTATAAATTGTTGAGCAATACACTTTCCGACAGTCCCGACACATGTGACATCTAGTGTCGAGTAGCAGTACCGATAGTTCCGCTACTTGACGCTAGAGACTGTGAAAATAATGGTCTTTTTGGTAACAAAACCGATCTATGGAGTGAGCACTATGTCTTCTTAATTCTCTTTGCCATTACCATAGAGTAACTTATACTAGAGCGGTACTGTCATTGTAAATTTTGTAACCCCAGTAAATTCACTGCCATCTGTCGACACACTTTAAAACTAAAAATAAAGATTTATAAAAATACGATAGAATGTATTTAAATATACCTATAGATAAATGATTTTTTTTATTTGCATTAATTATTTTTATGATTTTGACCCATGTTCTTTCACTGATATGCGTTAAAATTGTTAAATAACAAACGAAACCGTCAACGCCATCTATACGACTGTAGGCCAAAACTAGTAGCACCCTCTGAACGAGAATCAAATTTTCTTGATTATCGAGGCACGTTTTTTCCTTAGACTGTATCCATCTAATACGGAGTTATATCTATCTTTGCCATTACTCACTTTCGTTTCGGGAATGGTGGGGCTGACCCTTGGTCAGCGTTAGTTGAACACTGCAACAAAAGTGAACTAGTGAAAATAGTTGTAAAAAAAGTATGAAGATTGATTGATAAATTCCAAATAAACTTCGAATTTTAATAACAAAACTTCCGTGTGACACAGACATATTAAATATATTAATCACGTATTTCAACGCCACGGGTCAGTCGGCGCCGGTCCTTCACCGTCAACGCAAGCTCCTGATGACACTCCTCGGTACGGAGTGAAACATGTCGAGCGTTTTTCGACTTAAAATATATACGTGAGTCCCGTTATAAATATATTTAAACTTCGAATTGTTGGGTGCGTGAGCGTAACCTCTCCTTACGATGAAAAACCTAATGTATTTAGTATACATATCTACTAGTTTTAAAAATATACAAAAACTTACAGATCAGACGACCAACAGATACAAACTGAGACTAATGACGCAGACAGAGTTTAAAAATAAAAACATTACAATTTCATGAATGCACATTTGTGATGCACCGACGTCGTTGAGAATAACCTGAATAACAATAGTACTGACTTTTCCTATGACTTTTCTTTCGATTTAATGGTTCGCTGTACTTTACTGTACAAAGTGTGGCAATGTCAAATTTCTATGAAAATATGACATTTTGTGGAAATCCGTGGTCTCTGCCTACCCCTCCGGGAAATAGGCGTGATTATATGTATGTATGTATTCGACGGTATTTATTTATTTATTTAAACTTTATTACACGAAACATAAAAATAAGGTACAAATGGCAGACTTAATGCCTAATGTATATTTAGATTACGTATGTATGTTTTGTTATTTATGTGTATTTAGATTGTAATATTAATAGTTGTTTAATGTATATTTAATATCTAATGTAATGTGTAATTGTAAACCGACGGACGTATAAAATGCAAAATTTTATGAAAAAATAATTGAATTGAATTGAATGGCGTTCTCTACCAACCAACCATCGGGCCAAACAGACATATAAAAATGGTGCAAGGAGAACAAAGGAACTAATGGAAAACACCTGAACAACTAATAATTCTGATAATAAAGTACATAAAGAATACACAAATAAAAATACTAGAATATGTGGCTTTCCATCACAGAAAGGTCCTTATGCTTCAAGTGCAATAAAGTCCTTTCCGTGTGAAGTTCCAACAGAAATTTTGATAGAAGGTCCATGGTGGCTAAAAAATAAGTGCATTCCCGTTGCCAGGGAGATTTAGGGATTATACTGAGTAACTTTTACTATGGAACCGATCACGAAATCCCGAAAAAAAAAATACTGTCCCACAGAAAATGGACCAGCCAAAATGTATGAAACAGCCGGTCTTACCTCGCCACTGAGTGAAGTGTCTGTATACTTGTTTCCACCTTATATTACCTACACCATTTTGGCACATTTGGTCCGGGGGATAATCAGAGTGGGGGGTAATATTGTATTTGTTGTAATTTAGTTTTACTTTTTTGCATTAATTATTTTTATTAAAGTTTGTATAAAGAAGTATTGTGAACGTACGTTTTTGCTATGGCTTATGGGAGCCTGGGGTCCGCTTGGCAACTTATCCCAAGAATTGGCGGAGGCACTATTAGTTTCCAACCCAGAGGAGAAACTAAGGCCTTATTGGGTTTCCTCACGATGTCTTACCGAAAAGCGACTGGTAAAATAATATTGTACATAAGTTCCGAAAACTCACTGGCCAGGGTTTGAAGCCGCGACCTCCCATATTTGACTTATAACATGGATTCAGATCACTTTTCTATCTATATGGCAGAAACCACCGACTCTTAGAAAAAAATATAAATAACAAACTAACATACTTGCCTTCTATAGAGTATTGTACATAAATATAGGTACGCGTAAATGTGTCTCGCTAATATTTTTAACAATAGGTGATAAATTTCAATACAACGTCTTGTTGATCACCAATTTCAATTAATATATGTTCTAATATTTATATACCAATTGTAAACTCACATTGCAAGTAAAACTACACATTTTAACATCCTTTTTACAAACACACTCGTTATACTAGTACATAACACTATTCAATTTATCCATTGTCCAAGCCTAGCTATCAAAGATTCATGTCACCAGCCTCACAAGAGTCACTGTATCTATTTCTGTCACGGGGCTTCTCTGAATTTGAACTTTAGTTGATCCTATTCAAGGCCTAATATAGATGGAGGTTTTTAAAACACATAAGACCTTTTGGTGACTCATGTGTTAAAGCGTATACAATGACTTTAAACTGGTGGAATCCGTATCGAAAGTGGGACGTGCACAGATTACGAATGATACTCGAAATCAGTTGGCCTAATGTATAGTCACTTATTAGGGTTCCGTACCCAAAGGGTAAAAACGGGACCCTATGTCAGATATGCTATCTGTGGACATATACTCTTTGACAGCTAAGTCATGGCGGCTAAGCTTGTACTGAATTATATCTTTAATAATTTTAGTAGAGGACAGAATGTGTATTTTCATGATAAAAATGATAATAAAAAACTTAAGGGAAGGATAGTTTCAGATGAAGATAATTATAGAAATTATTTGATAGACACAGGAGGCTCTATAATTAAAAGAAATAGGTATCATGTGTACAGAGGGTCACCTGGTGAAAATTATAGTTTAGCTAGGAAACATGTAACTTTTAAAACAGAGGAGAATGAGAATGTGTTGAACAAAGTAAATGATAATAATGAAAATGAACCTGTAATGATTAATGAGAATATAGGTGATGCTGATGTGCCTAATGAAAATAATTATAATAATGATGTAAGGTCACGGTCAGGAAGAGCTATTAAGAAACCTGGATACCTGAGTGATTATGTACCTTAATAACTCTACCTGATTTAATTTTAGAATACTTTTAGATAAGGTAAAGAAGGGGGATGTCAGATATGCTATCTGTGGACATATACTCTTTGACAGCTAAGTCATGGCGGCTAAGCTTGTACTTAATTATATCTTTAATAATTAATACAATCGTGTTTACTATCAAGAACTGTTTTATTTAATATATAAAATATATAACACCCTATTACTAAAACCCCGCTGTCCGTCTGTCCGTCTATCACCAGGCTGTATCTCATGAACCGTGATAGCTAGACAGTTGAAATTTTCACAGATGATGTATTTCTGTTGCCGCTATAACAACAAATACTAAAAACAGAATAATATAAATATTTAAATGGGGCTCCCATACAACAAACGTGATTTTTTTTGCTGTTTTTTTCCGTAATGGTACGGAACCCTTCGTGCGCGAGTCCGACTCGCACTTGGCCGGTTTTATAGTTGCTCACAAACATCTGAACGCAAGCCTTGGCAATAGAATCGTGTTTAGGAATTTGTGATAACATTGGGCGCTACCATATATCTGAGTGATGGTGATTTAGCTACCCCACACTGTGTAGGTGTTGCATTTACTGAACCGATTTTGATGAATGACATGAATAGATAGATGTTGTCCTGCGGTGGTAGCATGGTTGCATTTTCATCTCCTGTATGCCTGTAACTTTTGCACTTACTTGTTAGAGTTGTTAGAACATGACAGGCATGGTGATAGGCGATAAAAATGCGACCGTGCTACCGCCGCTGGTTGGTATAGTTGAACACAGTAAGTTTTTCAAGACTATGAGATCTCACAGTCCTAAATGGTAAGCTTAAAAAAATCAACTATATAATATATATAACCTAGGTATAGGTCGCCTACATTTCTTACCGGCGTTCAAGTTTCAAATTCCAAACAACAAAAAAAACATTTATCCTACTTTTAATATGTGCCCTACCAGACCCTACCAGAAGTGCAAAACTCGCTTCGGGCAAACTCGGCTCCGTTCGGCTCAGCATTGCTCCGAGCAATTATTAGGGTTGTCACAACTTGACGTCCCTTAACGTGCACGACCACAGATAAGATAATGACTTGAATTTTGACAACCCTAAATAGCCGAAAGGGATAGTGCCATATATTCAAAAAAAAAAAATCTTTATTCAGTATTATAAAAGACATATATATGCTTACATTTTTATACAACTACATAGTGTAGGTCACTAGGCGCAGCACAGTTAAGTGACCAACCGACGTCCCTAAGTCGTTAGAATAAGGTCTACAATTGGTCAGTCAACTGCACTGTCCAGTAAAGATAACAACAAAATAATATAGGTACTTAAACATTTTATGAATAAAGTAAGCTACATCTGTTCCCCGTACTAGTATTAAACTGTATCACGGTGGAAACAGGATTCGGCATCCTCTATTTTCAATGTGTTGACACTTGACAGTCAATAAGCAACATCATTTAATTTTATTAGTTAAGAGGCCGTAGTCGATTTTGGAGCAAAAATTTTAAATTGATACATTTAGTCGTTGAAATTATACTTGTTTTGTTACGTAATATCTAAATAACAAGTATTGGTTTCTATTAGCAAGTTTTCTCATCTTGCCTTTTAATAATGAGGTCGCGAGCGTGCGTCACCGGTAATATGTGAAGAGAAGAGGCAGTTTTTAAAAATTCATCAAAAAATTATGGTGGTAAATTATACAAATTGATGTATAAGAATAGTTTCAGCAAATGTTGTAGATTGTTCAAGTATCCAAATTACGTTGAAATTAAGTCGATTTTTCAGAGAAATTGTAACTTGTTTTGAAGTAATTTCTGGAGAAAATTGAATTCGTTTAACTTTAATTTCCTTGAACTTTAAGTCATATAACAAAAATGTAATCTGATAAAGGCCAAGTACAGAATATGTGTAATACAAATTTACCATTTTTAGCAGTCCAAACTTTACGAAATTTACAAATAAGAGCGACAAAATCAGTGCTTTACGCGCGTTTACCTAAACGTCCTTCAGAAAAAAAATCATTACTAATTTAGTGAGTCTGTTTTCAAAAAATTGATCTGATAAAAGGCAAGATAAGAAGACGTGCTAATAGAAACCAGTACTTATTATTTCAATTTGGTAACAAAAGGTGTACAATTTCATCGAAGAAATGTATCAATTTTACATTTTTGCGACTAAAATCGACACCGGCCTCTTAAGTTAAATATTAGCCGTACACCTGGGTCGTTTGACAAAAAAAAACCGCATTCCGATGGTTAGTTGCAGTAAAAGTAAACATGTAGTATATGCAAGAGTAACACATTATTCTTAATTTATTTATTTAAGGTTTCATGTTAGGATCTTTTTTAATTAATATAGGCCCATAGTGTTTTGTAAGAAATTATTTCAGTTATAGTATGTACAGATATAACTTATATTTTATCGTCTCTGATATATGGGTGTTGGGACTCTGTTGGGTGATTAATTGATTATATCTTTCGTCCATATTTCTATAGGTTGTTCACTTTTTTTTTTTTTGACACAATTTTATTTTATTTAAAAGTTTATATAAGAAATTAAAACTAGGTATAAGTTCAAAATAAGTAGTTTAAGATCCAATATTGTACACCCTAGCAGGGTATCATGTACCTACTTGACCAATATGTAAGACCAGTATGTACAAATGAACATGATTACAATGGAATAAATGATATGATATGATATAGAAATAAAAAATACATAGTAAAGTTCTTAAATCAGTTTTAATTATAAATACGAGTTTAGTTCACAAATACATGCTTCAGCAGACTGTTCATGGTATTACTTACAATCACAGCACAATGTCCAGTTTTTTTAATTGTCACTACCGAAATGACGAGTCTATTTGAAACTATAACGGCGGTGGCAAACAACCGCACGGCTTGCTTAATTGTCAACAGAAAGCGTAGCCCGAAGTAGTTTAGTGGTAATTGTACGAAAAAATTACGAGTCAATTTCATTGTCATTGCCACAAGCTTGCTCGCTTTCGTTTTCAAGCTTCTCATTTAAAAAAAAAGCGTTTATTTTCATCAATGTTACCAATAATCCTCACACCCTAGCACCTAAATGGTCGCGTACTGTGCGGTTTAAGGGGGAATTTCCTCCCGCGTACGCTTCGGCTGTGGAATGAGCTCCCTGCCGAGGTTTTCCCGAGGAGCTACAGTATGGGGTTCTTCAAAAAAGGAGTGTACAGGTTTTTAAAGGGTCGGCAACGCGCGTGTAATATGTCCGGTGTTGCAGGCGTCCATAGGCTACGGTAACTGCTTACCATCAGGCGGGCCGTATGCTTGATTGCCACCGACGTGGTATAAAAAAAAAGTTAACATTCAAACTTGTATCATTATTAAAAGGATCACGCAATGTGTATTATGGTGACTGGCGTTCTTAGAAACCCATAAGAGGACTAAGAGGTTTTTGTGTAAATACAATTCACTAAACACCTATGAATGCTTTTACATTATAAACAAAAACGTCACTCACACGCCTAAATCTCGCGCGCAAGCGTAAAGTAAACCTTACTTTAAAGTGTGAAGCATGGAGACTATTCCATAGTGTGAAGGTTACTTTGACAGCGTACGTCAAAACACCTATAGTTGTCCACCTTGGCGCTCTCAGCGTTCAAAAGGTTAACCGACCACGACTACCATTCCTTTGAAGACTTATTAGACTTGTCACTTCGGTAGGCTTACTAGGATTTATTCATGTAAAAATAGGGCTGTCACTTGAGTTTCATTTAATCTCATATCTAAATGCGAGGCGATTAAAATGGTGTCAGCAATAAAAATCGACAAATACTTTGAATAAAAACCTTTTAAACAATACATCTTTCCATGACAACGAGATACAATTTAATTATTCATTGTTTAAAGCAAAATGTACACGACTTTAGTATGTTCATTGAAAGATAACTGAGATTTTTTTTCAAAGTATCATAGATAAATCATGTTTAAAAACCAATAAATAATTTTATACAAACTGCTAAGGGGTACATAATAATTTAATAATATTTGATCAACTCGACAAAACAGTTTGGGAACGAGCTCCAAGCATTTTCGACATGAGTGCCCATAAACTTTTTGAAAACTTCCCACAACCCAAATATACCCAAATATGGGGGCAAGCAACACTTCCTTACAATGACTCAGAACTCACGCACAAAATGCAGTGTTAAATATATTATTACTTTCAGGTTTGTATAAACTTAGATTTTAATTACAAAAGACATGATACAAAAAGAAACTAAATAACAGCAAAGAAATTTGAACTCTTTGTTATTAACTAACAATTTAAAATTAACATTAAATTAAAACACAAATTATACATATAGAAATTACTTATTTTCTTAGTTTTTCGGTTGTCAGACCGCTATATTAAAGTTTTATTTTATTTATTTGTTGCTTCTTCTTTTGTATCCAAGTATTGTATGATAATTATAATTGTGTAATATGGGTTCATAATACAAAACCTCTCAAGTATTAACTGTATTGCAGTCTCACTTTAGAAACAGATAACTGACTGTAGTTCTGTAGAAAGCGACCAACTTTTTATATTTCTCAGTGACTTACACCTTATCTCAGTGGATTTCGTCGCTTTCTGCATTGTTAAAAAATGGAGTTGGTCGTTTTCTGCATAACTACGGTAACTGTTTACAGCCCCAAACTACTTATATTATATTTTAGTTATGCAATTTTTATCATTCTGTAGGCCACATCTGTTTTAACTTCAGATCTTAAAAAAAATGATATAAAGGAAAAATTATTTCAGGCAAGATTCGAACTTGTGACCATTCGGAAAACCGGTCCAATCGCTCTTAAGCAACTGAGCTACTGAAGCGTACCAGAAGCGTGCGAATCGTTACATTAATTCCTTTTTGTTTAGACACATAGTGCCATCTATCGTATGTTTTATTGTCAAGACCAATAACAAAAGGTAAAACACCTTTTTATCGGTTTAAGTTAGCCAGTTTTCCTCACTATTGTCACAGGGCGGACACGCTATACATCAAAAATCACTTGCGTTTCTATGTGTGAACGGCACGTCTGTACACGCGTCATGCGTCATTGTGTGAGTGAGTTGCTTAAAAATAGTACTGAGCGGCCGGCAAACGGCCGTCAATCTGCTGTCGCGGGGCGAGGTAATTCGAGTCAGGGCGGGGCGGGGCGTGGCCGTTCTGTTTGATAATACTATTACTTATTCTGTGCTATTGTTTCAAAGTGTCAACTGGAGGGGTGTCAGCAATAAGTTGGTTTAGCTTAGTAATAAAAATATTAACATTATTTATCATAAGTCATAATGTGTTGAGAACACTGCCATAAAAAAACAGTAATAATTCACATGGTTACCTCTTTTCTATCATCAAACAAATAATACCCACTTTACTTTATAAGTAGAAAAAAGACGCTAAATTCATGGGAGTACAACCCTTCACGCATACATTTTTTTAAATTTGCCGCCTTTTCTACTAACGGAAATTGGCAAAACTATAATATTGTCTTCGGTTACCGCGATAGTTACTCATGAAATAAAACTATGAAAAACGGATTATATCGCGTATATTGAATTTATAATACATCCCCACGTTTCGAACCCTTTACAGCATAAAGCAGCAGCAGCAGCGTGGATTGTTCATTATTTTAGTATGTGGGTATTCTTGCACTTTGTAATTTTTCCTCAGTCACCCGTTGACCACGAACGCTGTAAAGGGTTCGAAACGTCGGGATGTATTATAAATTCAACATACGCGATATAATCCGTTTTTCATAGTTTTATTTCATGGCAAAACTATATTTTATAATTATGGAACAGAATTCACTTTGAAAATTTGTACACCTTGTTGCATAAAATGATGGATGATTTTTTTTTCCGTTAGGCTATCTGCCTTTATAGTAGTCTTTTTGTTCTATTTTATTATTTGTAAGAAAATAGTCAGAAATAGGTTTAAACTTAGCTTCATCTTCCACAGTGTAGTTTATAATAAAATGTGACGTCCAACAGTTGAAGGTACCTTATGGCGGCTGGCGCTTACGCTTTTATTAACGCCGCTCCAATATTATTGCGTTGCTACGTAAGCGCCAGCCGCCATAAGATACCTTTTCCCGTGGAATGTCACAAATATGTAAACAGGTTGCATTTATATTAATTTTATACTGCAATTGCTGTAAGTTTTTGAATGTTCCAACTGCCTAAATCTGTTTTTTTTGTGTACTTGTATTAAACACCATTTTTTTTACTTAAAGTTCAACCACACAACTACCAAACTGTTAATAATAAGTCAAGTTTTCTCAATACGCTCGACATACATAAACTCACAACTTCAGAGACACACAAGAAAAAGAAAATAGAATGAATACAAGTTTTGTCTTTAATATCTTCGTGTTACAATTTCTAGCGACAGAAACTAGTACCAGATATAGATATATATGTTACCAAAAAAATTAAGAAGACCATAGTGCTCACTCCATGCATCAGTTTTGTTATCAAAACGGCTATTATTTTCGTAGTCTACATCTAGCGTCAAGTAGCGGAACTATCAGTACTGCTACTCGACAATAGATGTCGCGGCAAACGGAAAGTCTAATGATTTTCAGCTGATATTATAACCAGATTATAATATTAGTTATAAATTGTTGAGCAATACACTTTTCGTCAGTCGCGACACATGTGACATCTAGTGTCGAGTAGCAATACTGATAGTTCCGCTACTTGACGCTAGATGTAGACTACGAAAATAAGTCTTTTTGGTAACAAAACCAACGTATGGAGTGAGCACTCTATGTCTTCTTAATTCTCTTTGATGCTTAAATGTTCGTGTCAAATTTCATGTAATTTCAAAATGTCAATTTAAAATGAAACGTTAATTGTATGGTGGCGGCTAGGCTCTTGTGACTCTTTAACACATTGAATGCCGCGCTTTTAAATTTGCATACTAAAATCGCTCACATGTGCCCGGAGCGGCAGCGAAAGGCGATGAAAATCTCAAACTAAAAAGTGAGTATGTGAGCTCTCATGCCACAGTTTTGTATTTGTCTATCTTTTATCTGTCAAATAAACTTGTTTCTTCAAAATTCCTAAAGCTAACATGAGTTAAGTTACAATACCGCCTGATACAAGTAGCGAGTCTGTCAAACCTGGCACTGCCAGTCAACGTCAGAGTTAAGTTGCAAAATCATTAATCAGTCATTTCTTCAACTTATCGTTGATTTGTCCACTTCATCCATTATACTAGAATTTGGTTTTCTGAAAAAGAAAAAAGAAATTTATTAATAAGCAGCAATAGACAAGGATTGGGCAACAGTTTTTTTTTTGTTATTCTGTAATAACAAAAAAAAAGTTTAATGTGTTATGTATAGACAAAGAGGGTAGGTTATGACATTTGTGTACAAAGTGAGGTAGTTATGAAAAGGCAAGGCGAAACCTGGACCAGTGCATGTGCTTGGACCTGTGTTTATATTACATGTCAAACCTTGTTTCGAAATACACCCCTAGGGAGTAAGGTGTCATACACACCTAGGGAGTAAGGGGCAGAGCAGGCAAACAGCTGTAGATGCTAGTTTATAAATATGCCAACTTGTTGGAACCAGTAAGGTGTCATACACACCTAGGGAGTAAGGGGCAGAGCAGGCAAACAGCTGTAGATGCTAGTTTATAAATATGCCAACTTGTTGGAACCAGTAAGGTGCCATACACACCTAGGGAGTAAGGGGCAGAGCAGGCAAACAGCTGTAGATGCTAGTTTATAAATATGCCAACTTGTTGGAACCAGTAAGGTGCCATACACACCTAGGGAGTAAGGGGCAGAGCAGGCAAACAGCTGTAGATGCTAGTTTATAAATATGCCAACTTGTTGGAACCAGTAAGGTGTCATACACACCTAGGGAGTAAGGGGCAGAGCAGGCAAACAGCTGTAGATGCTAGTTTATAAATATGCCAACTTGCTGGAACCACTCCAGAACAAAGTACATTGACCTCTATATCCCCTCATTTTTATTAAAGACTTGCTTTTGGGGCAACAATTAGATTAGAGACAGAAATTTCAATGACATAAACAATTTGTTTTTCAAAGCTACTTCACCTGGTTTAGCCTATACTTCCAGCTAACAGCAAGCTTAGTATAGCACATGCTGACAAATATTGAATTCCTTTAACAGAAAATAAATCCCAAGAAAATCTGCTCTGCTATGCTATACAATGGAATACGAGCTTTATTCAAGTATCTTGAGACATTGGGTGGTGAATAGACAATCCCTTTCTAGTTTAGTTAGGCAAGCTAAGACATGACAATAGTTTTCACTCACCTCAGCATTCCATAGGCGCTATTGAATTTGAATTATCACCATAACCACTCAAACTGCCTTGCCCGAACTCCAGGGCGCTTATTTGAGAGTCCGCATTGAATGTCGCTCCATAAGAATCATTGCTAGGCCCGTGCACCGTTTCCATGTTACCATCACCCGAGTCTGTAGCCGCCGCCGCGTCGGGCTCCGCCCAATTGATCTTAAACCTGGTCACTCTAGGCTCTGAAGCTAAGATATTCCTCACTACTTTGTCAAACTGAGGCTTTGCCGGCGGATTTTCTCGTAACTCAGGTTCCGCTTCTGTGTACTCGTTATTTATGAAATATCCGACTCTAACGAACTCCTGGCCTCTGTATGAACACGTTAGGAGCACAACAGTGACGCCTAAAGCGTCATTTTCTGGTATACGGGTCACGTCCGGCGGCGGCGCTTGGAAAACAAACATGTGTCTACCTTCAGGTATAGGCCCCACGTAAATCGTGTCCAAAACTTGATCGTGCTCTTCAGTTTCCGCTGAACCGACGTATATCATCTTCCATTCTAGGTCTTCCTTCAGCTCTTCTATGCATTCAAAGGTCAATTCGAATTGAAACGGGTTAAGAAAGGGGCTCGGGTTGTCGAGAACAACGACATTGGTTATGTGAACCTTGGCCATTATTCCACTTCCGCCAACAAAATTTCTATGTTATTCTAGCTCGAACCGTACCAGAATGCTCAAATTGAGCACTTTAAATATACCACACTGATTTATTACCGATAAATACCTCGGAAACCAACGGAAAATTGTGGTGACGGTGAAAAATGACAATTATTTTGGCGGTACGAAAGGTCACGTGACCAAAATAAGTCGCGATATCAGCGCTGTTGGTGGCGGAATGGGGAACTAAAATAAAAAAATATAAATTTTGACAGCCGTGACGACTTAGAAAACAAACGTTTGTTTTCAAGTGAAATTTACAATAAATAGCTTAGTTAGGAGGCGGTAATCATAATAATTATGGAAAATTAATAATTAGTACAATATTACTTACGGTTTTCCGTATTTTTTTTATTATTTGCGCCAGCTTATCACATTCAGCAAATGTCAAGTCAACCACAAACAACAAGACAGCAATGTTGCCAGTAGCATAATAATTCTTTAGTTTATGGTAAAAAATTATAAAGATTTCTGTATATTGTCCAGCACCTGCTTTATTTAGTTGCATAGCCAATCGTATTTTCAATTCAATTCAATTTATTTATTTCAGGCAAATGCCCATATAATTTGTTAGTAATACAATTAAATTAATCTTAATATGCTAATGTTAGTAAACACATTAAATTACAAATAAAAATATATATCACATTTAACTATTTTATTATTCAAAATTATATTAATTTTTGAACACTAGTTGTGATATGTTGACAATATAATTAAATTATATGATGACAATATAACTTTTGCGCCTCAACAAAATGGTTCAGTTACCGCGAACCATGTTCGACTTTTTGCCTCTCTGTCGCACTTGTAAATTCGTACGTAAGTGTGACGGGGAGGCAACACGTCGAACGTGGTTTGCGGTAGGTCTGAGACCTCAAGTTTGAGATTGTTTGAGTAAAAAGTCCTTGCACACATATGATGGATAATGCGAGCTAGCTTTGTAATTTTTCATTGGCAACAAACACCTTGAAACGTCATAAATAATAAATATGGCGTCGCTGCTTTGTGTACTGCTTGCTGTCAAATTTCAGTGCAATAAATAGAAAGACTGCAATTTATTTCATAATATTAGTAAAATATATGCGATTGTTACGGTGTTAGTGCAAAATTAGAGCTAAGCATTGATAATGTAATAAATATTCATACATGAAGTGCGTTTTTATTGAAAAACTTTGAAGGTAAAACTTCCGTAACTTAATTTTACTTTTCCGGTGTATAATTGCTATTGTTATGCAAACAGCTGTTGTTAAATCATTAATTTAACGTGCACGTTGCACAAGATCCAGTTTATTACGAACAAAGTCGTGTTTAAACTAGAATATTGGTTTACTTTCGTGTTGCCTTTTACGTCTATAAAATTCTTTCTTATAAGGATGTCTGTCGCATAGTTTCGTTATTGAGTCACCGTTTTGATGTCTCCGGCGAGGTATAATTAATTCATACGTTACTTGGAACTCGTATTAAGTGCTTAAAGTATGATAAGCCAATGTTCATGACACATTTTATTGACCAATAATGTAGGATCCAATTAAAATTACTGTATTAATCTTTTTCATTTGTTATAAACGATTAAACGACCTTCAAGATAGTAAAATGACAAAATGTATTTATGCTGTATACTATAAAATACTTCTGTTGAATTAAAACATGCATGAACACTTTATAATTTTGACCACCTCGGCCGCCCCAATATATCTGATGGCGACTGTACAACTATAGGTTTTTTTTTTTTTAACTAGCCTAATTTAGTGTCCCACTGCTGGGCAAAGGCCTCCCCTCGTTTCCTCCACTCGACCCTGTCGTTTGTAGTGTCCCGCCAATCCGGATAAAATGTGTCTAAGTCTTCCCGCCATCTCCTGTACAATAAACTGTTATAAATCATTTTTTTTACTATAAATATTATTGATCTTGCATTTTCATTTAAACTTGTACCATAAAGCGCAACTTAAATTAAATATGTTTAATCTAAGTCTCCAGTCTCTCTAAGAACCACAAATAAATCAAACAAATCATGCGCAACAAAACTCATTAACCAGTAAACCCAGCGAAATAAAACAACCAAAAACTACACAACGGAACCCTAAACAAAAAAACAATTTCAAAACAAATGAAGAGCCTGTACGCAGAAAAAAACTACAAAATGACATTAAAACAGAGACAACATTGAAAATTTGCACCTATAATGTACGTTCTCTAGCATCAGTAGAAAAATATATAGAGTTAAACAACGCACTCGGTAAAATAAACCATGACATAGTAGGATTAAGTGAAGTTAGAAGAATGGGCAGCAGTATAGAAGAATACGAAAACAATAT
Source organism: Cydia strobilella (assembly GCF_947568885.1). Taxonomy (NCBI): domain Eukaryota; kingdom Metazoa; phylum Arthropoda; class Insecta; order Lepidoptera; family Tortricidae; genus Cydia; species Cydia strobilella. The sequence continues at coordinate 2,482,612 of NC_086066.1, read as the reverse complement.
TCTCTGCTACTATGGAGAAACCAAAGGGCTGAACGGAGTGGGGTTTATAATAAAAAAGAATCTGAAAAACCAAATCACGAATTTCATAGGACTCTCAGAAAGAGTAGCACTGCTTCAGCTCAACATAGACGGGGCAGAACTTTCAATAATTCAGGTATACGCCCCCACAGATAAATCAAACGACGATGAAATCCAAAAATTCTACAACGACATAGACAAAGCTCACTCCCTAGCCGGCAACGAAATAATCGTCATGGGAGATTTCAACGCAAAAATAGGCTACCCCAAGAAGGAAGAAAATCTAATTATGGGCAAGTATGGCTACGGAGACCGAAACAAACGAGGAGAAAGACTGTTAGACTATGCATTAGGAAAGAAACTCTTCATAATGAATACCTTTTATAACAAAAGATCCAACAGAAGATGGACCTGGATATCACCTGACCAAAACACCAGGAATGAAATAGATTTCATAATGACAAACCAACCAGCACATATCACTAATTTCGAAGTCCTGAATAATGTACTATTTCCATCAGACCACCGACTTCTGAGAGCAACATTTAACTTAAAACTTCCTAAAAAGAGTCGAAAAAACTTCCATTCCTCGTTGAAAAGCCTAAAGACAGAAGAGGAAATACAAAGTTATATCAGAGGCTTAGAGACAAAACTAGGAAACAAAACAGAAGATACAAATGTTCAAGATTACTACAATAAGATAGAAAAGTCAATAATAGACAGCGTAACACAGAAGACTAAGACTGACCACACAAAAACAAACAAAATCTTTAGCGACCATACAATACAACTCATAAAACAACGCACAGAACTAATGTATAAGAAAGACAAAGATCAAGACATGAAAAAAGAACTTACCCGGCTGTTCAAGGAAACAAAGAAATCTATAAGAATAGACTACAGGAATCACAGGAAGGAAGTAATAACAAGGAACCTAAAGAAACACAGAAGTACAAAGAGAGCTTTAAAAGAACTTAATCTAAACAAATCATGGATACAAAAACTTGGACAAGACAAAGAAGAAACAAAAACAAGGAAAGACGTAATAAATCATGCTACACACTTTTACGAAGAACTCTACAGAATGAAAGACTACAACCACATACAAGAGGAAACACCCATTGCGAATAACGTAAACTTGCCAGTAAAGCAGATCGAAGAAAAAGAAGTTTATGAGCACATAAAGCAGCTGAAAACCGAAAAAAGCCCAGGTCCTGATGGAATAACAAACGAAGCTCTAAAACATGGTACACCAATCCTGCTTCAACATATAACACATCTATTCAATATGGTACTTAATTCCGAAACCATACCAGAGCAATGGTGTACATCCGACATAATATTGCTGTACAAGAAAGGCAACTCCTTAGACATCGGTAACTATAGGCCAATCAGCTTACTGGCGAGCATATACAAACTGTTCTCCTCAATAATGTTAAGGCGAATATCCAAAACAATTGACGACTCACAACCAAGAGAGCAGGCTGGTTTCAGGGCAGGTTTCAGCACCACTGATCACATACAAGCACTAGAACAGATGATAGAGAAGTATAAAGAGTTCAATAGGAACCTATACGTCGCCTTTATAGATTATAGCAAGGCATTTGATAGCATCAATCACAGCGCAATCTGGAATGCATTGAAACAGCTTAATGTGGACCAAAAATACATTAATATTATAAAGAATATATACGCGAAAAGCACCAGCCGAGTCAAGCTCGAGACAAGAGGGAAACAGATAAGGATAGAAAGGGGAGTCCGACAAGGAGATCCTTTATCACCCAAGATCTTTATTGCTGTCCTGGAAATCATATTTCGGAATCTCAAATGGGAATCAAAAGGCATCAATCTGGAGGGCCAGTTAATAAACCATTTGAGATTTGCAGACGACATAGTCATAGTAGCTGAAACTGCAACAGAACTAAGAGTGCTTATAAACCAACTAGACGAAGAAAGCACCAAAGCAGGCTTACAAATGAACACAAATAAAACCAAAATAATGACAAACAGCAAACAAATACAAATAAATATCAATGGCAACAACATAGACTATGTAGACCAATATATATATCTAGGAAAGCAACTGTCCTTTACAACAACAAACAACGAAGAAGAGGTAGAAAGGAGAGCCAACATAACCTGGAGGAAATTCTGGTCACTGCAAGAAATCCTAAAAGGCAAATACAGCTTAAACCTAAAAAAGATAGTGGCAGATACATGCCTTCTACCGAGCCTGCTCTATGGGTGCCAAACATGGACTTTTACAGATAAAATAAAGAGAAAGATAAGAACCACCCAAAGAGCCATGGAGAGGAGCATGCTCAACATAAAAAAGATACAAAAAATAAAGAGTACATCTATAAGAGAAAAAACAAAGTTACAAGACGCACTAACTCAAGCCCTCAAATTAAAATGGCGGTGGGCAGGACACATCGCACGGTACAAAGACCATAGATGGACAATATTGGCAACGAAATGGAAAGGCCCAAGTGGCAAAAGGAAAGTAGGAAAGCCATATAAACGATGGCTGGACGATATAAAAGAAATTGCAGGGAAAGACTGGCTAAACAAAGCGGAAGACAGGCAGAAATGGAGAGAATTGGAGGAGGCCTACACCCAAAGAGGGGTCCAAATTAAATAAATAGATAGTAAATAGAATACATAAACCTAACACTAACTACTAACTATAAGAAACTTACTAACCAATATGCTAAAACTTCTAATGTAAAAACAATTGTAAATTGGAAATAAAAGGCTTTTTTATTTTATTTATTTATTTATTTAATCTAAGTCTGTCAGTTTTGTGACAAAATGTATGGGACGTGACCAAGAGCGTCAGTTTTGTATACTCAACATATTATTTGCTAAATAAATGACTCCTTATCCTTACAAAGCTTAGCAAAGGTCCTGAATATGCACTTGATTAAATTGATGATGATAATTCTTTCAGGAGACCAATGAATAACAATGATATCGAACCGAGAAGAGGGCCCAGTGTACTACAGGGAGATACAGAAGAATGCATATCTCAAGCGCATCCCTAATGAGCCGAGCGGCAAGCTCAGGCCACTCGGGCATAAGGTGGCTGAAATTATTATAATTACTTCATTTTAAACTGTCAGCTGATACATATACACCTAAGCAAGACAGTAAAGTACTTGGCTGTGGCATGGCAATTAGCTTAACCTGTTGAGACGCAACATCGTGACCGCAATGAGAATCAAACTCTAAATTTAAAACCAAATCAAGGCCAAAAAACCGGCCAAGTGCGAGTCGGACTCGCGCACGAAGGGCAAAAAAATCACGTTGTATGGAAGCCCCACTTAAATATTTATTTTATTCTGTTTTAATTTTAGTATTTGTTGTTATAGCAAATACATCATCTGTGAAAATTTCAACTGTCTAGAGTAGCTATCACGGTTCATGAGATACAGCCTGGTGACAGACGGACGGGCAGCGGAGTTTTAGTAATAGGGTCCCGTTTTTATCCTTTGCGTACGGAACCCTAAAAGCAAGCTTGAAAATTCAGGTTCATGGGACTCAAGGGGTTATTTCATCATTAAGCCATTTGCTGACATTATGTCAACAAGTAATCTTAACTTTACTAACACTTAACACTACTCTCTTGTCAGCAAAAGTGTTAAACATTTTTTTTTTTCAAACACTATACAATACAATTAGCCTTTAATCACTGACTATTTTAAAGATATGTTTAGTTTCTTTATAATTGATTAATAGTTTTCACTAGTCAGGTTGTCGGGGTTTCCGCAAAAGCCTCCTCTAAAGCTTTCCAGTCATCTCTGTTTCGAGCTGTTCTTATCCACTTTGGTGGGAAATCGTCCTCCCATCTAATTTTCGGGTGTCCCTGACCTCTCCTGCTGTATGTAGGGAACCAGTTCGTTATATTTTGTGTCCATTTGTCTACTTTCGATCTTGACATGTGACCTGTCCACCTCCATTTATCAAACACTAATTATACCATATTCCTCAGAAACCACCTTTCAAAGCGATGTGGACGCTCTTCTGTGTTCACAACGGCCGAACGCCGTTCCTCGAACAGTACCCGAGCCCCGAGTCCCCGGCCACGTTAACCCACAAGCCCGCTTGGCGCGCCTGCCTCAAGACAGCTAGGCATGTGACTGCGAGTGTCAAGCCACATACTGGCGACGAATATGACTTTCTTGTGGATACGGACCAGGGTCCAGTACGAATGCTGGCACCTGACTGGTAAGTTATATAAAAATGTACATTTATTTATGTTTGACGCCGCAATCGAACTAGTAAGTAAAAAATTCAAAATAGAGAGCACTTATTTTTATTTTTATTTTATTTATTCAACAGATTACACAGTATGACAGTTAAAACCAATTCACTGTGGAATTTATATAAAGTGTATACAATTATGTAATCAATTATATAACAGAGACATTTAAAAATATAAACCTAATATATAACAGACGACTCACGTTTATCCATCGCCTCACAGAACTTCATACACTCTCTACAGACAATAGACCAGTCACTTGCAAAAACATCACATTCCGGTGCTGATGCGAGGAGCGCGTTAAGCAGTTGAAGAGCGCGAACTATGGGAGACTTACTATAGGACACAGTGCGTGTTCTTGGTACAGCCATTAGCTGAGGCATTCATGGTCGGAAATTAAATTTGGCCTTATCTATTGACGGTACAAGTAAACGTACCAGCTGCGTCACCAGTTCTGGGCAGTCCGAGGCTCCTCTCAAGATGCTACAGGCAGTAACCTGATGACACTTACTTCCTTAAACGCTCTCACTAAAACATACTTAAAATAAACGGACTTAACTAAAAGGTATGTTTACATACAAGTTTATCAAGTGTTCCAGACCATGCGTATGTGTACTGTAATTAGGTACTATAATTATAATTAAAGAGAAAAGATAACAAAAATACCAAAAACTTGGAAATACTGACAACCAATCTAATTAATATATGTAACATTAAGTAGGTACAATGACAGTAGCGATACTATAGCAATGATGACGACACATTACTGACGAACACTATGTTGGCCGTTGAGAATATTGAGTATTTGATTACGGTATTTGGGCTTAGCGACATTGAATATATCGATGGAAGTAAATTCTTTATTGTAAGTGTTACAAATACGACGTAAGGGGGCTCGCAAACCGGCGTTACTAGAGGCGGTGGAAACCGAGAACAAAGCATTAGAAGTTCTTCACTTTTAGAAGTTCTTCTCCTATCTACGCATTTTACAACTGATTGGTCAGAGTTAGTTTATGTAATTATTTGGTTGTTACAGGGAATCCATGCAAGACTGGGTAACGCTCCTCCGCAACAAACTTCACGAGCTAAAGATCCTCTCGAAAGGCGAGAATGTGTACACCGCTCCCTCGGCCCCGGCCGTCCCGCCCGCGCCCCGCGCCGGCACGCGGGACCCCACCTCCCCGTTGCCACCCACCCCGCCGGTACCCCCTGACAGGTATGTTTACACCGCTCCCTCCGCCCCGACCGTCCCGCCCGCGCCGACATGCGGGACCCCACCTCCCCCCTGCCTCTCACCCCGCCGGTACCCCCTGACAGGTATGTTTACACCGCTCCCTCGGCCCCGGCCGTCCCGCCCGCGCCCCGCGCCGGCACGCGGGACCCCACCTCCCCCCTGCCGCCCACCCCGCCGGTACCGCCTGATAGGTATGTTTACACCGCTCCCTCGGCCCCGACCTTCCCGCCCGCGCCGACACGCGGGACCCCACCTCCCCCCTGCCTCCCACCCCGCCGGTACCCCCTGACAGGTATGTTTACACCGCTTCCTCCGCCCCGACCGTCCCGCCCGCGCCGACACGCGGGACCCCACCTCCCCCCTGCCTCCCACCCCGCCGGTACCCCCTGACAGGTATGTTTACACCGCTCCCTCGGCCCCGGCCGTCCCGCCCGCGCCCCGCGCCGGCACGCGGGATCCCACCTCCCCCCTGCCGCCTACCCCGCCGGTACCGCCTGATAGGTATGTTTACACCGCTCCCTCGGCCCCGACCTTCCCGCCCGCGCCGACACGCGGGACCCCACCTCCCCCCTGCCTCCCACCCCGCCGGTACCCCCTGACAGGTATGTTTACACCGCTCCCTCCGCCCCGACCGTCCCGCCCGCGCCGACACGCGGGACCCCACCTCCCCCCTGCCTCCCACCCCGCCGGTACCCCCTGACAGGTATGTTTACACCGCTCCCTCGGCCCCGGCCGTCCCGCCCGCGCCCCGCGCCGGCACGCGGGACCCCACCTCCCCCCTGCCGCCCACCCCGCCGGTACCGCCTGATAGGTATGTTTACACCGCTCCCTCGGCCCCGACCTTCCCGCCCGCGCCGACACGCGGGACCCCACCTCCCCCCTGCCTCCCACCCCGCCGGTACCCCCTGACAGGTATGTTTACACCGCTCCCTCCGCCCCGACCGTCCCGCCCGAGCCGACACGCTGTTTGACATGACGACATGTTTTTTGTAGTGTTATAGTAGAGTAGTAGTAAAACATTTTATGGCACAAAACAAGTACATAGCAAATAGAGAACAATAAATGTTTACAAAGGCGAACTTATCTCTAGCGACTTATTAAAGTGGCATTTCTAGCAATTTTTAGGGTCGACAATACGCATATAACACCCCTGGAGTTGCACGCGTCCATAGTCTACGGGATGTTTGCTTGTTTGCCACTGGTTGATAAAAATCTGTATTAAAATTTAAAAATCATCAAGTAATTAATTATGCATGTCTAGCATAATTTATAATGTAATTTCATATTATGAGAATAAATATCTAATCTAATTGTCTTTTATAGAGTACCGGGCATAGAGCTAACCGTCCCCTCCAGAGCAATCGAACCCGAACACCACCACAATGAGCAGCCCGAAGAACCAGCACCAACCATGGAGCCGGCCATAGAGCCCATAGACATCTCTCACTGGGACGAGCCGGAGCCCTTCACATCTCTACCGAGCACTAGTCAGGATATACCAAAGACAACCAAGATATGTGGGCAGAATATTTGCTTGGACGATTCGGTGCTGAGGTAAGATTTTTATTCTAAACTACCTTTTGCCCGTCCGTCCGTCCGTATGTCTGTCCTTGCTATGTCATGTCCTCAAACTATCTCCATACCAAATTTCATGAAAAGCGTCTAAATTTAAAAGTTCTTCTGATGAGCTTCTGTAGCTCAGTTAGAAGGAAATCTCTGTAAATCATGAGCGTCATGATCAACAATAAATATTTAGACTTTTGACAATGTCCATTTCTAAAAATCATTTTTTTTTCTTTGCCCGTTTTGGGCAAAGGCCCCTTGATCTCTCCACAACTCCCGGTTGTGCTTTTTCCGGCCTGTTACTGATGAAGGTGTAAGTCGTCCCGCCATCTCCGTCTGGGCCTGCCACGTCCGCTCTTCTTTTGCGGCATCCACTTGGTGGCTACTTACATATTTTTAAATTGCAGAAGGAACAATACGGATAGCGATGAAGAATTCTTCGCGGAAATCGACCGGATAAGCGAGGAAGTGGAGAATACCGGAGAAGAAGTGAAGGAATACAAGCAGACTGTGGTTGTTGAGGCTACTGCTGAAGAAACACCGAGGTAATGTTTATTTGAAGCATAAATTAGGAAATTCTAAGACGCGTTAGTGTAAAATATTGTAAGCTCTGTTTTAAAATTGTGTTTAAAAAAATTTAAGTTATTGAATGGGATTGCCAACTGTCAAAAGTATGCACAGATGGCGCTGGCATCCAGGCCATAAAGTTTTTTTTTTTTTACAAAATTCTAGTAATGAACAGTTAAACCTATGCTGGCGCCATTTAATACTGTGACCCGCCAACCCGACTAGATGGCGTTGTACGGGGCGGTGTAGTGCCATACATTTTGTGGTAATGGTAACAAAATTCCCTACGCATGCTAAAAGTAGGTGTTGATGTTGACTTATCTTATCCTTATAATTTGTGACAACATATAATTTTAACGTTTGTAACATTATCATTCCAGCGACTACCAAGGCACAAACATAACCGTGATACAAGTATCAAACAAGGAGCCCCCGCACACCGCCATACCCGTCCTCGGCCCCGACACAGACATCTTCAACTTTGACCTACAACAACTCTCCGTTGAACCCAAAGAAAACTACATCAACATAGTCAACACAGAAACAGAACAGAATGGCTACGGAACGGTTTATAAAGAATCAGACTACGGACATATTAGTTTAACAACCACCGTCAACTTAAACGGAGACAAGAGTATATATGAACGGTTATGCCAAGCATCAACATCAACGGAGCGATCACCTTTGCCTGTCCGAAGGCTAAAAGCTTTAGAAAAAGTTAGGAAATCATCGCTACCCAACATGGAGACGTATGAGTATTTGTACCCGAGCAATTCTAGCTCAAATCAAGTGCAAGTGGATGTGAATAGTGGTCAAAATTGTGTGAACAGTGGTAATAATTGTGTGAACGGTGGTAATAATTGTGTGAACGGTGGGAACTCTGTGACTGTGAATGTGGATTCTAGTGTTAGGGTGGTGAGGCCGCCGAGGCCGGTAGAGAGATCGCATAGCAATGCTTGTGAGAGGATTCAGAGTCCGAAGAGAGAGAGAAATGGTAAGTTGTTAACTAATATTGATAACTATTTAATAAATTGCGGTAAAGTCTAGACAGACATTAAGGAATATCTACCGTAAACTTCCCCAACATAGGTTGGGAAGTTTACGGTAGATATACCATGCTATCCGTTATGAAAAATCCAAAATAATCCAAGAAAGGTGACCATTATTAGAAATTTGATGGGATTACATAACTGTCTAAGCTGTTTGGTAGAAAATAAAAACATTTTAGAAAATAACGCGAGGAAATCGGAACAATTCCAATAATGGCGGATCGGAAGTTCGCGGTGGCGGTGTTGCCATCTACATAAAAAGTGGTCTCTCTTGTCAAGTGGTTTCTCAATCGCCATCACCAACTGTCTACTCGAACTCGTGTCCAGAGTATCTTTTCTTGGAGGTAGTCCTGCACCATTCAAAAGTCCTTCTTGGCATTTTCTATAGCCCCTCTTCAAATATTAACTACTTTGATACATTGCAAAATATCTTAATAGATCTTGAGCCCCGATTTGACCACACTATTATCATGGGTGATTTTAACACCTGTCTCCTTAAATCTGATCTTCGTTCATCTAAACTTCTTTCTCTAGCTACTTCCTTAAATCTTAACGTTTTACCTCTTAGTGCTACACATTTTCCGCATAACGGCCCCCCTTCCCTTTTAGATATCATTTTGACTTCTTCTCCAGATTTGGTTTCTTCCCATGGTCAGTTTAGTGCTGCTGGTTTTTCCAATCACGACTTGATCTACGCGTCCTTTAATATGCGCCCACCAAAGAAAAAACACAAGGTAGTGATGCGTAGAAACTTGCGTGACATGGATCTGCAGGCACTATATAGCGATTTCTCGCATGTTGACTGGCAAAGTGTTGAACTGATAGACGATGTTAATTTAAAAGTAGAGACTTTCAATAACATATTGCTTGCCATTTTTGACAAACATGCGCCGTTAAAACCGACTCGAGTTAAGCACTATCCTGCCCCGTGGCTTTCGCCGGATATTAAACAGCTCATGGCAAAGCGTGATCGAGCGCGCGTCAAATTGCGTCATGATCCTTCTGACAGTAATCGTGATCGTTACATTTCACTGCGAAACCGTTGCAATAAGATCTGTAGGGATGCAAGGCGCCGTTATATTCATAATTCGATCGAGGACTGCCCGCCTGCCAAACTGTGGAAATTTTTGAAGTCACTCGGAGTGGGCAAAAATCAACCAACTTGTTTGGGTGATGTCAATGTAGACGATATCAATAAACATTTTAGTACATCTTCAGTTTCTCTGGACCCATATACTAAGCTGTCTACATTGTCACTTCTTGCCAACTCTGTACGTCCTGACTTACCTAATTTTGAATTTAGCAAAATATCGCCGCAAGAAACACTAACCCTCCTTAAATCTATTAAGACCAAGGCCGTCGGTGAAGATAATCTGGGCGTGGACATGCTCATGCTCGTTGCGGACTTCATTACTCCTATCCTATCCCATATCATAAATTTTTCCTTGTCCTCGGGTACCTTTCCTTTAGCGTGGAAGTTCGCACATGTTATCCCTCTTCCTAAAACCTCCAACCCTATCTCTTTTTCACAATATCGCCCTATTTCCATTCTCCCTGTACTGTCAAAAATTATAGAACACCATGTTAACCGTCAACTCCTATCCCACCTTAATAGTAATTTCCTATTGAATCCCTTCCAGTCTGGATTCCGCCCCGGGCATAGCACTGTGACCGCTCTGGTTAAAGTCACCGACGACATTCGCCTTAATATCGAAAGCAAAAAACTGACTATTCTGGTTCTTCTAGATTTTAGTAGCGCATTTAATACAGTGGACTTTGATATTTTACTCGGTATCTTTCAATCTTTAAATTTTTCCCACAACAGCTTATCTTGGTTCCGCGATTACCTGTATGGTAGGCGCCAGCGTGTTATGCTCGATGACAAGTTTTCCGATTGGCGCGAACTCTTAGCTGGTGTTCCACAGGGAGGAGTGCTTTCTCCTCTGCTCTTCTCTATCTTCATTAATGGTATCACAGAGTCCCTTAAATCCTCTTACCATCTTTATGCGGACGACCTACAGATCTATGCAGCGGCTGGCATTGATGATGTCCCTTCGCTAGTCAGTCAAATAAATTATGATTTAGAACTGATTCGCGGATGGGCATGTAACTTCGGTTTAAAGGTTAACGCACAGAAATCGCAGGCAATTGTTATCGGTAGTCCCTATTATATTAGTGGGCTCTCAGACATGGTGGTACCCGACATTCTTTTTGATGGAATTCCCATCTCTTTCTCCTCTACTGTTAGGAATTTGGGTATCACCATGGATGAGACGCTTTCCTGGTCGGCCCATACGGCTGAGGTGAGTAGGAGGATATTTGCATCTCTCCACTCTTTAAAGCGTCTCCAAAACTTCCTCCCTGTTCACACCAAGCTGACTATAGCGCGATCCCTCTTGATGCCACTTCTGGACTATGGTGACATTGCGTTCGTGGACCTCAAAGAGGAACTACTTGACAAGCTGGAGCGTCTCCAAAATGTGTGTATCCGTTACATTTTTGGTTTGCGGAAATATGACCACATCTCCGACTTCCGTTCTCAGCTCGGTTGGCTTCGGATCCGTCGGCGCAGGGATGTGCATGTCTTGTCCTTACTGTTCAACGTCCTATTCAATCCGACCTACCCTCCATATCTCTCTGAGAGATTTACTTATCTGGCAGATGGTAGTGGTCATCGCTTGAGATCGAGTGCAAACCTGACTCTCGCTGTGCCGTGTAACAAGACCCGGTCATATGCGAAGTCTTTCACAGTGCGCGCTGTACAGTTGTGGAACAAGTTGCCATTATCCCTTAGACAGTCCCAGTCGGTAGCATCACTCAAGGGAAAATTACATAAGTTGTGGCTTTCTGATGACTTGTGTTGTACTTAGTTGAGTACTAAGATTATTTATTTAGTTGTGATAATATATATATATATGTATTTATGGGTATATATTTGTGTTTATATGGATATGTATTGTATATATATGTTTATTTTATATTCTAGATTACAGGTTTTAATTATTTACGTTTGTAATAATTGAACCATAATTTACTTTCTGTTCATAGTGTTCGTTTGTCTATCTTGATCTGTTTACTGTTTCATTCTCAATTGCTCAAAGGTTGACTGGAAGAGATCCCTTATAGGGATAAGTCCGCCTTTGTACATTGTATATATTTATGTTCTTTTATTGTGTTTGTAATCTGTCTTATGTACAATAAAGTGTTTACATACATACATACATACATAAGGCCTAGTTTCTTGCCAGGTTTTGTAAAGACTGGTGCCTACGCCAATTTTTGGGACAACAAATGACGTCAGCTGTCAACGCTGATAATACAATATTTTGCGGTTCAGGGATCGGATACCGGTATTTTTCGTTATTTGTTAATTATTTCAATTTGTAGCCGCCGTGCAGGTCTCGACGACAAATAAAAAGACTTCGATTTGAAGTAAACGTGTAATCATATAGGTGCTGGTTGCTTTACAAGGTACAGTTGACGTAAACGGTTAAAGGTGTAGAAGTGGTGGTAATAGTATGGAGGCTGATGCGAAAGTGGTTAAGCTAATTTTGAATGTAAAAATGGTAGTCTAAATTTAGGTGCCTCTAATTGGCCGCGATACAGGTTATGTGGAGCGCTCCTATTGGTGCATTTAAATAAGCCTCCGCATAGTAAGCGAGCCCGACGGCTGCGTTTTGCTACTGCATTATACACATAAAAGGTTGCGTTCGCAACACAATTCTAATTGGGCAATCTAATAATACGAAGTCATTACGTAAAACACAACTGAGTCCTACATTTATGGAGTATAAAAAAACTGATTAGGAAAGAACGAATAAAAACAATTATCATTTCAAAAAGTTGTTAAATTCAAGTCTGATGAAGTTAAAGTAACGTCACAAAGTTTGTGAGCCCCCCCCCCTTGTCACGACATGTCTCATTTTTTGACCCCCTCCCTCCCTCCCCCCTATACGAGTGATGTAATTAATGGATGACCCCTTAGCAATGTGTGGCAATACCTTGTTTTTGGATAGCATTTTGAAAATAGTTATTCCTTGCAGATAAAAACCAAGACGGCAGTCAAGGCAAGCCGATATGGAAGCGTGGTTTAACGGAGCTGTCTTTGCTCAGCCGGTTGCGAGGGCTAGGGCAGGGGCGGCGCCAGGACAGCCCTACAAGATACGAGGAAGACAGGTTACTTTTGGTCTTTATCCAATAGGGTTGGCCGGTCGAAATATGTAGCAGATGGCGCCATCATAGCTTGCCCTGTCAATCCCTAGAATTGTGTCAAATCTTTGTTTTTTTTTAAATGCCTTGGATGCCAGCCCTTTAAGCCAAATCTCATAGAAAAAGTGGCAAGCTATGATGGCGCCATCTCTGCAAATCTTTGACAGTTGCCAACCCCATTCTTATCAGAAAAGGTACTACCTTCCCATCTTTGCACTTTCGTGAATGCATCTTAACTACTGTTTAACATTTATGTTAACCAGCTGATTGTCGAGCTCAGCAGCACCATGGTTGGCTGTTCGATCGGTGGTAAAATGGTAAATAACATAAGTTACGCTGACGACATTGACTGTTGAGCCCGTCGATCAGTGCTATGAACAAATTGTTAAAGGTGTGTGACACGTATGCGGAGTCTCACGGGCTCATCTATAATATTAAAAAAAGTGAGATACTCATCTTCCGAGCTGGTAACAAGACCCTACCAATAGTTGAGCCGGTGACACTCGGCGGCGTGGCCTTGAACAGAGTATCCAGTTTTAAATACCTGGGACATGTAATCACCGAGGATCTAAAGGACGATGCGGATATTGAGAGGGAACGCAGGGCACTGGCAGTAAGAGCTAATATGTTGATTCGCAGGTTTGCGCGTTGTACAGTGGAGGTCAAGAAAACATTGTTCATGTCGTATTGCCAATCATTCTACACGTGCGGCCTGTGGATCAATTATACGAAGCGTGCTTACAGTGCTCTGCGTGTCCAGTTCAATAACGGCTTCAGGATGCTGTTGGGGCTACCACGCTTTTGCAGTGCATCAGGCATGTTTGCACAAGCACGAATGGACGTTTTTTATGCCATAATAAGAAAAAGAATCGCCTGCGGGGTAGCACCAACAGCTTGCTGGTAGATATAGCCGAGAGGTGGGATTGTCCGTTTTTTAGCCACTGGGCGTCGGCTCATCGTCCTGTTTACCGGGACCCCAAATAAGTAAAAAAATAAGAACTGTAATGCCTAGGTTAAGATGTACTAACTCTAATATTATAAGTCTGTATATAACTAACAATCTATGGGCAGTCTGGCCTGAAATAAAGAATTTTATTTTATTATTTATTTATTTTAACACATTCGCAGACAAGAATGCTATAGCAGTCGCGTTTTTAGGGTTCCGCACCCGAAGGGTAAAAACGGGACCGTGGTCAAACGCCTGGCCTATTCATCATAAAAAAAGCGACTTTGTTTTATACTATGTAGTGATAAGGTTTGTAAATATATATTTAAAACAAAAATTTTGTGGCAGAACCATAGGCTGAAATAAAGGCGTTTCGCGCATCCTAATTCAGACAATTATTAAATACATAGAAAATACGTATAACCAGGCGTAGCTCACTCTGCGATTTCCTCGCGTCGCTACAAGTACATGCGGCCAGGGACCGGCACGCTATCCCTTATCGGGGTTTTATAAGGGTATTGCATAAGGCTTAACTCACCATACCCTTTGCCAGACGAAACCCTTTGTTTTGCTTTTAAAAACCCTTATATAAAGCTACCACATTTAAGTAATCGGTAGCCCAAATACTCTTACAAAACCCTTATCATCCGCTCACCAACACCTTGCATATTGCTTATAAGGGTTAGCCTTATAAAGGGCTTCCCTTTTAGCATATAAGCGTGCTAATTTAAGTCGTCTACCTTGTTCATAAAGCACACATTACTTCGAATCCGAGCGATCGTCGGCGGCGACGGCGGCGTTCTTAGACTAGGCACGTATTTTCTTTCCTTTTACTACCTTTACTACCGTAGATATATACTAATCCTGTCTCTTTCACGCAAAGGGAAACCTTTATAAAAAGCGCTTAAAGATAAGGGTAACCCTTATTAAGGGCTAGCCTTATTTTTGGTTAGCTTTTCGGTAAGGATTAGTCAAAGGTAAGGGTATGAATGGGCTTGCAGTTCAAAAGGGAAAGTCTTTCAATGTGTTAGCCGTGTTTAAGTGTTGCCCATTGAAAGGGTTTTATCGCGGAAAGGGTTGTCCGGTCCCTGCATGCGGCCCACACCAATTTTGGTGTCTAGCCATAGTAGTTGCCGCGCACATATCTGTCGTTATATACGCGTTTTGTTAGAGAGTGAACCTTATGAAATGAAATGAAATGAAATGAAAACATTTATTGTCAGACCACAGGTAGAAATATAAAAGATGTTAATGGTGATAATTTAAGTCCTTTTCCGCAGTCTACCATATTTACGGTGTACAATATTTAGTGTCATGCACAACATGCAGGCAAGTTATTTACACTATTTACATATGTCACAGTATTTCATACAATAATGTCCCTAGTTTTGTGTCACTTTATTACGCTATATCTGAAATATGTAGTACTATTATTTATTCTGTGCTATAACTCAAACAAATATTTGTGATGAACACGCACAAATAAATTCTCTTACCAGCGTTTGGATCAATGACCTCCCGTTTTACAATCAGGGTTACTACCTACCGACTATATTAGATTAGAAGGTTGTATAAAGAGATGGAAATTAAAATGTGCCATTTTCAATCAAAAGGGTACTTATTGTCGGTTGTCAATAAGGCGCTATTTCCATACAGCTTCAATTTGAAATCAACCTTATTGATAGGCAACAATGTGGTACCTTTTGGTTGAAAATGTCACAAATGTGGGTATGTTACAGGAGCGCTACAGTGGCAGTGAAAGTGGTGCGGCGCTCGCGGCCCGAGGGCAGGGTCGACGGGACGAGACGGAGAAGCAGCTCGCTCAGCAACGGTATGTGTGCTTCCCTCCTAATTTTAGGGTTCCGTGCCCAAAGGGTAAAAACGGGACCCCATTACTAAGACTCCATTGGAGTGGAGTCTGTCTGTCTGTCACCAGGCTGTATCTCATGAAGCGTGATAGCTAGACAGTTGAAATAGTCACAGATGATGTATTTCTGTTGCCACTATAACGACAAATACTAAAAATAAAATAAACATTTAAATGGGGCTCCCATATGAAACGTGATTTTTTTGCCGTTTTTTGCGTAATGGTACGGAACCCTTCGTGCGCGAGTCCGACTCGCACTTGGCCGGTTTTTTAATACCACGTCGGTGGCAAACAAGCATTAGACCGTATGCTTGTATAGATTTTAGTAGTAAGCGCTTTTTAGTTCTTGTTTAATTAATGAGATATTAACATACTTTACTTTTCTCTTTTTTTCGCTCTCTCTCTCTCTCTCTCTATCTATCGTACTATTTCTTATTCACATCAGCCCAATGTGTGATAGCCGGTTTTCAAAAATAATATCTTACTATATGTGATCTAATAGACCAATATCACTTTTATATTTAATATCTGTTAAATACAGGCAATTTACAATTAAAAACGAACAAATACAATGACAGTTCCAGTGCACATGTTATAAAGTCGCCATCTTGTTATTCTGTCCGCCATTTTGTGCGTCGCTGGCCGCCATCTTGTCACGTCTCGCACCAGCAGTTAACGTTGGCGAAGCTCCCGCAGTGTCCGCCCCGGAACCCGCGCCGCTTGCACTCGCCGTTGCAGTTGGACGTGTAGTCCACCCCTCCCCACACGCAACTGCCGATCAACTTGTCAGCTTCTACTGGAGCCGATATTACCACCAGCATTACTACGCAGGCGAACGCAAAGATGATAGATTTCATCGTGATGCTTCGAAGTATATATTCGGAATGATGATATTTGTCTATATTTTGGTTTATATATAATTTTTGTTGTTGAAATGCAATTATGAAACGACTTTATGATCATTAAAGTAATTGAAAATCTATTAGATTATGGCGTATCGTATCATATGCTAATGAAAAATGTTATTACTTACTTATTCTTAATGATGATTTAATGATTTTTATCATTATAAGGCTCGTGTTTTTTTTGTCATTAAAGAAAGGGTAAGCCCCTGATTAAAATGTGAGTCGTTTGTAGGTTTACATTTTTCTAGTTTTTTTAGAGTTTTGAATGGTTCACGGTTAGTTTCACTAGACTTATATTGACCGGGATATAGACCGTGATTACCTTTTGTATTATTTGTGAGCTCCCGATATTTCGTCGCAGTTACATGCATCATGTCACCCGTGAACATGATGCATGTAACTTTTGAAATTGCATCGACTCAACTTGTGCGTTCAGAATATTGCATTGTTTCCCGACTAACATACACCTCGTACCTTCATTAGGCCACTCAGCAACTGAAAAGCTCTCTATTATATCACGATTGTATAAAATACTATTACAGTACATATGGTGCTACTTTCTCGCACTAGTGCGTAAAGAGCACTTTTCGTGCATAAGTTTAAAGGGCCATATGTACTGTAAACCGTTGTACGATACACGTGCGAATAGGTAATTCGCAACTCCCTGCGGTCGTGTTTTAATTTATCGCAACTCGTTTCGAATTTCCTCTTTTCCGCACTTGTATCGTAAATAACTAATTTTGATTCTTAGAGAATTAAGCTTTTAACGATTTTTACCCAACTACGGAAAGTGGTAAGGGTAAATGGGGTAGGAGAAACATTGGTGCAAGGTGAACAGTTAACTTGTAGGGAATAAACAAAACTTAACTTAAGCTTTAGGGAATCCTCTTACTGTTTTTCTTGCCCCGAGAAAAATAAAGTATGCTTCTCATGTTTCTGTTCCTGCTGGTGAGTAACGTTGCTAGAGCTCAACGAGGTTGCGGTGTGTTAGGGTCAGCAACGCGCATGTAACACCTCTGGAGCTGCAGGCGTACATAGGCTACGGTGACCACTTACCATTAGGCGGGCCGTATGCTTGTTTGCTACCGACGTAGTTTATAAAAAAAAAACCTATATAAAAATACAATACAAATCCTCTTTATTGCACAACCTCAAAATAAATACATAATGACAGGTAAACAAAAGGCGGCCTTAACGCTAAAGAGTGATCTCGTCCAGACAACCAAAAAAAAATCTGTATCCTTTACTAAACTTTCTTGAAACTTCAGATCACTCCCCCCCATCCCGCCTACCACCCGGCCTCCGACCGTTGCGACAGCGACAAGCCGCCGCTCTGCGGGCCGAGCAACGCCGCGGGGCGGCCGTAGCTAGCAGCATACCTATAGCCCACCCGCCCACGTTCGTAGATTACAATAGGATGGTGTGGTAAGTACAGTAAAACACTAGTTACGCTAATTAGCCTCATGCATGAAGTTTATATTTGAACGAAATATGTTTTATTCGGATGTTTGTTACCGTTATATCATGTTACAAATGCATTTCCGTTTTTAAATTACCATTTAATTACTTAAAGCTAGTCTGCGAAACGCTCGAAACGCCACGTGACGTCACGCGTTCGACAGATTACTGTCATTAGTAACAAACGTCAGTTGGGCCGCCCAACGTGTGACGTCATCACGCTCTGTCGAATTCGCGCCAAAAATTATGAGCGTTTCAACCGCTCAAAAATTTTCAACATTTTAAATATTTTTTAATAAAAATAATGTTAAGGTTTACAAAAGTATTTTTATCATTTCCGGTGTTCCAATGATATAAATTATGAATCCAAAAATAAAAATAAATTCATGCATGGAGCTAATAGTTCCAAATGACCCCACAGGGTTTGTATTGTGATGTTACCTTGCAGGGTGGCGAAGTGGGGCGGGTCGGGCGCGTGGTGCGGGGGGCGGGCGGGGGACCGCGTAGCGGCGCTGCGCGGCCTCACGCCGCGAGACGCCGCACACGCCAGGACGCTCTTTAAGGAGGCACGCACCAGAACGGTGAGTGCAGCCCCTAGGGGGGGGGGGACTTTATTTCATAGGATAGAGCGGTACTCGTGAACGGGTGCTGTTTGTGGAGACCGGTCTGTTTAAGCAAAGATAGATATAACTCCGTAATAGATGGATACAGTCTAAGGAAAAAACGTGCCTCGAAAATCAAGAAAATTTGATTCTCGTTCAGAGGGCGCTACTAGTTTTGGCCTACAGTCGTATAGATGGCGTTGACGGTTTCGTTTGTTATTTAACAATTTTAACGCATATCAGTGATAAGAACATGGGTCAAAATCATCAAAATAATTAATGCAAATAAAAAAAATCATTTATCTATATTTAAATACATTTTATCGTATTTTTACAAATCTTCAATTTTAGTTTTAAAGTGTGTCGACAGATGGCAGTGAATTTACTGGGGTTACAAAATTTACTATGACAGTACCGCTCTAGTATAAGTTACTCTATGGTTTCAGTTTACACGGCCTTCATTTTACCTATGTAACTTTACTTTTGAGTGGCATTAACGTGAGGCACTTCATTCGGTTCTTGTCTGTTTGTCTGATTTAATATTTTGTCTTTTAATTAATTATAAAACAATTCAAGTTTCGGAGACCCTTTACATCTCTGGATAATTTGATGATCTTTTTTATTATTATATACATTTTATCTCTGACACCTAGACTTTTACATCTCTAAACAATTTTAGTACTTCTGTTATTTGTTATAGTTTTTATTAGTTTTTTTTTCTTGTGTAATATGACATTTATATTTATGTAATTGTTTTTTGTAATTTTGGGTTAATTTCATTGTTTGTAAAAATTGACATGTAAAGTGCCCCTGTGGCCTATTTGCTGAATAAACGTTTGATGTTTGATGTACTGTCATAGTACATTTTGTAGCCACAGTAAATTCACTGCCATCTATCGACACACGATTAAAACTAAAAATAAAAATATCAAAAAATGTATTTATATATTTGCAATATTTGCATAATCATATTTTTTTTGCAATCTTGGATCAGATCTTAGATCCATATTTTAACAGTTTTTTCCGGGGTGTGATCATGTCATTACATTTATTTATTTAATTTTACTATAGGTATTTTTAATTTCACTGTATTTCTTTTTTGTCTTTTGAATTTATATTTATAAGTATTCGTATTTAAAAATTATGTAATGGGTCTACCTCTATTGCCTCAATAAGGAAATATTCATTCGTTACTTCAAAATAGGAAATATTCATGAAACTACTTCATTATTTCTGCTAACTTCCACATTTCTTATTGACTTGTTTTCTAATGTTAATGCTATTCACAAATTTGTCTTTTACGTAAGTTGCATCGCGCATTTAATCAATATTTTTTGTGGAGCTTTTTTTTCATACATACAATTTTTTGCAGGTGGATATATTGTTTCATCGCGTCCCGCTCGGCAAGATATATGTATTAAATAAACGAGACCACGAGAAATTAGGTAAGATTATTTCCTAATTTCAGACAAATATTAATAAATACTTCAAATAATAAAAGTTTTGAATGCCTAAAAGCATGCCCTCCCATCCCGAAGGCCTTATAATTATTTTCAAATCGATATCAATAGATGGCGCCAACTGTCACAATCGACCATTACGAAATTTTTATCCTACAGATTAAGACTTAATTAATGGTATTTAAAGTGTCATTAATTCAAAACATTATAAATTAAATACAAACATCAATAAAAGCACGAATTCAATGCATTATTTTAGAAAGTTATAAATCACAACTATATGGCGAACGGCGAACGTCTTCGACGTAAACACACATAAGTAACAGCATGCGACAGTTTTTGGGCTTTCCAAATAATATTGAATATTGACACTAGATGGAGCCGACCTGCGCACTGAGAAACGCGGGTCGAGATTTTGTTTCAGTGTGCGTGCGGCGACCATAGATACAAGTCGCGCACACATACAAACCGCGCGCGGTGCGTTGTATCAAGATAACATACTTTGCTCTGAGGGCCTACCGCGAACCACGTTCGACGTGTTGCCTCCCTGTCACACTTACATACGAATTTACAAGTGCGACAGAGAGGCAACACATCGAACGTGCTTCGCGGTAGGCCCTCTGTTTATGTTCATCAAAACGGGACGAGTGTGTGCGTTCCGTTTCATCCATCTATCCTGCGTTTTGTTTCTCGTTTTCTCGTTTTTAAGGTGTGATGTTATGTTTGATTTCAAATAATTACGTATAAGTTATAAATTACGAAAATTATCACAAAATGTAAAAAAGGGACCGGTGAATACATATAATCTAAATGGGTGTTTTAAAGTAGGCCTGATGTTAAAATACAAATTAAAAACGCAAAGCGCAATGTCTTTTACTACTGCATTATCAAAACGCAAGAATACTTTGTAAACAGAATCCAGTTTTTGGAGTTTTCACTTCGCTTGGTTTCCGAGTCAAACGCGCACCTTAGGTACCTTTTTATTTACTAATTTCCTGCAACCAATAATTGCAATCGACGACCTGGCATTCAAACGGACTTTTGACGGACATTCCACATACGCGACTGGCAATTAATAGGACTCCGACAATTACTCACGACGACCTGGCTTGGATTTGGACTCGAAAATCCGCTACAATTTGATACGCCGTACCGTACGCTTTCGAAAACAGAAGTAATGCAGAAAAATGCCGCCCACGTGTTCGTATTACCAATGCAAGGCCATGACCGGTCAGAAGTCGATGTTCCGCTTCCCAACTGGCGACAGTGCTCGATTGCAAACTTGGATTGACAACTGTGGTAAGTCTTTACTACTTTCTAAAGCTTTCTTACATTAAACTTTCCTCTAACCAATTCAATAATTGATTTAAGACGAAAGTGGAGGACCCGCGCGAAATCGCCTTTTTATACAAACGTAGTCCTCATTTTCCTCTCTGGATATTAACATTATTGAGAATATTTTGACACAATTTTTTGTATATAAACCACAGCTATGTTAGATTTTTTCGAATTTTTAATTAAGTATTATAAGAGAAAAAAAAAAAAAAAAATTTTTATGAAATCTGTTTTCGCTCCTAATTTTCAAAATAGTCAAACATAGGAGCATAGCTATGGTTAATATACATATGTACATCCAATTATGTAAAAATATCTTCCATAATGTCAATATCCAGAGAGGAAAATGGGGACTAACATAGTATGGAGATACGGCCATCCCCTTTCCTCTTAAAAAGTGTTTGCAGTTTAGGTATGTTGTATTGACAATGTACATATTTGTCTATTGATATAAAATATACCTAAACAGATTTTGTTTCAATAAATTATAATTTTTTTGTGGTAACAGGTATGTTACATATTACAGAGATACAGTGACAAATAATGTTATTGTCACAGATCATGCAATCCTAGTGTATCGTTGTGTAGATGCCAATTAAAAGGTGTTCCAATCCATTGCATTGTGAAATTTTATTTTTGTCTTTTGTGTTGGAAAGTATTAATTATGGGCAGTTAAACTTTAAGTATGAAACATAATTCAACACGGATAGATGTTTAGGAAATCAAGTTTTCCAAATACCCACCTACATCATTTTACAAGCATCTAATTTAGCCTTAAAAACAATGGAAATTATGTACATTTGGCATCTAATTCTAACTATTGGCATAGGCACTAGTTTTAATGAAAGTGATTTCCCGCTGATTTTCCAATCCCGCTGATTCTCATAATATTGTCACAGATCACATAAATATTGTCCTTTAATGAAGAGTTAGTTAGTTACATAACTTATAAAAAACTCATTGGTACAAGCCGGGGATACCTCCGGATGGAAAATTGCATGCTCTTAGCGCTAGGCTACCAGCAGTTATTTATATGGAAATAATATTAGTTGATATTTTGTATATTATATGTAAAGTATGTAGCCATATTTTAGTTGGTTAATATTAATATTTACATGTACCAGTGAAAAGTTCTTGTTCTTATAATTTAATAATTGTTTGCTGACACAATGTTTGCCTTGCATAAGTAGTAGTAAATACCTTTTTGCATTAAATCCTCTTTAATACAAGCTTAATTTAACCTAAACATAAAACCAAGTTCTTTAGGGGAGGATTCAAGTACGCAGCAACAAAAATTTGGAATGATCTCCCACCACCACTAAGAACTCCTATGCCGTTGCTAAAATTCAAGAAACTGGTTAAAGTACATTTACTAAGAATACAGAAAGGAAATCCCCCCCTAACTATCTAACGAATAAATAAAAAACAATATAACAATATAGAGTTTTGAATGATTCACGGTTAGTTTCACTAGACTTATATTGACCGGGATATAGACCGTGATTACCTTTTGTATTATTTGTGAGCTCCCGATATTTCGACGCAGTTACATGCATCATGTTCACGGGTGACTGAAGATAGCGGGTGGGTGTCAAAGTTGTGTAGACAGCGCTCTGTCTACCCTCATTCTTGCGCGTCGGCTGCGTTCACTTTCAACGTTACCAACGGTCGCATTCACACTTGTTGGTCCGGTCGCGTTCACACTCGTTGGTCTGTCCAAACACACTACACTCACGGTGTCACTACGCGTGTTTGATTCGGATATCACTGGTTTTTTACACAAACAAATCACAGGATTCCACACATTTGACAGTTTAAACCCATCTTCACGATTAAAATTTTTGTATTTGTGAATTTCAACGGCTTCTCTTACCAATCTTGGTATATAGTGGCGTTCTGTCGAAATGACCTTGGGACTATGCAACTCGATCCAGTGATTTGTACCCGACTCAAGGAGATGCTGAGCAATAGCTGACTTGCGAACGTCATTGTTCTTGACCGCAGCAATGTGTTCTTTAATTCTGCAGGCAATAGTGCGTTTGGTCTGCCCAATGTACGAACTACCGCAGCTGCACTCAACTTTGTATACACCAGGTTTTTCCAGGGGAAAATTGTCTTTGGGCGACCGCAGAAATTGTGCAATTTTCCTGTGCGGGGTGAAGATAGTTTTTACAGAGTAGTTATTTAGTATTTTTGATATCTTGTCTGTCACACCCTTGACGTACGGCATAAACGCTGGCTGTCTCTCAACGCGATGAGTAAGGCGCTTGGTTTTTGTGTCCCGCTTGTCCATGTTAACGTTGTGTTGTATGTGTGTCCAGTGGTGGCTAACATTTGGATGGAACACTTTGAGCACCTAGCCCTTTCTGCGCCCCCAGTTCCCGTTAAAATTTGGAAGAGGTACGTGGATGATGTGTTCTGCATAATTAAGGGTGGTAAACAGGAAGCTGAACTGATGCTAGGACACCTTAATAGCATGCACCGATCTATGTCGTTTACATTGGAAATGGAACAAGAAAGGAGTATTGCGTTTCTGGATGTGAGACTGAATGTTACAGGTTGTGGCATGCTGGGACACTCAGTCTATAGGAAACCGACTCACACGGACCGCTATTTACACGCGAGCTCGCACCATCATCCCAGACAGTTAAACTCGGTTGTGGCATCACTGACTAATCGAGCACACGCTCTGTGTGACTCGCTACATCTAAACCAGGAGCTGAACCATGTTCAGAGTGTCCTGAGGATGAATGGCTACAGAGTTAACATGGACAAGCGGGACACAAAAACCAAGCGCCTTACTCATCGCGTTGAGAGACAGCCAGCGTTTATGCCGTACGTCAAGGGTGTGACAGACAAGATATCAAAAATACTAAATAACTACTCTGTAAAAACTATCTTCACCCCGCACAGGAAAATTGCACAATTTCTGCGGTCGCCCAAAGACAATTTTCCCCTGGAAAAACCTGGTGTATACAAAGTTGAGTGCAGCTGCGGTAGTTCGTACATTGGGCAGACCAAACGCACTATTGCCTGCAGAATTAAAGAACACATTGCTGCGGTCAAGAACAATGACGTTCGCAAGTCAGCTATTGCTCAGCATCTCCTTGAGTCGGGTACAAATCACTGGATCGAGTTGCATAGTCCCAAGGTCATTTCGACAGAACGCCACTATATACCAAGATTGGTAAGAGAAGCCGTTGAAATTCACAAATACAAAAATTTTAATCGTGAAGATGGGTTTAAACTGTCAAATGTGTGGAATCCTGTGATTTGTTTGTGTAAAAAACCAGTGATATCCGAATCAAACACGCGTAGTGACACCGTGAGTGTAGTGTGTTTGGACAGACCAACGAGTGTGAACGCGACCGGACCAACAAGTGTGAATGCGACCGTTGGTAACGTTGAAAGTGAACGCAGCCGACGCGCAAGAATGAGGGTAGACAGAGCGCTGTCTACACAACTTTGACACCCACCCGCTATCTTCAGTCACCCGTGAACATGATGCATGTAACTGCGTCGAAATATCGGGAGCTCACAAATAATACAAAAGGTAATCACGGTCTATATCCCGGTCAATATAAGTCTAATATAACAATATAACTAATAAAAATATATATATATATATATACACAAACACACAAACACACACACACACACACACACACACACACACACACACACACACACACACACACACACACAGCTATAAGCAGCCGCGCCGATCGCATATATATAATATGACCAGTATAGGTACATACTGGTTTGAGCAATGGTGTGTAACGACCGACCAAAAGGGGCCCGTCTGAAAATCAGCGCTGGGTATATCAACATATATCTAGCAAAAGCTGAGACTGGTACCCATTGCCTATACCACAAACAGACCTAGATGTAGTTTACTGTTTCAATTTTCTTTTTTTTTTCTGTGCATGTTTTCTATGTTTTTTTTTGGTTTGGCTCTTGTGCAATGTTTTTATATTTTTCTTCTGGTATAAGCAATAAAACATATTTTATTTTTATTTTTTATTTTTTTAGTTTCACCTGTCTTGTTGCTGTCTGTGTAGTGTAGACACAGACAGACGTCTGGTGGACGTCTGTATTCAAGTATTGCAAGTTAGGCTTAGGCCCAGGCCCACTTCCCGGTTTCCAATGAAGCTGAAAATTTGCATACATATGTAAGAAGGGTGACAATGCAATATTGTGGTACCATCGAGCTGATCTGATGACGGAGACAGGAGGTGGCCATTGGAACTGAGATAAAACAACGCCACCTAATTGTGTTTGGGTTTGGGCTTTCCACAGGCAACGCAAGAGAAGTACTTACAGTCAGCAATAAAAGTTTTTATCAAAAATGAAATTTTTGACAAAAAACTAAAAAAAGAGTTTAAATAAATATCATTTTCAGGTAACATGACCATTGCCCACTTGTCTCGAGATGCTCTTCGTCACAAATATGTCTGCATTGATCATTTCGAAAAGCGGTTCATTCAAATGATTGAATAAGTTAGCCGTACCTGTCCATTACAAAGGAGATCCATCGACAGAGAACTTCCCAGATTCACCAGTTGCGTCAACATCAGAAGGTATGTGATTACCTATAATTAATTAGCTCGTGCATGTCGTTACCTATACCTATCGTATGTATATATTCAGTGTCTTTGTTGGTGATGTGAAAAAAGATGCCCGTTTGCGAACTTCGGTGTTCGCGGTATAGTCCTGGCGGTTCACCTCGAAATTCAGTAAAATGCTGCAAATGGTGTTAAAGCTGTGAACATCGGCATGATTGATATTTAGTCTATACAGGGTGACCTTAGCCATTCGACAGACCCTGAAATCCCACGTAGGGTTACTTCTCAGGAATGCTCTATAACTTCCAAAACTTGTTCATAGATGGCAGCACCAGTCTCTCTCGCTACAACGTAAATCCGTAAGGAGTTCGTTTAGGAGGTGCAAGCGCGCACTGCTTGCCCTTAGAGCTGGTCAAAGACGCCTAGTCTTACTAAGATGGCATATAGTCGAGAAATTCGGACGGGCACCGCCGTGGCGGGGTGGCCTAGGGGTTCATGGCGTTAGCCGCGATAGCTAAAGACGCCGGTTCGAATCCGGCCTTCACCACTGGAGGGCTTCGTCACTTTTTCTTAAATATATGAGACATCTATTACTGTTCTTAATTTATATATAGTAGTGTGACTACTTAAAAAAACACAAAATCAAAATATTTAATACAATAATTTGATTTGTTCCCAAAACTTGTTAATGCTCTATAACGTTAATATTTTTTTAATTAGAACAAAAGATAAAAAAATAAATGTTCAAACAAAAGTTATTTCCAATAATCGACAACAAAAATAAACATGCTGTATTAATCATTGGCAGTGCTGTTGACAATTTGTTCGAAAATGTACGGCAATGATGACATTTGTCAAAAGTCAGAATCGTATTAGTGTCATAAATAAAAAAGATAATCACAAAGGTCGAAGAAGGTTTCATACTATTTATTACCTCAGGAGCTACTAACACATACATCAGGCTGCTCTAAAGTAAAAAATCGTAATTTGTTAATTTCTTCGTAACCGCTACACCCGTTGTTATGATACCTACTTTGTATACTGGTTCTAAATACCCTAATGCATATGTATATTTCGGCTGTGTCCAATGGCTAAGGGACACCCTGTATAAATCAATTTGACTCGAAGCACCAAAAAAAACAGGAGAAATTTGTTTTTGTTTAGAAACCTATTATATCGTGTATGCTATTAAATGAAAGGGCATTCTAAGCCGGTACTAAAAATATGTCTCATTACATTTTAGTCACGTGTTTTAAATAAAAATAAAAATAATTTTCAATACCTACCAAGTCCTCCTCCTCCCAGATACGATATGATACGATACTTCAGATACGATATGGCAGTTTTTTTTTGTATAATATACTATAGGTACAAATCATTCGTGATACCCTCATATCTAACCCCAAGAACGAAATTTTGAAAATAATTCCATTGTTTTTTTTTTTTTTTTCAATATTACAAAGTAACAGTTCTGCTTCAGTACCTATTTTACGAGACTATCCATAAGCAGGGGGGTGTCACTGCGCAGTTTAGGTATATTTGGCCGGCGCACCGCCCGGGCAGGTGTATGGCAGTGGGCTGCCGCTCGGCTCGCACGATAGTCGTGTCACGTGCTCACGTGGCGCTCGCGCAAAATTGAAAAATTTGAAAATACGCAATGGCTTCGAAACCTAAATCGCGATCTAATCTGTATAAAAGATAATGTTCTGTTTACGGATGTCTGAATAAACGGAAGAACCAAGAAGCAGAAAAAAACATTTTTTTAAAATTCCGGACTATATTGACCGACATATTTTCAAAGGAATAAGTACTTATGTGGCATACCTACTTCCGTGAGAATCAGACATACTATCTCCGGCTAAAAATTTTATGTTTACAGAATCAACGTTTGTAATTCCTACATATTTATCTTAAAAATAATAGATCAGTAGGTATAGGTACAAAAACTTGTCGCGTGACAACCCCGTGCCGACACTCGCAGCTCGGTCATAAAACTGCGGCGCGCAAAGAAGATTCACGGTTCGTGCGCGGTTATAAGTTTCAATTTTGCTTGCAGGCGGCGAGTGTAGGTATAATTTTATACCTAAATCTGGCTTTTGTGAAGGAGTGAATTTTCTGTACGGTAGTACTATTAGTTATTCTGTGCCATAAGTCTCGTTCCCTATTACTAAGACTTCGCTGTCTGTCTGTCTGTCTGTCCGTCTGTCTGTCACCAGGCTGTATCTCATGAACCGTGATAGCTAGACAGTTGAAATTTTTACAGATGATGTATTCTGTTGCCGCTATAACAACTAATACTAAAAAGTACGGAACCCTCGGTGGGCGAGTCCGACTCGCACTTGTCCAGTTAAAAAAAACTAATGAAATTATTTTCAAAATTACTTTCTTGGATATTAGGTATTATTTGAGATATACTTTACAATGCGACCCCCGCTCTGGATCGTACCTGGTTCAACAGATCTCAATTGCAGTGCAGCGAGGGAATGCTGCAGGCATCATGGGAACTTTTGAGCCGGGTACGATGCAGGGTGGAGGCGCATATTAGACCTTTAGTTTATTAGTTTTAGATTATTAGTTTTAATTATTGTTTGTAAATGGATTATATTGCGTATGATTAGAAAAGAAAATTATACCCAGAATATACTTTACAAAAAATTATTCAACGGTATCGTATCTGAAGAAGCCCAAACTTGGTATGTTTTGAAAATTATCGTCACTGCAATGTAATGATGTGATATATTTTTAGAACCGGCTCAAGATGCCCTTTTATTGAATACTACACACGTTACGATAGGACTCTACTCCTGTTTTTTTTTCTGGTGCTTCGGGTCAAATTTATTTATATGGACTAAAGATCAATCTTGCCGATTTTCATAACTTTAACACAATTTGCAGCGTTTTGGGGAGGCCTTTGCCCAGCAGTGGGACACTAAATTACGCTGATAAAAAAAAACCGGCCAAGTGCGAGTCGAACTCGCGCTCCAAGGGTCCCGTACATTACACAATTTAAACAATGTATTTTTTATGTGAAATGTCTTTAAAAAACCCGTAGGTGTCGGATCAATAACTAAGTAATTAAGTCCGACTCACGCTTGACTGCACATGTATAATAGGTTTTCCTATGTGCGTGTAAAGATCTATTTTGTGTATTTTTTATCAACATTTTTAACCCAGTTGTTTCGGAGATAAAGGGAGGGAATGGTCGTTTCTTGAATAACTTCTAAACTGTTTATCTTAAAATTATAAAGAAATATATTTCAGATTCTCACAATGAGCTCTTCCATTTGGTATGTAACACGATATAGTTTGAAAACTTTTTTATTTTTATTTTCTCATTTACCCCCCAAAAGCCACCGTGTTTAAAATGTATTTGTTTACGTTTCATGCCCGTCTTTGGGTCACAAACTTCCATATGTATACCAAATTTCAACTTAATTGGTCCTGTAGTTTCGGAGAAAATAGGCTGTAACAGACGGACAGACAGACAGACAGACGCACGAGTGATCCTATAAGGGTTCCGTTTTTTCCGTTAGAGGTACGGAACCCTAAAAAATAGTAGGTATATTATTATATAGCAGTTCGTTACAATATTATGTACCTATTTTTTTTTCTAGGCCAAGGACCGACAGAATTAAAAGTATTAACACCAAAAAAGTTTACCCTGGTGTTAAAAATCAAGAAGAAAATGAGGAGGAAATATTTACGACACCGAAAAAACGCAAGCGACCAGCCGATAGCGACACACCGAATTGTAAAAGATTAAAAACTGTTATTGAAGATACCAAAGAAAGAAAGAATGAAGCATAGGCGATTGCAGAAAAAAAATCAGAATAAGAAATTAATAAATTTAAGCGCTTAATCTATTCCTAATCATTCGACACCCTTCCTGTGGAAGGGTGCATGTGGGAGTTCTCGTCCGCATTTCTGCTTTGGAGACTGTCGCGCCTCACCGTGTAGGGCGATCATCCGTTGTCGTGTCTTGGCTATGGACAGCTGTGCGTCTGTGAAGCGAGGCCCAGTTCCTGACTACGCCACTGTCCCACCTACCCGCTACTACGCTCAGGAGGCTATGAGTGTGGCGGCTGACGCAGACTTTGTAAAGCGTCGCGGCGCAGCGCTTGTGTGGCGTCGCATGGAAACCGTCCAGCCGTCCACGTGCGCGTGCGCAAACATGCCAGACGTTCAGGGTGCTGCCGCGGCAGCCGCAACAACACCCTGAATGCGTCATTATATTGAACCTGCAATGTATTCAGTGAGCGAGCGAGCCTATAACACAAATAAGGTAATCAAATGCTTATAAGGGATTTGAGGCATTAAATGACAGGTTGTCTTCTCCACGGTTATCTTTAGCTATCAAAAATAAACATATCCTCCTTAACTTCTTGTTGTTGTTTTTATTTAATTCTATGTTTTAGCAATTTACTTATAGGAATACAATTTGTGTTTATCTTTAAGAAATAGAATCACACAGAACCTGATATTATCATGTTTTGCTTTTTTAGGGTTCCTTACCCAAAGGGGAAAAACGAGACCCTATTACTAAGACTCCTCTGTCCGTCTGTCTGTCATCATGCTGCATCTCATCAACCGTGATAGCTAGGCAGTTGAAATTTTCACAGATGATGTATTTTTGTTGCCGCTATAACAACAAATACTAAAAAGTACGGAGCCCTCGGTGGGCGAGTCCGACTCGCACTTGTCCGGTTTTTTAAAAGTAGGTAGGGATATTTTTTTTGACATACCAGTTCTGAAGGCTCTATATATGTTTAAGAAACATATGGGACAGTTGTATTTTATTTATCTACTGAGCAAAGTGGCAAAGCATTTGATGCAAATTTTGAGTTGTTTCCTCATGTTGGCTAACTGGCACCGTGCGAAGATTATGGTGGGGGTAAGTAAAACGATCGCAGCGCATAAGGTGGTAAAAATTGGCAACTAACGGACGTTAGCGTCTTTAACATTTCATACAAGATATATGGGTCGAAGTGAAACTTTAATTTACGATTACTCCTGAGATATTCATTTTAATTGTATCTTGTATGAGACCATTGTAATCTGTATGAAATGCTTAATAGAACTAACGTATTTAATTTGATAATTATTAATACTGTATCCGTGTAAATAGTTTTGCAAATACCACATACTATGAAATCTGTTTCTGTTTGTAGAAGATAAGAATGGGTATACTTAGTAAGTTATCCTTAAAAGATAGACATACATCATCGCGTGCCATCGCGGACTTTTTAGTAGGTAAACCAATGAAAGCTGACTTCATTAGCAAATATCTTCATATTTCAACCAATTTACACAAAACCTTAACAAACTATACGCCTTAACCATCCTTAACTTTCCTCGAGAATCACCCTACTTATTCATAGGTGAAAACCGCATAAAGGCTCCGTCACACACGCGCGTTTTGCGGGCGGAGCGTGAGCGGAGCGCAATGAAAGCGCTCCCGTCGCGCCGGCGTCCGCTCCGTCCGCAAAACGCGCGTGTGTGACGGAGCCTTTATAGTACATTTCGATGCTAGTGCGGAAAGTATGTCATTACGAGTACCGAGATATCTTGCCAAGAGCCGTAGGCGAGTGGCAAGACTCGGGACGAGTGAAGAATGACATTTCCGCACGTGTATCGAACGACGTTTTTTAATACAGTTGCGATAAAATGTGACGTTTTCAACTAAAAGGTACCACATTGTCGGTTGTCGATAAGGTTGATTTCAAATTGAAGCTTTATGGGAAGAACCAACGTTATTGACAACCGACAATAACTACCCTTTTGGTTGAAAACGGCGCAAATAAGAAAAACAACAAGTAAGGAATAAAAACAATATCGCATGTTGCCTTTGGAAACAGTAAGAAAAAACGCTTCTTCTTTGACAGGCGTTTCGGCAGCTATTCCTACCTCTACCTTCCAGAGCTATTCCGTTCCATACAGACAACTTATTAAGAACGGTTTTTCAATTTTCAATATTAAAAAATAAACGTGTTATAATGATAAAGAGGTAAGTAATAAAATATGAAATATGTATATTTTTCGTATTCTTACATTAACAGTAGGTTTTTATGTTGGTTACGACGTTTAAAGGAAACTAATATTAACACTCATCAATAAGTAGTCATGAATTAAAACAAGTATTAATTTCAAAAATTGGAAAAGTAAAAAGCGAAGCGAATACCAACTTTCCGCACGCTAAACAGCTACGTAAAGTAGCACTTTTTGAGCAACTGTATTAAAAAATATATTATAGGGGTACGAGCTTAATAGACTGCGATCGGCATAAACTTCTAATGTCAACTCATGGTAGCCGCACTGAATAAGCCACAAAACACGCTTAGGTAGTAGTCCATAAAATCCATAAATCCTAAAAAAAAGTTTTCTGCGTTTCATTTTTTAATGCAATCTTAGAGTTAAAACCACGCAAAGCAACACCCGTTCGTCCAGTCGCCCAGCGAGAGCGAGAGCGGCAAGTGCGGCGAGGCCCGAGGCTAGCACAATGTTCTATGGCGCGAGTCACGCTAATTGACTCTCGCGTGTCTACTGCACAAATTAGACGATGAAACGATGGGTAGGTACTAGGTAGTAGGTACCGACACCGACCGGTAATTGGGGCATTTTCTATGAAAAGGGACCTTATTGTCGATGGCGCTTACGCCGCACAGCGTCGCGCGGCATTGCATTTATATCGGAGCATCGTTAATAATGGCGTAAGCGCCATCGACAATAAGGTCCCTTTTTATAGAAAATACCACAATTGTAATAGTAGCGAGCGGTCGACTCACTTTATGCACAGACTATGCTCAGTTTGTTGTGTAAATTTCATGCTCGAATGACATTCACGTCATACGTACGCTCGTCTAACAAAAATTTATACCTAATTAAATTTAAAATGCCATATTGTGCAGTATTAAGCTGCAGAAATCACAGCGGTTTAAAAAAACCTTTCACGTGGAGGTATCTCCTATCACCGGTGGTTATTTCTTACAATATAATCCGATAAATACGAAAAGTCTGTTTATTTTGCATTATTTACGATTGTCGTTAAGTAAAACTATATTTTATTTGTTTAAACTTGGAGTTCATAATCCTTTGTCACTATTCTTTACGTTTATCTGGAATATTCGCTATCCTAAATGTCAAATAACTTAAATGCTGCGCAATGTCGATATTTATATCGATAAAGTTAAAGCTTGAAATATCGTAACAGTACGATATTTCAAGTTTGATGTTTGGTTAGTAGGTAATAAATTATTATTTGGGATAATCAATGTCTATAAGTAAATATGGCAGCTCTGGTCATCAAGCACTAAGTTAAGTCGGGGTCATTTCATGGCAACCTTTCAAACCTTTGTATTCCTTTATATACATTTATTTGTTCTTGTTTTTTACACCCATCATATTTTCATCGTTAATATAATTAGACTAGGTACTTAATGTACTTATGCGTACAATGCATGCAACGTGCCATGAATAAACGATTTATATTTTCCATTTCTTTATTATTAAATGTTTTAGATTTCCAAAAGATGCCGATATTAAAAATAAATGGATTAATGCTACTGGGCAAGAAAATTAGTTTCCCCAAAAATAAAGCACCATTTGCTCGCAGCATTTCTTAGAGAAAGATTTTTGGGGATAAAATTGACATACATCTGATCTCATCTAGCGTCCACACGCCTAAAACTTAATTACTAATTTAGTAATTATTTGTGACATTCGGGCTCACTAAATTAATAAAAAGTGTTTCTTACCACGCAAACTAACGTCAAATATTGGAATTTTGCAGCGCCCCTTCCTGATTTGATAGGCATGGGATCGATGATCCAGTTTAATGTTTGCTTACACACCATACAATTAATTTGACAATTGAATCAGGTTGTCCCGTCTAGATTAAGCTTAAATGCTGCTACAAATTATTAAAGACGAATACTGACATAGGTAATTGCAGATTTGTGATTGCAAAATAACAACAATAACTATGATTTTATCTATTTAACCTTAAGATATATTTAATGTGACAGGCTAGCATCAGCGTGCTATGCCTTATCCAGACTCGCGCCTACCCTATCGCGCATTAACTTACTTAAGGCGTACTATGGATATTTCCATTCAATACTAACGCAAAGTGTAGACCTGTGGGGCCTGGCAGCTGATCGTGACAGACCCTTTAAAATGCAGAAGCGCGCAGTAAGGATCATAACAGGAAAGTGTCACGACCATCCTGCAAAAGAATTATTTAAAGAATTGAAAATACTTACGCTTCCAAGTGTCTATGTCCTCACTGCGTGCAAGTATATAAGAGCAAATCTACACAACTATGTCTCCTCTACTACCAGGGAAAGAAGCACCCGACGGAGACCCCTTTTAGTTGTCCCACAACGTAAACTAGCTAAATCTAGAAAGTCACTCGCTGTTGTTGGGGCAAAATTGTACAACTCGCTTCCTGCCGAAATAATTGATGCAAGCGATACAACATTTGAAAAAAAACTCAGGGCACTCTTAACTGAACTGGCGTGCTATACCATCGACGACTTTGTCAGTAGGGCAGCCAACCCAACCACATAAAAATAGATACGTAAGTTAAGTACCTATATTTGTAAAATGTATACTAAAAATGTAAATTAATTAGTGATAATTTAATATAACTATTTATTATACTGAAAATGACGTGTAAAATACTAAATTTTATTAATAAATATCTGAATCTGAATCTGAATGTTTACATTAACAACCTAGTTGGTCAATAAATAAGACACAAATGTTTAGTTAGATATTTGTTGTACTGTACTACATATTATTTTTCATACAATCACGATTATCACTACCTATATTATAATCATAAATAAAATATAATCTAAATGTTATAAAACATACGGTAATGAAATATCAATTCCTAACCGAACACACAAATATCGATAAAACACTCGGATTACACTGTCCCCTCCCTACATCGAATGAAAGAAGTTCCCAACGGTTAGCTACTCGCAGGCGTGTAGAGATCTCGAAAACACCAGTGTAACGTGACCGTGAGATCCGTAACAAACCATGCGTAATTAGATCTTACTTATACTGGTTTCTTTAGCCCTTTTCTCGCCTATAATAAGTAAGTGATTTTAAAACTATAAAAAAATAGCGCCATCTGGTGTTCAGTAGTTGTATTAGGTGAACGTTGAGTGAGGTTTTGTGAGATGAATGAGATAATTAAAGTCGTATGTCTTATAACTTTGACATTATACCTTAGACCGTCGCTCGTGTAGCCTACAGTTGATAACCGTTCGAGAAATGTCAACCGGTAATAACCTATTGGTATGGAAAGTTGCTACGAATCAAAGCAATTTTGTAAGTGTGTAATGTATTTTAACATGGCTATGAATGTGTGAGTTTAGCGACACTGGTTTTTATACTAAAGGCAGTCATTTCGCATCCACTAGTTTATTAATTAGTGTTTGTAACGAAACTTTGACGCCTTACTAAAGTACCCAATCAAACTTCAAAATCATGCAAATAAATTTTAATTTTGTCGCTGATATCTGAAACGCCATCTAGTAATAATTTACCTTAAAAGTGAATGTGACCAATAGGTTTATTGCGTGGAAGCTACAACAGATGTCGCAAGAGAGGTGTTTCAACGCATGTTAGTCGTAAGAGTTGTATTAGCTCCGTGCGCCATCTAGTTCGCTACTGTGAACTAAAAAATAGCCTACAAGTATATGCTACTTAGGACGGTGCGCTTTTTTACTATGGGATTGGGTATCTGTACTAGTATTATATAATCTGTGCTAAAAGTATGTTTACATTGATTATCTCTTTATTTTTGTCAGGTATAAAGCTGGACAGCGAATGCAACATAACGAGCGTCGAACCGCACTCGGTGTGCGCGCGCGCCGGGCTACCGCCACCGGGCCGCTGGGCCCTCACTGAGGTCAACAACCAACCGCTCAGCCTGCTCAAGGTATAAAATTTGGCTATTTCATACATTTTGACTGATCCATTTTCTAGGGAGGGTAAACATTTTTTTCGCGATTTCGTGGTTGGTCCCATAGTAAAAGTTGCTCAGTATAATCCCAACCTCCTGGCAACGGGAATGCACTTATTTTTTAGCCACCCTGTATTATATGACTCATACGCAAAATCATCGATCTCTAAATGGTCCTAACGCGAAACGCCCTGCCTAAACAATGCAGCGTGACGTAATTTTTTTGGCAATAGCTAGCCATACACGCACGGATTTGCCCGTCGGATCTGCCTGAAAGATGTGTCTGGCGGACACATCCGTCAATGTGTGGCAAGAAATAGACACAGATTTGTCCGCCGGATGCCCGTCCGCTGCCCATCTGTGTCTATTTCTCGCCACACATTGATTGATTGATAGTTTTCAAGCTATCCAACGAAAGAAGGTAGCATCACTGTTAAGCAGACTGCGAGGCAGTAACAATCGTATTCTGAAGACTGTAGCTGACAGGTTTGACTGTCCCATAATATTTGGGTTAGTCAAGCTTGTCAAAACAAATTTAGAATATAAGTTTTAAATTATAGGTACATTAGAATTTATTTATTACTAACATTTATTTTTAAGATTTCTTATAAATAATTTAATGTACTAACAAAAAAAAATGGATCATTTGTTTTCCGACAATAAAAAAATTTAACTTAATTTAATTGACGGATGTGTCCGCCAGACACATATTTGAGGCAGATCCGACGGGCAAATCCGTGCGTGTATGGCTAGCTAATAGCATGACATGTACGGGCCCTGCTTGTAACCAAAATACTGCTTATTTTCGTAGTCGCCATCTAGCGACAAGTAGCGGATTTATCAGTACTTAACACTAAATGTGTTGCTCAACAGTTTTCAACTATTATTATAACCGGAACTCTACTTTCAACTCCTTCCGCTTGTAATATTAGTTGTAAACAGTTGAGAAATAGCGGTACTGTTCGGGTTTATCGGATTATGGCACATGTCACTTTTTTTCAGGGTTGCGAAGAAGAGATGAACCGCATATCCGCCCACGGAACTGAAGTATCAGTTCTTATTCAACCATCAGCCCTTGTCAAGAAAATACGCGCCGCGCTCAAGCCAAACAAGACTCTACTGGGCTTGAGATGAGGCTCAAAATCTAATAGCACGTAAATAATATTTTGGTTGTTTTTTTAGAAATGGGTGGATCAACTATTTCTTGTTGTTTTACCGTCCCGTCAGCCAGGAGAACAGTAGCACAGTTTGTTAGAACAAATTGTACACACCTTTTGACACGCTTGGTAGATGACCCTTTATGAAAAAGGGTTTGTAAATACAAAAAAAGCGTGTTTGGTGAATTTAAATCCCTAAAAATCAGGTTTTAGAGTGACCCAGGAGAACGTAACGTACGCAACGAGTGACGAGAAAAAGTTGAATCACCCAAATAAGGCAGCACAGTTAATGAAGATTTTACAATTTTCATAATTATTATAGCAATGATGCTTGACAGGTGAAACTGAAACTAAATGATCATAATAATGTGAAGAGCCAATGTGCTAAAAATCTTTGATGTCGGATTTTTGCTTTTGAAAATACGCGCAAATTCAACAGCACAGTGAATGGAGATTTAACAATTTTCATAATTATGTAAGTAATTATATTTGACAGGTGAAACTGAAGCTAAATGATCTTAATAATGTAAATAACTAATGTGCTAAAAATCTCTAATGTCGGACTTTTAGTTTAGAAAAGTTTATTTGACTTAAGATATGGTTTATAATGGTATGACATGTCACAGTTTGGTTATGCTGGCAGCAATTGTGTGAAATAGCTATTTATGCAACAAATGCGCGACTCATCTACCCACAAGACCGCGCAGAGACTCGCCCCGGTACCTATAGATATTTTACTGGCTAGTGCTGTCGCACATGCACAGCAAGAAAGAAATATAAGGAGCAAAAAGTATCCTAAAACTATAAAAAAAGTATCCTAAAACTACTCAGTAGTGCGGAAAAGTAGTACTTTCCGCATGATATGGCTCCGTAGGAAACGCACTTTTCGAGCACATGCATTGTAAAGGCTATTTATTTCACAGTTACATGAACAATGAAATATTAGAGATGAAATTAAAGCAAAGTAACCTTGTTATCATATATAATAAGTGGCCAGAAATTCTCCGATGTCCGAATTTTTGTGTATTTAAAATTTTGAAAAAGCGAATATGTACATTTTGAAAATACACTTGAGCAAAATAAGACTTTATTGCGTTTGTAATAAGACGGATAGTTGCTTGATTGTTCTATTCTGTATCTATTTAAAAAATATACTGAATATGTTTTTTTTACATGAACATTTCACTTATACGTATCATATACTTAGAGGCAGGGTTAGTGAATTTTAGAATATTGACTTATAGGATACGTAATAACTAATAAGTGATACATTTTTGAGTACATTTTACCGATATTATACAATTATGTAAGTATTTTGTAACGAATGACCACTAAACGCGTTTTAAAACGAAATAAAATATGTATAAGTATTGTAGTATCTGCAGTCCAACCTAAATAAAAAATATACACAGGGTTAATGTTAAATTATGATTCGAAATTCCAAACTATAAAATACCACAAATAAAATAAAACGTCTTGCAACTACATACAGAGTTGTTTTAATAAAATACTTTTGAAATTCGCACTTAAACTATCGTGAGACATATTTCAAAATATTTATCAGTACGGTTTTTACTCACTATTATTTTTAGTCGCTTTTGGCGACATGTTTCGGATTCTTTGGGAATCCATCCTCAGGCACGAGTGCACGACGTACAACCGCCGCGGACACTCGTGCCTGAGGATGGATTCCCAAAGAATCCGAAACATGTCGCCAAAAGCGACTAAAAATAATAGTGAGTAAAAACCGTGATAAATACTTTTGAAATTAATAAATGTTCTGGATTTCCAAATAATATTTGAATCACGAACCCATATTTTTAAGCAAAACAGTGGGTATGGGTACAATGATACATACATATTTGCGAAAAAAACTTACTAATACTCCTTAAAGCAATTAAGTCAGTTATTTTTAAGTATTTCTATTTTTTAACAATTTCAGACTTGAACAAGTTTGGGAACAAATCAAATTATTTTATTTAATATTTTGATTTGTGTTTCTTTTTAAGTAGTCACACTACTATATATAAATTAAAAACTGTAATAGATGTCATATATTAAAGAAAAAGTGACGAAGCCCTCCAGTGGTGAAGGCCGGATTCGAACCGGCGTCTTTAGCTATCGCGGCTAACGCCATGAACCTCTAGGCCACCTCGCCACGTCGGTGCCCGTCCGAATTTCTCGACTATATGCCATCTTAGTAAGACTAGGCGTCCAGCTCTAAGGGCAAGACGCCGGTTCGAATCCGGCCTTCACCACTGGAGGGCTTCGTCACTTTTTCTTTAATATATGACATCTATTACAGTTTTTAATTTC
The DNA here is from genome assembly GCF_947568885.1 of Cydia strobilella. NCBI lineage: Eukaryota > Metazoa > Arthropoda > Insecta > Lepidoptera > Tortricidae > Cydia > Cydia strobilella. The sequence goes on along the minus strand of NC_086066.1, from coordinate 2,443,118 downwards.
AGACTTATTTATTTATTTTATCTTAGTTGGCGATTCGTCAGCTCGTTTGCCTTCTATATCATAAAAAAAAATGAGTAGCGATTTTTACCGTGAATTTATACCGAGTGATTATTCGAGGTATAGTTTTGGCCAAAAGTATTTGTCCATTTTTATAAGTTAATACCTTATACCTTAAGGTTAGTGTTATTTATTTGATGAAATCAGATCTGACATATTCGTAATTATATTAATAACCTGCAGCTTTTCTGTAAGTTTATTATGTTTCTATTACTAATAGAACTTAATAAATATAAGGACATTTGTGACGTTTTCAACCAAAAGGTACCACATTGTCGCTGGTTGATAAGGTTGATTTCTAATTGAAGCTATATGGAAATAGCGCCTTACTGACAAGCGACAATAAGTACCCTTTTGGTTGAAAATGGCACATTTAAGGACTTTTTTTAAAGCCAAAACTTCTTGATTAATATATAATAGCACAGTAAGTGGAAGTCACGCACACTTTGTAAATTCTATACTTTTTGTTACCTATGTGTGATTCCTTTTATAGATCATTCATTTTATTCTCAACTTAAATAGCTAGTTCTATAAACAGTCCAATATATTTGTTATTACACCTTGTGGAAGCAATTCGTCAATGTGATATATTATATTATGTAGCGTAGTTATAATTTAACTTTTTTTGTACATATATATCTCGTTTATTTGGAAGTCAGTCATATCAATAAAACAGTTGCATAATAGTAGATTGTACAATGAGATCATAAAAAATGTTTGAGAATCGAGAATAAAATGCATTACCTACCTAATATTGTCTTCGGTTACCGCGATAGTTACTCATGAAATAAAACTATGAAAACGGATTATATCGCGTATATTGAATTTATAATACATCCCGTTTCGAACCCTTTACAGCGTTCGTGGTCAACGGGTGACTGAGAAAAAATTACAAAGTGCAAAAATACCCACATACTAAAATAATGAACAATCATAGAATACAAACTTTAAGGCTGGTTGTACTAGCCTTATGAACCGATTTTGCATGTACAACCAGCCTTAAAGTTTGTAGTCTATGATTGTTCATTATGTTAGTATGTGGGTATTTTTACACTTTGTAATTTTTTTCTCAGTCACCCGTTGACCACGAACGCTGTAAGTGTTCGAAACGTCGGGATGTATTATAAATTCAATATACGCGATATAATCCGTTTTCATAGTTTTATTTCATTACCTACCTTTTTACTTTAATTGCAAGGAAACTAAATAAATTGCACTATGTTTAAACCTGTGTTCGAATCACGTTCGAGACGGTGATTTTCTATTTATTAACCGACTTCAATTTCATAGAAGGAGGAGGTTCTGTATTGTATTCTGTTGTGGCTATTTTTTTATGTATGTTCACCGATTACTCCGAGACCCGTGGTCCGATTTGAGTAATTCTTTTTTCTGAAAGTGTTCTGTATCATTATGTCATTGACTGATCTCCTAAATTTTGTAAATAACTCCATGGTTTTTAGGACTGTCGCCATCAATATCAGCGCTTAAAAATATCTAAACACATCTGCAGATGGCATATAGTCGAGAAATTGGGACGGGTACCGCCGTGGCGAGGTGCCCTAGAGGTTCATGGCGTTAGCCGCGATAGCTAAAGACGTTGGTTCGAAATCGGCCTTCACCACTGAAGGACTTCGTCACTTTTTCTTTAATATATGACGTCTATTACAGTTAATAAACACATCTACACTAATAATTATCAAGGTACTGTGCATTTCAATAGCTGTAACAGACGGGCGTACCTCGACCTTGCTCCGATCAGCATCTCTCTCGCTCTCACTTACAGCTGCGCCCTTAACGGACCTACGGCGGACCACCTTCCACTCGATCGGTCAGGCTTTGGACCGGACCAAGGTGACGGTCCGGTACGCCCGTCTGTTACAGCTTTTAGATATTTCGAGCACTCCGGCTAATATTGATGGATGTCAACATGGTCAAATTTAGATTATTAAATTAATTAGTTAGACAAAATCCAAAATTCTAGACTAAAATAGATCTGACAAATTGGTATTTATTATTGGAATTAGATGTTTTATTTACCCATTTTAGTTTTTAAGTGTATGTGATCTATTTCTATATGATATTTTACACATATCTTAACTTTGTGATCAGTTTACTGTACTGATAAATATATGTTAGTTATATGTTTTGTTTTTTAATCAATCCGTCATCTAATAATATAAACTTTAAGGTATAATTCCTATTGATACTGCAAGCGGCAGCTGCATTGCAGTGTCGAACTGGAGCCGCCTTTCCCCCCTCCCTTTTTGGGGGATAGCCAAGAGTTAATTTCGTGGCTAGGGCATTAGATCAGCTTAATAAGATCCAAGGAACAATCGTGCCACGCGACATCGCCTCAGACAGTGCATACTCACTGCATATACTTCCTCTATTAATAAGGGTAGGCACCGTTGCAGTCAGCTGCAGAGAGAGGTTAGAGAGGTGACCCCCCCTTACAAACAAATTTCTATGCACCTCTCTCTGCAGCTGACTGTACATATCTCAGCTTGACAGTGCTCTCTGTTTTGATTTTCTGGGTAAAATTATAGGTTTTTACAACATATTTGTCCCTTCTACAAATTATCTGCTTTGCCTGAAGGTTGACTGGTAGAGAATGCCTTATATCATTAAGTCCGCGTTTGTCTACAATTGTGTTCTTTTGTGCAATAAAGATTAAAAAAATAAATCCGTATTTCTAATTTGTGATTTGCCGACGATTTAAGCGCTTGATAACTTTTTTTAAATAAGTCCATAGATTCAGACCAAGCTAACTCAGCAGCGATTTTGATAGCAGACTGTGCAAGTGTTATATTAAACCTCATACTTCTATGAAATCATGACGCTTTAATAACCGTTGCGGTGCTTTATGGATATGCCATAAGATCTTGTTAATCACAAATAGGTTACCAGGTTAGGGAGAGGTAGAAACGGGAGTTGGAAGGGGCAGACCTCGGACTTTCTCTGATCAGATCGGGGAAATCCTGAAGAAAGGCCAGGTCAAGAGCACCCTAAACCGGCGAGCGTGTATGAGGAATGTTATGAAAGTGAAGGAAGCGAAAGAGGTATGCCAGGATCGTAGCAAGTGGAAATCCGTGATCTCTGCCTACCCCCTCGGGAAATAGGCGTGATTATATGTATGTAGGTTACCAGCCAGATTAAGTAGAAAGAAAAACACATTTTACCAATACAATTTATTAACTACACACACTTGTAGAGACGTTGCAATCAAAATGGCGGCTATTCAAGATGGCGGTACTGCTTCATGTGGATGAGCACCCAGGCGGGGACGATCTGCCAGCCGACCACCATGGTGCCGGCCAGGATGAACATCTCCTGAAATTATAAATGCAAATAGTTATTGTATTGTATTGTATTTATTTATTGCATTTCACATGTACATTACAGGTTTTACAAGTACTTAAGAGTATAGGTAGGTACACAAATGACACATGAAACCCTGATGGGCGCAGCAATGTAGGTAGATAGCTAAACAATATTAATCGTTTCATTATACAATTAGGTACATTGTTATTATCGCACCGAGACACAGGTACACAAACAAATATGAGCAGATACACTGGATGAGCTATATTTATAATACTTATTATACTTACAAGTAGGTATTTAATTTAGTTGAAAATATACCTCTTGTATGTGTTTAAAACCTGAAACCGATGTGAATTTAGTAGGTATTTAAAAGTTAGACCAGCGTTTTTATTTATTTCCCTGTTTACTCGTTTTCATTAAAATAGTCCTGTAAGCTGTAATAACATTTTTTGGTTAGGTATTGTTTTAAAGTTTTATTAAATATTTTCTCCAATTCGATGTCTCTTATATCATTAGGTAATTTGTTATATATTTTTGTGCTATGTAGTTTTAGTTTATTTTATTATTACCTGGCTTTTGCCCGCGACTTCGTGTATGAGAATAGCGCCTGAATAAAGTCTAATAGCAATCATTCAATTTGAGCATATGATTAATTGTTTACACAAATTATCAGGCATTTCATCAATGATCTCAATTCCACCCCGCTTTTGACCCTCTTAAGGGATGATTTTCGAGATAAAAACTATCCTATGCCCTCTCCGGGACTCTAAACTATCTGTATGCCAAATTTCAACTAAATCGGTTCGGCGGTTTAACCGTGAAGAGGTAACACACAGACAGATAGACTTTCGCATTTATAATATTAGTATGTACAAAGAGGATATAATAAGATAGAGCAGTACTGTCAATTCATAGTAAATTTTGTAACCACTGTAAATTCGACATACTTTAAAACTAATAATGAAGATTTATAAAAATACGTTAAAATGTATTTAAATATGGATAAATGATTTTTTTATTTGCATAAATAATTTTTATATGATTTTGAACATGGGTTCTTTCACTGATATGTGTTAAAATTATAAATAACAAACGAAACCGTCAACGCCCTCTATACGAGAGTAGGCCAAAGCTAGTGGCGCCATCTGATCGAGTATCAAATTTTTGAGGCACGTTTTTTCCTTAGACTGTATCTATCTACTACGGAGTTATATTTATCTTTGGTATGGACTAGCTTTTGCCCGCGACTTCGTCTGGCTCGAATCAGTAACAGCAGCTAGAGTAAGCTTAGCGCCTGGAGAAAGTGTAAAAGCAATAATTCAATTTAGGCATAAGCTTCATTGCTTGACATCAATTATCAGGCAACTCATTAAATCTCTCAATTTCACCCCCCTTTTCACTCTCTTCAGGGATGATTTCCGACATAAAAACTATCCTATGTCCTTTCCCGGGACTCAAACTATATCTATGCCAAATTTCAACTAAATCGGTTCAGCGGTTTAAGCGTGAAGAGGTAACAGACAGACTAGAGTTTTGAATGATTCACGGTTAGTTTCACTAAACTTATAATACAAAAGGTAATCACGGTCTATATCCCGGTCAATATAAGTCTAACAGACAGACTGACTTTCGCATTTATAATATTAGTGTGGACAAAGAGGAATGGATTATAGTAGAGATTAAACCAAAAATAACGGCACTGACGGTGTACTCCCATTTGTTCCTGGTCCACGTGACCGCCGCCATTCATGGTGCGGGGACAGATGGGAATGATTCATATAAATGCACCTTTCCGCATCTGTGCCCGGCGGAGACAAATGGAAATACATCCTACTACCTCAACCGGACACGCACAGTACTCTTTGAAGTAGGAATCATTGAATGTAACCATAACGCACACTTATTGGCATCGCAACGCTTTAGCACAAAGGTAAGCGGTGCGTTTACAATTCGCAGTATTGAATGCACCCGTTCGTTGTAAACATTTTATTTGTACCATAGAGTAACTTATACCATACTTATACTAGAGCGGTACTGTCATAGTAAATTTTATAACCCCAGTAAATTCACTGCCATCTGTCGACACACTTTAAAACTAAAAATAAATATTTATAAAAAATTTGTTTGTACGCACGAAACGATTTGCCTCGTGTTTTTTGGTGCGGACTGCTAAGGAATGGAATGCGCTCCCGCCATCTGTATTCTCTGACAAATATAACCTCTTGGAAAATCCTTCAAGTAGGTATTATAACCTCCGTCTCTTTAAAGCAAGAGTTAATAGGCTATTACTGAACCGGTGGGGCTCTGCTTTCCATCAGGTGTGACTAGGGTCAATCGCCGGTTTATAATAAAAACCGACCAAGCGCGAGTCGGACTCGCGCACCGAGGGTTCCGTACTTTTTTGTATTTGTTGTTGTAGCGGCAACAGAAATACATCGGATCATGTGTGAAAATTTCAACTGTCTAGCTATCACGGTTCATGAGATACAGCCTGGTGACAGACAGACGGACAGCGGAGTCTTAGTAATAGTTGGTAATAGGGTCCCGTTTTTACCCTTTGGGTACGGAACCCTAAAAATAACGCTTACATCTGGCTGTCACCGCGCTGCGCCTCGCCGTAGGCCCGTGACCACAGATTAAGTGTTTCTTCGGCTTCGTCACTCCAGCCGGGCTAGCACATGATTGGCGCGACAGTATCTCGCCGCGACATAGACTACCCGTCCCCCTTTAATGCACACAGTTAGTAAAAGACGGGCCTACTGCGGTATCTTGGACGCCCGGAAGAGGATCGAGCTGTGAGAAGAGCGTATGTGGAATATTGTGGAACACCTAGAGTCCTCTAATAATACAAATACCATTTCCAGTATTTATTATTTAACTTTTTAGAAAGCCAAGGTCCAACGTTCGAACGATGTAACTCAACGGTACGGTAGCGCCATCTCGCGAACGGTTTACACACTGACGCTTAATACATGCCATGAAACTGTGAAAGACTAACGCTTGCGCGATGTAACTCGACGCCAGCGCCATCTAGTGTGCATGTGTCTACTACGTTCTTTTTTCGTGATTATTGGGTAGGCGTATTTTATTGGTTGTGTTCCGGTGTAAAACTTACTACTTAAATTAACATTGTCCCTGGGCGCGCTATTTCTTGATGTTCTGAGGACCCAGGCGGAAGCAGCGTACAGCCAACCATGGTTGTAGCAGATAACTTAATGTGCAACGTTGCTCCAACAAAAACCACAGGCGCATATTATTAAATGGGGTTGGCAACTGTTAAGGGTTTGAATAGATGGCGCCATCCTAGCATGCCCCCTTCTAAAGAGTAACAGTAAGTATATTAGGTATACCCCCTTCTCTAGTTGACTTCTATGAGATTTGGCTTAAAGGGCTGGCATCCCGGGCATAAAATTATATTTAAAAAAAAAAACAGAATTTGACACAATTCTAGGGATTGACAGGGCAGGCTATGCTGGCGCCATCTGCTAAATACTTCGACCGGCCAGCCCTTCGAGCAACGCCGGCTTCCGACATTTTCGTAGAATGAGAGAATTTTATAGTACACCAAACGAAAATCAAAAATTGCCAATCGGGGGAAGTAATTCGTGTAGGTATACGCGTATTTTGGCATAGTTGTAGGGATTGGTGTATTAAACAACATACTAAAAGTACCGGAGGGTGGGGGTGAAGCTAACGGGTGGGGGGTTTAACCTTTTCGACGCAGTGTCAAACACAAAAGCTGTCATTCTGACGCCACGTCACCGAAGTGTCAAAACTGAAATTGAACTTTATGCACATGCACGTAGGTCTATGTTGCTCTGTGGTCTGTGACTGATTAATCCGTCTGGCGTTGGACCTGCGGTGCCGATATATCCGTCATTGGCGTCCAAAAGATTAAAGGTCCTTTTTATAATTTTCCGTAAATAACTCTTAAACGGTGGCCCATAGCAAAAAATAGTCTTATACGTAGATAATCCGTACAAAATTTCCTACAAAATAGATATCCAGGACAGAATGTGTTTCTGTTACCAAGCATAAAAATAAAACACATACGTCTAATGCATAAATTACTTTACTTATACTCTAAACATTCAATAAGCTTATTCCTGGGCACGGTAGTTCTTGATGTTGACGAGGACCCAGGCGGGGATGGCGCACCAGCCCACCACCATGGCGCTGGAGAGGATCAGCAGCTCCTGAAATATAAGTTGGTTTTAGTCTCCGAATGGTCGGACATGTTTTTATTTTGTTTAGTAATTTTTCAGATTTCAATTGTTTTGAATACATAATATATGACTGATCTAAAGAGAAAGTTTAATGGTAACCATTTAGACCTGCTCGCGCCTACTGAAGACGCAGCCCTATGGGCGAAGACATTGGATAATAGCTCTTTAATTTTTTATCTTTTTATATTTTAAGCGACTCGAATATTGTTTGCCATACGATTAAATAAATAACATTGTTTTAAACAGTTTTTTGTTTTCATTTCTGTGAGTAGTTTTGTAATGGCATAATTTAGAAAATCACAATAATAAACATTTAGAAGTATTTTAATGTTGGCAACAGTTAAGTCTCAACAGCACGGAATCTTGTAAGTATTGCCAACATACAGTGCTGCTGGTTTTTGTGAATAATTGTGATTTTTGAGATTATCCCATATATAAATTATTCCTATGAACATTTACTGTACATTGTACAATAGTAAACTTTAATATTATTCATTTTGGTACATTGACTGTGTAACTAACAATTCTGAGGTTTTGAGAAATAAGTGACATTTATTTAATATTGTCTTCGGTTACCGCGATAGTTACTCATGAAATAAAACTATGAAAACGGATTATATCGCGTATATTGAATTTATAATACATCCCGACGTTTCGAACTCTTTACAGCGTCACCCGTTGAACACGAACGCTGTAAAGAGTTCGAAACGTCGGGATGTATTATAAATTCAATATACGCGATATAATCCGTTTTCATAGTTTTATTTCATGACATTTATTTATTTATTTATATAGCCCCTTGTTCTGAACATGTTTGTTGATTTTATGATAATTAATTAGTTTAAAATATTTATTTTGCAGACCGCATAAAGTGGCGTAATGGTATAAGGAGGGCCGACCCCAATTAGAGATGGGAATAATAATGGCCAGGAAGAAGAAGAAGAGAAGAATTAGTTTAAAATATTTATATGAAGTCTCTTAGTAGTCTTAGTTCAGTGTGCCTGTCGGCAAAGGCCTCATCCAACTCCTTCCAGTATACTGGAATACTGACATTAAGGAATAAATAAATAACATAACAAAACTTCCGTGAGACACAGACATATTAACATGTCGAGCGTTTTCGACTTAAAATACGTGAGTGACCCGTTATTAATATATTTAAATAAATAACATATTTAGACTCAAAGCAAAGTGTCTCAAAATCTATGTATCTAGTTGTCGTAGTGGTCGTGGTCGGTGGTTGTCCCAGTCTTCTCCGAGACCACAGGGACAACGCCGTCCTCGAAACGTCGGTGGTACATTTAAAACTCAGTTTACACGATTAAGTCCCGTCGTTGTGAATAAAAATGAGTAAAAATCGTGAAAGTTTAAATCATGTCTATATAGAATCAAATATCTATGAAAATCTGAATAAAAACTTGAACAAAATAAAAATATGCAAACAAAACAGGGAGAAAAACACATGCAGATCTATATTTGTATACTCTCACAATCTCACAGGGAATTCAACCAAGGAAAAAAATACAAAGTAAAATGTAGTGACATATTTGTGTATTATTTGTTCTTCTATGTGGCTACAACCAGTTTGGCACTGACATAAACGCTAGTGTGAACGTAAATTACTTTCTATGCATCTCACTCGTACTGAAATGTTAGTGTGAGCAAGGTGTATAGAAAGTAAAATACGTAGACATTGGCATATATGTCAGTGTTGACACTCTCAGTGACTTGTGGTACGGGTACTGTTCTTTGTTATTTTAGTTGTCTAACCAGTGAATTCTTTTATCTTATATTATTAAAATTCTGCAAGTTACTGGTCACAATATTATTCTTAGAACCTTTTTTTCAGTAGTTCAATTGAGTTGCAGGCTAGCTAGCGTTTAAAGGGTTTGAGGTCGGACCCCTTCCTAAACAGTGAATTTATCCTTTGTTTCAAGAATAATAAAACATACATTTTTATGTAAAAAAAACATGCTACATATAAATTGATTTATAGTTTGTCAAAGTACTGTCTCATTTCAAACATAGATAGAGAGAATCATACTATCTTTGTCTTACACTAGTACTGGCACCCCAAAGAAAAGGATGAGTATAGTTTTTTTTTTGTTCTTATTTACTGCCAATTTGGTTTGACCAACTATAGTCTATAAAAATGTATTATTGGGTGAGTTTATGTCAAACTTTTGTGTAAACATCTTGTTTAGGTATGGAAGGTAGGTACATGCATTTATAGTTGGTTTATAAAATTATAATTGATTGACATGAAAAGAAAGGGGAATAAAATGTTGCATGAAAGGGGATACAAAACCATCCATCTGGGGTATAATAAAAGAAACTTGCCTTTAAACTTTTAATCCCAAGCCAAAATAAAATAACTCACTGTTTCAATAAATAAAACTATATTCATAGTGAAATTGAGATCTAGACACTGCATGGGCTACCAAGTATAAACTCTAAATAGGAGAAAAATAAACAGAAATAAATATTAGTCATCACCAATACTAATCATCATCAGCAATATATAAAAGGTATGCATAAGAGTTCTACAAGACTTGCAGTTGAAAAAAAAAGTAAAATGAATGATAATTCATTTCTTTTAGACACAATAACTGATTAACCTTATCTATAGAATAAAATAATAACCCTATAAATATTTAGTCACCCTAGCAATATTCTAAGGGTTCTTTATTAAATTCACATAAATGTAACAATAGTATTGTCCTTTTTTTATCTTTACGCAGACCATCATCATCAGATCAGCCTACTTGAAGAGAGGCCTGCACAGACCAGACTAATATAACCTAAGTTTCCTTATAATTACGTAATGTAAAAAACTTCACAACGCTAATTTTACTACTTCTATTTGTCACTAATTGAAAGTAATTACTGCTACTTGTAATTAAAACTGGCTGTGAAGCTTTTTAACAAAATAGCAACTAAAATTTACGTAAAACTGTTGAGACACTTTGTACTTACAGCTTTCGTAACCTTTTCCCTGGCGGGTGTGACGATCACGCTCATGTTCCTCTTCTGGACGATGCTCTTGGCGATTTGAGCATTGCTCCTCAGGAGGGTCCTGGTTGCAGCCAGCATTTTGATTTATTAGAATATTTCGCTTCACAAAATACTTTACAGCAAGTGCGCAAGAAATATCGATTTGGGGATACCATATGAAAAAAATAGCTGTCTGGATGCTGGACAATGCTGGACGAAATTTCGTCAGTGCTGGATTGATTGCCGAACTTCTTATAACAATAATCGGATGTTTTTTCTTTGTCTTAAACGGCGCCGTTGCTGCGCATTGTGCTTTTGCCTTTTTTTTTTAAACACATTTGTCAAACAAATTGTTTTGGAGTGCGGCGTTGCCGAATTTCTTCAGTTTTCTCGTCATTTACCTAGAATTTCACGTATTAAAGAAGTGTAAAACATGGCTGTAAGTATTTCTATTACTATAAAGTGTGTAATTAGTTATTCATGTGTATATAACATTTTATTTTGCTAACATGGTCAAGGCGCAGTTTTAGGTTATCTTTTAAAAAACCTGTAATAAATTGTAATTCTGAGTAAAAAATCCAATGAAATAAATAAATGTGCCCTATTTCAGTCTCTAGCAGCAGCGCAAGTGCAAGAAGTGCGCTCCATAACGCGTATAGAGCGTATAGGGGCACACTCGCATATCCGAGGATTGGGTCTCGATGATTCTTTGGAGCCCCGCGCCGTGTCGCAGGGCATGGTGGGCCAGAAGACCGCTAGAAAAGCTGCAGGCGTCGTTCTGCAGATGATTCGAGAAGGTATTGAACTGCAGTTGCTATGACAACAGGTTGCATGTTGATTTATTTAAAGTGTAAGCTGTAGTTACCGTACACTTGCTCAACTTTGCCCATTATACTGTTGGCAATATTGAGGAACTCTATGGTGTTCTCTTTCTTTAATGAATGACTTAATATGACTACAAAGTTGGACTTTGCTAATAACTGCTTTTTAAAGATACCTGTTATTGAGCTTTATATTCCTTCAAAAACTACAATTTGGCATAAGGAAATAGTAACAATATCAAATTTTTTGTTGTCAGGCACTAGTGATGGTCACTGTATGCTTAATTAATAAATCATGACTTTTTTTAACAAGAATTTAATGATCATCATTGGGTTCTAGTTGATTGATCCTGTAACTGTATCAAAAATAATTTTTGCTCCCAATAGGCAAAATAGCCGGCCGTGCTGTATTGCTGGCGGGACAGCCTGGCACTGGCAAGACTGCCATTGCCATGGGCCTGGCGCAGGCGCTGGGGCCTGATACACCCTTCACTAGTATGGCAGGTAAGCTATCTTAACCTCGTAAGGCCCACCATACAAAGTTTCCCTATTATTAATTTGAAACTTGATGTATAGAAGATTAGGGTGACTTTCGTTTGTTTTAGAAAACAATGAAACAAAAGAATTGCTCCTTTATTCAGTTAGTGTAAAGTTCAAATTAGATTGAAACAGAGTGTACATTGTGATGCACATTGGGCCTTTCGAGGTCAAAGCAGGCACAAGGTTTATTTGAGTATTTTAATGAGGGCTACCGCGTTTAATTTCACCGCTAGGGGTGCTAGTGTAGATGGAGGTCTTTTAAAATGTCAAATGCATAGAAGTTTTGGGGGTTTCAAGCTTTTTTATCAGGAGTTTTCACTCCTCTTTCATAATTGTGGTAAATCTTTGTCCATCTTTGATTAATCATGGCAAACAAAAGATATAGCCCAATAAATGTCAGTGGTTTAAAAAAAGTGCCAACTAAAATGTATGCAAAATTAAACAGGTTGAAAAAATGACACATTTAGATGTTAAAATACCTTTTATATTAGAACGTATTGATTTTATAAGAATTTTGAGATCTGTTTTTCTGGACCTACATCTACAGTAGCGCCAACTGGTGAGCACAAAAACGATAGCCCTCATTGCAATAACACAGTGAGCAATAGAAGGAGCTAAGCTAAGCAGGTGTTCAAAATAATCTGCACAAACCTTTATAAGTTTAATATTTATTTTTCTTTCAGGATCCGAAATCTATTCTCTAGAAATGAGCAAAACAGAAGCTCTGACACAAGCCATCAGGAAATCTATTGGCATCAGAATCAAGTAAGTAATATTTATAATACACACACTTTTAATAACAAAACTTCCGTGAGATACAGACAGATTTAACTATCTGGCTGAAGGAAGTGATCACCGCTTACGTTCTAGTGCTAATCTTACGCTTGCTATCCCTTCGAATAAGTCTCGAACGTACGCAAATTCATTCACAGTGCGCGCGGTGAAGTTGTGGAACGAGTTGCCCCTGTCGCTCAAACGGTCCCGGTCTGTAGCATCACTCAAAGTTAATCTGAAAAAGCTTTGGCTTTCCCACGAACTGTGATTTGGTTGAGTGCTAATATATATATATATATTATTTATATATTATATATATATATATATTTATTTAATATTTATTTAGTACTATATATTCATGTATGCTAGTACATATTTATTTTATTGCATAATGCAATTGATGTATTTTAGTTATTCGTAGACGTTAATATTGTAGTTTTTAATGATTCACGGTTAGTTTCACTAGACTTATATTGACCGGGATATAGACCGTGATTACCTTTTGTACTGTCAAATGTGTGGAATCCTGTGATTTGTTTGTGTAAAAAACCAGTGATATCCGAATCAAACACGCGTAGTGACACCGTGAGTGTAGTGTGTTTGGACAGACCAACGAGTGTGAACGCGACCGGACCAACAAGTGTGAATGCGACCGTTGGTAACGTTGAAAGTGAACGCAGCCGACGCGCAAGAATGAGGGTAGACAGAGCGCTGTCTACACAACTTTGACACCCACCCGCTATCTTCAGTCACCCGTGAACATGATGCATGTAACTGCGTCGAAATATCGGGAGCTCACAAATAATACAAAAGGTAATCACGGTCTATATCCCGGTCAATATAAGTCTAGTTAATATTGTAGTTTTCCTTCTTAAATATTATTGTACGTTCTGTAAGTTTGTCTATCTATCTAATTCGAATTTTCCACTCATTTACTCTAAGGTTAGCTGGAAGAAATCCCTTATAGGGATAAGCTCGCCTTTGTACCTAAATTTATATGAATTTCATGTTATCAATTTTTGTTTTGTACAATAAAGTGATTTACTACTACTACTACTACTACATATTAAATATATTAATAACGGGTCACTCACGTATTTTAAGTCGAAAAACGCTCGACATGTTTCACTCCATACCGAGTAGTATCATCAGGAGCTCCTCCTCCTGGATCCTGATGACACTTCTCGGTACGGAGTGAAACATGTCGAGCGTTTTTCGACTTAAAATATGTGAGTGACCCCTTATTAATATATTTAATATACCCACACTTTTCTTTTATAGCAACAATTTCACAGTCAGTCTTTCAGAATGCAAGTCTTTTTGAACTGCATTCCAAATATACTTATAAAAGTATAGAATAGAGGTAGTATATGACACACATTTATTTTTTGATAGTAATTGATATTTTTTGTAAATAACTTGTATATATTATAACTTCTAGTCACCCACAGATATAAACTTGCTGAGACAAATGCAATTTAAATTTTTATAGGTCTTATTAACAGGTGTTCTCAGCGCCTAACATAATAGTAAAACTTAGTAGATTTTTTCTAATTGACCGAACATTAGCAAAGGTCTCCATTTTAGCTTGAACAAAAATGAAATTCTTCTAAAATTTTGTAAGCAGGTTATAGGATAATTAGTTTTTTTTGTTGCTTCAGATTTTGGATTTTTTTCAAAATGGTGGAGCCATACATTTATTGAGTTTTAAGTTTAAGCTATGCTCGCGAGGTCTACAGCTCACAGAGCCACTAGTTTATACTTAAGACCCTTTCTAAGTTTGTCTCTTATGAGTCCCCGGCAAGCTCGGCCAAATCGCACCTTCCCATACAAACGTGGTTCCGCTCTCATTTTAAAACTACATGTTGGATTGTAAAGAAACTTTGCACATACCATTGTATATCTAGGTGTGCAATTAGTTTATATAGCTCCAGTTTATAAAACAAACGAAATAGAGCAAAAACAAGTTTTGTATGAAAAACTTAAATTCACTGTATTTTTTTAACTATGGTATCTGAAGCTTTGGTATCCAAGAGGTTGTACACGGGGCCAGAGGAGACCTCGAACAAGATGGGAGGATGAACTCAAACTCACAGCGGGCCCGAACTGGAGAAGAGTGGCCCACGACAGACCTCAATGGAAAGAGCTAGAGGAGGCCTTTGCCAAGCGGCACACTGAGCTACGGGACATACTCTAGCTCAGAATAAAAGGGCTAGATAGATAGATAGATAGACCTGAAGCTACATAAACTAATTACAGACATAGATATACCTTATTCTATTGTAAGTACAAAGTTTCAGAGCAATCTAGCTAGTCGTTTTAAAATGAGAGTGGAACGTTTGTAAGGAGAACCGAGCTTGCCAGAGACCCTTAACCGTTGAACTTATTTCAACCAGGGAGGAGTCAGAAATCATCGAGGGTGAAGTCGTGGAGGTGGTGGTTGACCGCGCGGCCGGCGGCGCGGCGCGCGTCGGGCGCCTCACACTCAAGACAACTGATATGGAGACCAACTACGACATGGGGGCCAAGATGATAGACTCCATGCTTAAAGAGAAGGTACAGGTGTTTTAGTAACTAAAAAGTCAGTCTTACTTAGGCTATGGCACAGAATAAGTAATAGTATTATCATACAGAACGGCCACGTACCGCCCTGCCCCGACTCGAATGACCTCGCCCCGCGACAGTAGATTGACGGCCGTTCGCCGACCGCTCAGTGCTATTTTTAAGCAACTTACTCACACTATGACGCATGACGTGTGTCTAGACGTGCCGTCCACACATAGAAAAGCAAGTGATTTATGATGTATAGCGTGTCCGCCCTGTGGCTATGGATTACATATTCTAAAATGTGAAGATGGTAAGTAGAGCTTGCATTATCGAGTGGGAATAAATGTTGTTAGACTCCATGCTTGAGGAGAAGGTATTTACAAACTTCAACCATCATTTATAATTTCTCACAATTGAGTTGCTTAACTTCAAACTCGGGTAAATCATTGAACGAACTGTATTCCATTTGATCACTTTGAATCTTTTTGCATTTTCCATTCCATTTTTATGCAGGTAGTAGCATTTACGGTTTTACTGTCCGCGCGCCAATTCCGTGCATTCGGAGGTCGTGGAAGTGGGAGGGTGTGCGCCGCACCCGTACGTACAAAATGACACCACTCTGTCATGACGCCCAACATTCCTAACATTCCTCAGCCGTGCACGGAATTCGCGCGCGGACTATACTTAACAATAGACAAAGGATTAGCCGTCCGGGGCCAGCTATAAACCGAACGACTATATGTAATACTATTATGTATTCTGTGACTGCAACTTCAATATTTTTAACTATTTGCAGTAGTGTAGTAGTATTTCTTTTTTGTATAAATATGTCATGCTGTTCGGCTACATAACCCGTCTACTTCAGGTACAAGCCGGAGACGTGATCACCATAGACAAAGCCACGGGCAAGATCAACAAGCTCGGACGCAGCTTCGCACGCGCCAGAGACTACGATGCCACAGGTGTATATATACTTAATAAACTTTAACCTTACAAGGTATTGGGCTTAGATACATTGACTTGAATTATCCTGGTCACGGCACCAAGTGTAAATAAAATTGTATTATTTATTTTCATCACAATTGCTCATAAATTTGAATAATTGACGTTGGTTTTGCTGTAGCTATAGTCCTGTCGGTCTTAGCAAAATCTTAAAGAAAACCTAAAGTATGTTTAAAGTACTTGTAACACTTGTTATTTTTATTTGTCAGGCCAGCAAGCGCGTTTCGTACAATGCCCAGAAGGCGAGCTGCAGAAACGCAAGGAAGTTGTCCACACAGTGACCTTACACGAAGTTGACGTCATCAATTCTCGCACTCACGGATTCCTCGCACTTTTCTCTGGTAAGTTTAATCGTATGGTCTGTGAGACTGCAGCCTATTTGACTTGTTACAATTGTAACTAAGCAGTGGGGGGACACTCCTCATCAACCAATTATTAGGGTTGGCACAACTTGATGTCCCATTGCGTGTACGACCACAGATAAGATAATGACCTGAATTTTGACAACCCTAAATAGCCGACAGGGACAGTACCATACATAAGAAAGGGACAGCATGATACGTCCTCGAATCAAACTTCGGGTTTGTAGGAAGTGTCCTTTCTACGGTAGTACTATTACTTATTCTGTGTTCTAAGCCAAGAGCCATGAGATTGATGAGACACTATTGATCTTATAAATTAAATTGAAAATTATCATTTATTTCAGGCATAATACACCCATATGTGTTAGTAACTTACATAGCTAATAAAAATAATGTTAGTACAATTACAAAACAAATTAACATGCAAATTAACTAATGACTAGGAGCTAACTTAGGGCTAGGACACAACCGGATGAGCCTTATAATTGAACACAACACAACAAGTTATCATCTTTACACATTTAACACAACAAATTTAACACAACACAACAAATTATCATTGTAAACGTGTTTTCAATAAATAAATAAATTATTAATAATATAAGACATTATGTCCTAAATATTTAAATTTAGATAACGTTTCGAAAATTAAGATTTTGTGTTACAATACCTGAAAATACTCTCGGCTTTTTAGAGTTGCAAATATTCATTGTTTTAATGGCTGAAGGTGAGGTATAAAAACGCATCGTGTTATAAAAAAAAGTCATTTAATGTCGCAAAAAACAAAACTTACAGCAACGAACAAAAAAAATCGGCCAAATGCGAGATGGACTCGCGCTCGAAGGGTTCCGTACCATTACGCAACAAACGGTAAAAAAAATTATTTTATTCTGTTTTTAGTATTTGTTGATGTTGTTAGATGAGAAATACATCATCTGTGAAAATTTCAACTGTCTAGCTATCACGGTTCATGAGATACAGCCTGGTGACAGACAGACTTTGGGTATGGAACCCTAAAAACACAAGTACAATAGGGTTATAATGGGTAACGGGTTGTAAGTACAAAAGATAAGTTACTAAATTTACAAAACATTGAATAAATAAATGTGTTCGCAGGTGATACCGGTGAGATCAAGTCTGAGATTCGCGAGCAGATCAACAGCAAAGTGGCGGAGTGGCGCGAGGAGGGCAAGGCGGAGATGATACCCGGAGTTCTATTTATTGACGAGGTACCCTTTTCCCATATTTCCAATTTCAAGAAAGTGTTAGTTAGGCAAGTATTCAAATCAAAACCTCCTGTTTATTCGGTTCACTGTTCTGATATTTTAAGATAACGTAAAATTAATAATAATCTATAAATCTACGGCCAAATTTATGACTTTCCAATTCCATCACAGAGGTGCAATAAGGTCCTTTTTATCTGAAATTCCATAAGAAATTCTGATACTAGGTCCTTATTGCATATGAAACATAAGGACCCTTCTCTGATGGAAAGCCACATTCATTCTAGGTGGTAGTGACTGTCTACGAGGCTGTAGGTTTTAGATTTGAATCCTGGTAAGGGCTTGGTAAGGGAATATTACGCGAAACTCTGCGTAAGGGGGCGCCAGGGCGCCACTACCACAATCTGAGGGTCTATCGAGAAACAAGAAAATTTATTTATCTAATATATCTGTCACTCTTGCATATTCGAGCGATAAAGAGGCAGAAAGCGAATTTTCGGATTCGCGTTTACCTGGTAGGTCCTCTGTAAGCAAACCGAATCGATGATGAATAATTTTATTATCTCTGAAATCTTATCAAAAACATGTTAAACTTACAGTATGCACAAGTTACTTAAAAGGGTAGTCCTGCACTCTGGTGGCAGAACATTGCAGTTATATCCCCTATTGAACCAATCAAAAATCAAACGAAACTGTTCAGTTCATCCCCGAAGTAGGTAGCTAATTCAGGTTGGTAAACAAAAATTGTGGTATTTTCTATAAAAAGAGACCTTATTGTCGATGGCGCTTACGCCATTATTAACGATGCTCCGATATAAATACAATGCCGCGCGACGCTGTGCGGCGTAAGCGCCATCGACAATAAGGTCCCTTTTCATAGAAAATGCCTTAATTTATTTATTATTTAAAATCTTTGTCCCCAGGCTCACATGTTGGACATTGAGTGCTTCTCCTTCCTAAACCGCGCTTTGGAATCCGAAACAGCCCCCGTCGTCATAATGGCGACCAACCGCGGCATAACTCGGATCCGAGGCACCACGTACAAGAGCCCCCACGGCATACCGTTGGACCTCCTGGACCGCGCTATTATTGTGCCTACACAGCCTTACGATCATAAAGATCTTAAGGAGATCCTCAACATTAGGTGAGAACCAAGTTTATTTAAAGTTTGTGTGTGTTTATGTGTTAAGGGTCGGCAACGCGCATGTTAAACCCTGGAGATGGAAACAGTAATCGGCCCGGCCGGTAACAGGCGGGTTGTCGATCGCTCGTTGCGTTCATTCAGTCCTTTAGTTCGCTCTCTATTAATGTATCTACCAATAGTACATTACTATAGAGGCCGGGAAACGAAGGGTTGCAGGGCAAGTAGATATAGACGGCCGAGCGCAGTGAGCTCGATAGGGATACGCGGCCGGCAACCCCGTTTCTCTTCCGAAATTTGT
Organism: Cydia strobilella; assembly: GCF_947568885.1. Classification (NCBI taxonomy): domain Eukaryota; kingdom Metazoa; phylum Arthropoda; class Insecta; order Lepidoptera; family Tortricidae; genus Cydia; species Cydia strobilella. Next base: position 2,423,806 of record NC_086066.1, on the reverse strand, counting down.
ATAGTGCTTTTTCTTTTCTCATGCTCTGAAAGAGGGTTATTGTTGTTCTAAAAGGTGTGCAGAAAATTATAAGTTTCTGCACTAGAGCGTTTTACGTCCCAACTACGATTTTTGTAATTTTTTTACGATAATAAGCAATTGAAATTTGGGTTTGAATGGATTTGTTATACAATTTCTATTATAATAAATAACCCCATTCCTTAAATAACGACTTTTGCCTAAATTGTTAATTGAAAGTACCCCCAAGAAATAGTATAAAAAAGTGTGTTTAAAAATAAACATGCATTTTACTTCCCTCGTATCACAGTCGTATGCGAAATGAAAACAGAGTGTTTAACTCGGGTGAAAGGCATTATTTCAGCCTCGGACTATTGACTACTACCTCGGCAGAAATGAGTGCCTTTCTTCCCTTCTCTACTATTCTCAAACTTGCAATGAAATATCCATAGGCTACGGTGGCCAAAATCGAGAAAAATACTGTCTAAAAACTGAATTTAGCTTGAGCAAGTACCAGGGCCTCATGAGTTACGAGAAGGTGTTGAACTGTTGACCAACCCGCCGGGGCGCGGCTGCTTTTCAAAACAAAACGGTTGCTTTACAGGCTTAGGTGTGTAAGGCTGTATGAAATTTCTTTACATATGTGGTATTTTCTATAAAAAGGGACCTTATTGTCGATGGCGCTTACGCCATTATTAACGATGCTCCTATATAAATACAATGCCGCGCGACGCTGTACGGCGTAAGCGCCATCGACAATAAGGTCCCTTTTCATAGAAAATGTCCCATATCATCTTCACTGTGTCTTCACTCAACGCACTGGATACGTAGTATTTCCGGACCTAATTTGAAATGTCAACATGTGAACAATATGCTGTTAGTGGCAACGTGTAATTCCATTCGGGCCGAAGTGGAGCGTGTCCGTTTTGTATGAAATACTTAGTTTTTTCAAAAGGGCTTATTTTTGTATGGTTTTCATAGAAAAATAAGCCCTTTTGAAGACATCCCTCACTTTGTGCCTATATCTTCATCAGATGCGAAGAAGAGGACTGTCAGATGTCAAGCGACGCTCTGACAGTGTTAGCTCGCCTCGCCACGGAGACTTCACTCAGATACGCGATACAACTCATCACTACAGCTTCTCTTGTCGCCAAACGGAGGAAGGCTACTGAGGTACTGAAAAAAATAATTGACCAACTCTAAGGGCGACATGGGGCCCGTTTATCAAAAGCTTGTAGCTTGTAATACAAGTGGAAGTTCTTTTTGACAGCTTTTGTTAGAAAGGGACTTCCACTTGTATTACACAAGTGCGAGTCGGACTCGCGCACCGAGGGTTCCGTACTTTTTAGTAGTTGTTGTTATAGCGGCAATAGAAATACATCATCTGTGAAAATTTCAACTGTCTAGCTATCACGGTTCATGAGATACAGCCTGGTGACAGACAGACGGACAGTGGAGTCTTAGTAATAGGGTCCCGTTTTTACCCTTTGGGTACGGAACCCTAAAAATTGACCAACTCTAAAGGCGACCCACTTTACTGGATTACGGTATAGAGAGAGAGATGGTGCTCCTCGGCCACCAGTGGATTTGGTCACTTTTTAGGGTTCCGTACCAAAGGGTAAAAACGGGACCCAATTACTAAGACTCCGCTGTCTGTCTGTCTGTCACCAGGCTGTATCTCATGAATCGTGATAGCTAGACAGTTGAAATATGATGTATTTCTGTTGCCGCTCTAACAACAAATACTAAAAACAGAATAAAATAAATATTTAAGTGGGGCTGCCATACAACAAACGTGATTTTTTTGCCGTTTTTTGCGTAATAGTACGGAATCCTTCGTGTGCGAGTCTGACTCGCACTTGGCCGGTTTTTAGGGTTCCGTACCCAAAGGGTAAAAACGGGACCCTATTACTAAGACTCCACTGTCTGTCTGTCTGTCACCAGGCTGTATCTCATGAACCGTTGAAATTTTCACAGATGATGTATTACTGTTGCCGCTATAACAACAAATACTAAAAAGTACGGAACCCTCGGTGGGCGAGTCCGACTCGCACTTGGCCGGTTTTTATTCTTTAGTGTATGATATCTATTTCAGTTTAATAAGATTTTAAATCAAATGATTATTTTGGCAGGTGAGCATGGAAGATGTGATGAAGGTGTACTCCCTCTTCCTGGACGAGCACCGGTCGGAGCAGTTCCTCAAGGAGTACCAGGATGAGTTCATGTTCGACGATGGATCCGGCGGTGAGAGCACCTTATGTCTATTTGTAGAGGAGCCTAAGAAGGGATTTTCGTAGTTACTCGAGCGTGTCAGATTGAGATATGAGTGATATCTTGCTACGCGCAGTCTACCTTAGGATGGTATCCATCTGTCCAATATCTTGGTCCAATGTGTACTTGCGTCTTACATTTTGTTTAATGAGAGAGTGAAACGCAATACACATTGGACAGAGAAATTGGACAAGTGGTATACCACCCTTAACCGCATTTGTCGTCTATGTTGGTGGGGGGTTGGTGGGCAGTTAAAAAAAAAAACGTAAAGTAGATTGTGGGTTTGGTTAGTTTAGTTCATGTTGATGCTATAATTATGCTAAAAAGACTATTTTCGTAGTCTACATCTAGCGTCAAGTAGCGGAACCATCAGTACTGCTGCTGGACACTAGATGTCACATGTGTCGCGACTGATGAAAAGTGTATTTGCTCAACAATTTATAACTAATATTATAAGCAGAAGGAGTTGAAAATAGAGTTCCGGTTAATCCGGTTACAATATTAGCTGAAAATTTGTTCGTTGAGCATTAGACTTTCCGTTTGCCGCGACATCTATTGTCGAGTAGCAGTACTGATAGTTCCGCTACTTGACGCTAGATGTAGACTAAGAAAATAATCTTTTTGACAAAGATAGATATAACTCCGTACTAGATGGATACAGTCTAAGAAAAAAACGTGCATCGAAAATCAAGAAAATTTGATTCTCGTTCAGAGGGCGTTACTAGCTTTGGCCTACTGTCGTATAGATGGCGTTGACGGTTTCGTTTGTTATTAAACAATTTAAACGCATATCAGTGAAAGAACATGGGTCAAAATCATCAAAATAATTAATGCAAATAAAAAAAATCATTTATCTATATTTAAATACATTTTATCGTATTTTTACAAATCTTCAATTTTAGTTTTAAAGTGTGTCGACAGATGGCAGTGAATTTACTGGGGTTACAAAATTTACTATGACAGTACCGCTCTAGTATAAGTTACTCTATGTTTTTGATAACAAAACCGATGTATGGAGTGAGCTTATGTCTTCTTAATTCTCTTTCCTAATACTTAATCTGACAATTATTTGTACGCATTTTCTTAATCTGACGGTAAGTTTGAAACACATTATCCGTCAGATTATGAAATTGCGTACAATGTACAACCTACATTGTATTAATTTTCAACAAAAATGTGTTGTTTCAGATGGCCCACAGCAAGCAATGGAGGTATCTCAGTAAAATTAAATTGCTACCAAATATTTTAATATGACGTATGCAGGTACCTAAAGACCGCCAATGTGCTATTTTATGTTAATGATTTTCCATCTCGTTTTATTCATTTAAACAAAAAGTAACGTGATATCAAAAGAACATGATTTATGTTATTTTTAGATTTTGCAACCATAAAAATGTACTATATTTTTTGAAAGTCCCGTTAATTCCTTAATTTCACCGAAGCTGTATTGCCTCACGTATTCGTGTATTGTTCACGGCATAGAGAAAATAGTAAGCATAGAGTGCTTACTCCATACATCAGTTTTGTTACCTAAATGCTTATTATTTTCTTAGTCGACATCTAGCTTCAAGTAGCGGAATTACCAGTACTGCTACTCGACAATAGATGTCGCGACAAACGGAAAGTCTAATGCTCAACAATTTTCAGCTAATATTATAACCGGATTAACCGGAACTCTTTTTTCAACTCCTGCTTGTAATATTAGTTGTAAATTGTTCAGCAATACACTTTTCGTCATTCGCGACACATGTGACATCTAGTGTCGAGTAGCAGTACTGATAGTTCCGCTACTTGACGCTAGATGTAGACTACGAAAAGGGGTCATGCATTAATTACATCACACGGTTAGGGGTGAGAGGGGGTCAAGAAAATGTGACATGTTGTGACAAGGGGGTACTAATATTTCTTTTGTCAAAAATATTTTGATAAAATATTAATAATACTTAATTCGATTTGCTGATTTCATTGAAAAAATGTGACGTCACACCAGGGGGGAGGGGTTTGTCAAATGTGACCAAGTGTGACAAGGAGGGGGGGGAGGGGTGAAAAAACATCGAAATTCGTGTGACGTAATTAATGGATGAACCCAAATAATAGTCGTTTTGGTAACAAAACTGATGTATGGAGTGAGCACTATCCTTACTTATTAATCTATGTCCACGGTAAGTGTAACGCGAGTCACTATTTTATTGCGTGCACGTTTTATTCATAATTGCAAATTATCAAGTTTTAACTCTAGACATATTGATACTTAAATTACTTCATTAATAAACTAGTTCTACTTGAAGTACCCTATAAATTTTGATTCCCTTGAAAGTCGAAATATACGTTTTTTGCGGCATAAACGGCCGTATCTTTTTTTAACGTTAACTTAGAAGTTAGATTTTTTCACAGCTTCAAGGGACTGTAGACATGAGTATATGGTTTTAATTTCATATCGATACCTCCACGCGTTCCCGAGATAAAGGGTCTTGACAGACAGACGGACGGACAACAAAGTGATCCTATAAGGGTTCCGTTTTTTCCTTTTCAGGTACGGAACCCTAAAAATATGCAATGAAATTGTGAGTCGCGTTACATTTTCGTGGAATTACCAATGATTTTGAGTCATCCTATCGTCTGTATCTTAAGCACTATCCGTGTAGGCATTTGCTAATTATTCGGTCAGAATTTCTGAGAATGTTTTCCCAAGAAGTTTGGTTTAAGTTAGCTTTAAGTTATTATTAAGGCCATATTTTTAATAAATGGTAAAACTAAAGTTTGATTCTCATTTCAATATATACCTACCAAATTCTGAAATTTTCACACTTTCCGTAATTAACACTTTCCTAAAGAATACATCAGTTTTTGCGCCTTATAAACAAAGGATTAGGATTTGAAAATAGAGTTCGGGTTACTCTAGTTATAATATTAGCTGAAAATCGATGAGCATTAGACCACCATCCGTTTGCCGCGACATCTAGTGTCGAGTAGCAGTACTGATAGTTCCGCTACTTGACGCTAGATGTCGACTACTAAATAAGGCGAGTTTTAGTAAGAAAACTGGCGTATGGAGTTACCACTCTTTCTTTACTTATATTACTCTATGGAGTCTATATGGTTATACTGACTGGTGGTCAGGGACCGGCCCGCTATCCCTTATCGGGGTTTTATAAGGGTATTGCATAAGGCTTAACTCACCATACCCTTTGCCAGACGAAAGCCTTTGTTTTGCTTTTAAAAACCCTTATATAAAGCTACCACACTTGAGTAATCGGTAGCCCAAATGCCCTTACAAAACCCTTATCAGCCGCTCACCACCACCTTGCATATTGCTTATAAGGGTTAGCCTTATAAAGGGCTTCCCTTTTAGCATATAAGCGTGCTAATTTAAGTCGTCTACCTTGTTCATAAAGCACACATTACTTCGAATCCGAGCGATCGTTGGCGGCGACGGCGGCGTTCTTTGACTAGGCACGTATTTTCTTTCCTTTTCATACACTACCGTAGATATATACTAATCCTGTCTCTTTCACGCAAAGGGAAACCTTTATAAAAAGCGCTTAAAGATAAGGGTAACCCTTATTAAGAGCTAGCCTTATTTTTGGTTAGCTTTTCGGTAAGGGTTAGTCAAAGGTAAGGGTATGAATGGGCTTGCAGTTCAAAAGGGAAAGTCTTTCAATGTGTTAGCCGTGTTTAAGTGTCACCCATTGAAAGGGTTTTATCGCGGAAAGGGTTGTCCGGTCCCTGCTGGTGGTACACTGACTGATAAATAGTATCGCTCAAAAAGATGACTTGACACCATACCTTTGGCCTATACTCGAGTCGATGGCGATACTTTTTGATATTTAACACATATCAGTGAGAGAATAAGGATCAAAGTCAAATGGCGTTCTAAAAGTTTTAATCATCTGTCGAAAGATGGCAGTGAATTGACTGTGACTACAATTGACTTTGGTAATACGCCTCTATTTTTGGTATTTGCTATAAAAAGGGACCATATTGTCGATGGCGCTTACGCCATTATTAACGATGCTCCGGTATATAGTTGGTCAAGCTAATCTTGTCAGTAAATAAGAACAAAAAATATTATACTCATCCTTTTCTTTTGGGTGCTGGTACTAGTGTAAGACAAAGATAGTATGATTCTCTCTGTCTATGTTTGAAATGAGACAGTCCTTTGACAAACTATAAATACAATGCCGCGCGGCGCTGTGCGGCGTAAGCGCCATCGACAATAAGGTCCCTTTTCATAGAAAATGTCCCATTTAAAAATCTCTGCTACGCGTTACGCCGTAGCACTCGTAGCAAGCTACGCGCGCTACATAAGCGAGCGTAGCGAAAAGTGTGCATACGGACATCCTACGGACCGAAATATTGCAAGAATTCAGTTCAAATATGACATTGATTTGATATGAACCTCAGTGTATCTCTTTCGCACTGATGTACCCTTATACAGGGAGTGATGAACGAGATTAATTACAAATTAGTATAAACTTTTTCAAATCTGAAAGTGCCTAAAAATAGGACGAATTGAGAAGTGAATTTTATTTTATTTGTTGATATAAAGATAAAATATAAAATTGAGAAGTTGACTATTAGGTACTTACACATCAAAATAACGATCTATTCCCATTTGGGGCCCTACATAAGGCGGGGACAAATGGGAATAATTTATATGAAGCGCCCATTCCTACCTGTGCCTGGCAGGGAAAAATGGAAAAATACACCAAAAAAACGTTGTGAAGTCACATTAAAAAAGAATGGAGTCAAAATAACTAATTATTTCCATAGTCGGTTAAAAAGCTAAAACGTACCACGGTTCAAATCCCTAGTACGTTAAGCACCCTTAGAAAAAACCAGAGCATACGGCGGCCCAAAATCAAAATGTCACAATTCCATATGAATCTGTAAGCGACTTACATCCTTTCGACATAGGAAGGAGAACAAGGATCCCTTTAAAAACTTCTAGTGCCCTGCACTGGAAACTCGGAAGTAAAGGTCGTAACTACACATGTGTGGTTTTGAAGGAAGAGGGACCTTATTGAGTTTGGCGCTTAGTGGCCTTACAGACGTCACCGACGATACCTAATTGTATTTGTGTGTTTATGTTTTCGAGTGAAGGTAAAGAATTTTAGTAAAGTATCTTATTTGGAAAGTAATTTAGCTAGGTACATATGTATATACTACGTTCTAGCATAGAGTAACTTATACTAGAGCGGTACTGTCATAGTAAATTTTGTAACCCCAGTAAATTCACTGCCATCTATCGACACACTTTAAAACTAAAAATGAAGATTTATAAAAATACGATAAAATGTATTTAAATATGGATAAATGATTTTTTTTATTTGCATTAATTATTTTTATGATTTTGACCCATGTTCTTTCACTGATATGCGTTAAAATTGTTAAATAACAAACGAAACCGTCAACGCCATCTATACGACAGTAGGCCAAAGCTAGTAGCGCTCTCTGAACGAGAATCAAATTTTCTTGATTTTCGAGGCACGTTTTTTCCTTAGACTGTATCCATCTATTACGGAGTTATATCTATCTTTGGTACATATGTATATACTACGTTCTAGTTTATAAACGCCGACAATCTTTGTCAATCTTTGGTACATAGCAATATCTGCGTCAAAGATATTCGCTATATTATGTGTCATTTCCAAGCAAAAAGTCCCACTTTGTCGCTTGCCATAAAGACACTGACAGGTTATTCGTATAAACTTACAAGCAAATCTCGTCCTTCTGGTAACTGACAAAGTGGTACCTTTGACTAGACTTCGACACAAAATGTTGCCGAAGCGAACTGAAATTTAAGCACTATATGCGGCCACGACGAACCTTTTTCCTTAAGACCGACACAACTGCCGGTTAAGGCCTTTATTTAGGGGCTGTAAAAACACTCTCTATGTTTCAGTTAAAGATACTCTATAAAATATTATTATTATTTCATTTTAGACAGGCAGCTGATGCTGGTACGTCTAAATCATAGTTCACTTAGCACAGTTAGCATAGTTTGTCTAGTCTATTTTTTTTTTTAATATGCATGGTAAATTATAATATAATCTTTACTGAAGCGAACTGCAAACCCTTGATCCCTTTTTACTAATACCGACACAAATGTCGGTTAATACCTTTAGTTAGGGGATGTAAAACATCATCCCCTACTGCTCCAGTTTCGGATGCAGGGAAAACAGTCATTCAGCGAGTTACTACGTCATCCCGAGTGAGATAAATTCGAGAAATTAGTGAGTTTATTATTCAGTACTAGCCGCCCCGACTTTTGACGGGTAGTACAAAACCTTAACAAATTATGCACCTAAACCTTCCTCGAGAATCACTCTATTGATAGGTATGTGAAAACAGATGAAAATCTGTTCAGTTTTTGAGTTTATCGTGAACATACAGACAGATAGACGCGGCGGCAGACTTTGTTTTGTAGATATAACTCCGTAATAGATGGATACAGTTTAAGGAAAAAACGTGCCTCGAAAATCAAGAAAATTTGATTCTCGTTCAGAGGGCGCTACTAGTTTTGGCCTACAGTCGTATAGATGGCGTTGACGGTTTCGTTTGTTATTTAACAATTTTAACGCATATCAGTGAAAGAACATGGGTCAAAATCATAAAAATAATTAATGCAAATAAAAAAAAAACATTTATCTATATTTAAATACATTCTATCGTATTTTTATAAATCTTTATTTTTAGTTTTAAAGTGTGTCGACAGATGGCAGTGAATTTACTGGGGTTACAAAATTTACTATGACAGTACCGCTCTAGTATAAGTTACTCTATGGTAGCGATCAAAACGCCACTGTCACTGTCGCACCAATATGGAAGAGTGATAGAGAGACATAAAACGTTTCGTTGTCGCAGCGATAGCGATTGTTACCTTGGCTAGGCAGGCTGTTCAGTTTTCAGTCCGACAAACGCGGCGGGTGACTTTGTTTTATAAGGTGTAGTGATATTGCCTTCCATATCGACCACCGAGACTGGGAGAGGCTCGCAGAACAGCGGACGGAATGGCGCAAACATGTTGTGGAAGGTCGCAAGTTTTGCAATGAGACCTGGTTCGCCGCACTTGCTGACAAGAGGAAAAAACGACAAGGCGTCTCAGTACCGTTTTCAGCAATTCTCTCTTGTCAGGCCTGTGGTAGACCTTGTCGGTCTCGCATCGGTCTATTCAGCCACCAAAAACGGTGTCTCTCCGGTGTTACACCATAAATCGTCTGCAATATACGCAAAGGCCAATGATGAGTGATATTCACTATAATATAGAATAGAATAGAATAGAATAGAACATTTTTATTCAACATCACATGAAATGGCAGAGTTAACAGATAGCGTAGTACATTTTTTACAGATAAACCTTAAATTTAGACTTACAAAACTAAGAAATTGAGTTGCACATCAGAGAAAAATATTCATGCGTGTTAAATAGGAGCTTGCCTCAGCATAATGTTGCAGTGTATTTACTACAACGCTGGTTTTCAGGCAGACCCTTGATACATTATCCCTTACTCGCTGTTAGTCGAAAACTAAATGGCTTAGAATTATGTTAACATGTATGTATGAGTGTAAACTATGTTTTAGAAATTGGACAGAACAATTGCTGGTATAGTGTGTAAGCAGAATTTAATAGTTACATATGTATTAAATGAAGTATATAAGCTTATGATAGATAGATATGAGTGCAAAAATACTTAATATAGATAAGAATAAATAAAGACATAAGGTGCATAGATATAATCATTTTATATATGACGGCGTGGGTCTAGTACCAAGAGAGGTAGCGAGTTTTGTATTGCTAAAAGATATTGTTTAAACCGCAATTTAAAACTACTTATTGTATTTAAGTTTTTGAGGGGTGGAGGTATATTATTCCAGCATTTCGTTGCTGTATATTTGAAGCTACCTCGAAATGCAGCAGTATGGTGACGTGGTAATACCAACTCGTCACAAATATAGTGAATTATACATCCCACTGCCGGGCACAGGCGTCCACTCATGCGCAAGAGGGCTTGGACTATAGACCCCACGCTAGCCCAATGCGGATTGGGGACTTCACATACACCTTTAAATTTGCAGATGTATGCAGGTTTCCTCACGATGTTTTCTTTTACTAAAAAAGCTAGTGGTAAATATTAAATGATATTCCGTTGGTAGGTACATCAATTCAGAAATATCCGTAGCAAGGGTTCAAACCCGTGACCTCCGAGTTGAAAGGCGGACGTCAGATCCACTCAGCCTTATTGCTCTAAAAGTTTAGTAATTCTAAAGTTAACGTAAGTGAGGAATACCTTAATCGTTTTTTCTTTCAAATGAGGCTTAAATCTTTGTAGCCTATTCCAATTTTTTATAAATATTTTTTTGGCGTAGGTAACTTTTCATATTAACACCAACTAACACCAAATGATGCGTTTGAACCATAGAGTAACTTATACTAGAGCGGTACTGTCATAGTAAATTTTGTAACCCCAGTAAATTCACTGCCATCTGTCGACACACTTTAAAACTAAAAATGAAGATTATAAAAATACGATAAAATTTATTTAAATATAGATAAATGATTTTTTTTATTTGCATTAATTATTTTTATGATTTTGACCCATGTTCTTTCACTGATATGCGTTAAAATTGTTAAATAACAAACGTAACAAACGAAACCGTCAACGCCATCTATACGACAGTTGGCCAAAACTAGTAGCGCCCTCTTAACGAGAATCAAATTTTCTTGATTTTCGAGGCACGTTTTTTCCTTAGACTGTATCCATCTATTACGGAGTTATATCTATCTTTGGTTTGAACATTACGCAGTGTTGAAATAAAACTATGAAAACGGATTATATCGCGTATATTGAATTTATAATCCGTTTTCATAGTTTTATTTAATGAGTAACTATCACGGTAACCGAAGACAATATTATTACGCAGTGTTATTAAATTTTTAATTGCTATTTAGTAAATTAGTATTAACCACGCAAGGTACGTTATTTATGTTACTTACACACATATAATGATTTTGTAAAATACATAGGAATAAACTTGAATTTACAAAAAAACTCGCAAATACCACTACCGTCCACAACACAAACACCCTTAGTAACACTTCATCAGTCAACCCTACCAAGGGGTGGCTGCCCCTCGGATCCTTCCCCTGTCTCCCTCGCACCCTCTACCGCCCCATCTACCCGTCTCCCTTTAAAACCCGACGGACACGAACGAAACCGGAAAATCGATTTCCCGACATTTTCAGTTTTCACTGTTAACCCCGCGTGCTAGACATCCACATGTTTTTTATATAAAAACAAATGCTTGAAATTATTTCGTAAGTAAAAACAGTGAAAAGTGTGTGTGTGAATTTGGGATTGACTTAGCGAATCGGAGCAGTAAGTATTTAAAAAATAATTGTTTTGAGTAGCGATATAAGTAAAAATACTGCGAATAAATATAATAACGAGAACTTATCAAAGGCAAAATTGCGAAAATACGTCTAGAATAATCATTGCAAGGGAATTCTTAAAATTAGTAACAATAGTAGAAATATAATTAAGTTAAAACCAAAATTATATGCGCAATAGGCGCGATACGCATTATAAGAGTGAAATCTATAAATATACTCATCGTGACCTTATGAAGATAACATAGGTACATTTCAGAAAATATTTATGGCATTGTATTTCCGTGTAACGAAAATGCTTGGTAGACAGTACGTACAATACTTCGTATTTAGCGCTGAATGGATTAATGGGTGAACCTTTAAAAAAACCCTCTCAGCGGTTTCCCATTTACCTATATGAAGCTTGTTGTTTTTACACGACTGTCAAAAAAAGGAGTATCGTTTTGAGCGTTCATATTTGTATGATGATGTTAGTTTCTTTATTTATCTCCTCGCAGAAAGGTGCATTATTTCGATTTTAAGATAAAAGGTGAATAGGTTCTTTCTTTTCTTGATGGACTTGAGGGCGGTGTTGCCCGTAGCCAATGCCACGTAAAAGGGTAGGAACAAAATAAATGCTCTTAGAGCACGACGCTGTTCGGTGGTTGTTGTAGTTGTCTCGTAAAACCGATAGCTGGATTTTACGAGAAGCACGTGGACTACCGGCCGTTGACTCCAAAATGGTGGTTAAACACGCTTTGAGATTAATTCTCCATTCACTGCACACTACCACATTAGATTATTGTATAATAAAGCTATCGATATTACACTTTAAACAATAATAATGAGCAAAAAACAAAGGAATTAATCACGAGGTTACTATCAAGATGGCGTTCGAACCGGAAATCCGGTGAATAGGTTGAGTTCTATCCTGTACATATCCCTAACAATATGTGTGTAGTTCCTATGTATTTTGTATCATGTACCTACTTTTGTATTATATTTTTCTTGAAATGAAATATTCTGTTAGGTTAAGTTTCTCGGCGCATTGGTATTTGCTGTAATGCCGTTTAACCATAATTGTATTGTATTCAAATATAAGCGCAATTTCATCGTATGTCTTAAAAATCTTCCACTGAGTTACGAAAAAGTATGGTACTTATTTTCGGAACAGCGTAACATTGTGATTTCGTACCTATTTATTCCGCCCAGAATGAGCAGCATTTCAAACAAGCCATCAGTCTTCTAAGGGGGCAAAGTTGTTGTTTAATTCCTCGTGCTAAATATTGATACACGAGCAAGCGAGATTCTAAAATTGAACTATGAGCGTAGTGAGTGGTTCGAAAAGTGGAATCTTAAGCGTTACTAGGGTTTCAAGGCACGAGTTAAACAGACTTTGCTCCCGACTGAAACACAATGAAAATAATAACTAAAACAATACGGATCATATTTAAATGGACGTTATTAAATAAGTATTTATCATGCAAAATCATCCCTTAAAAGTACACAAATTTTATTTAGATCAGTACGGTTTCACTCACTATTATTTTTAGAAATATGAAATATATCTCACGATAGTTTAATTTCGATTAAATAAATTATATCAGCCAACTTGAGCAAACAACTCAAAATATGCATCAGATTACTTTGCCACACATGTGGATAAAATGCAACTTTCTCATCAGTCTTTAAACAATCAAGATAACCTCTACTAGCTGGTGTGTGGAAAAAAACCGGACAAGTGCAAGTCGGACTCGCCCACAGAGGGCTCCGTACTTTTTAGTATTTGTTATAGCGGCAACAGAAATACATCATTTGTGAAAATTTCAACTGTCTAGGTATCACAGTTCATGAGATACTGCCTGGTGACAGACAGACGGACAGACAGACAGAGGAGTCTTAGTAATATGGTCCCGTTTTTACCCTTTGGGTACGGAACCCTAATAAAATTGGCCCTTACAGCAACATGTAACACCCACTCGCTCATTTAAAAATAGGCAGATGACTCGGATATGAGCCGCAGATAGGCAATATCCGTTTACTGAACTTGTAAGACTACAGAAAATTAGTCTTCCTATAGCTTTCGTTGTATCTAGTTCTTTAATTTTAATGTTTATGATCTAAATACGTAACCACACGGGGGTTTCTTTCTTTGTTTGCTAGTTATAATTCTGAAACCGTTAACTTTTCAGGATTTTCGTAAGGTTATCCTATAGATTAGGTTAGGTTTGTTTTATGGCAATCCTGAAAAGTTACTCGTTTCTGAGAAAAACCAAATTATGACTAACGAAAATGTGGACAAATTATGACTTAAAACTTTATGGGAAACAATTATAGAGACCCAACCACAAGACACTTAGACATTAACTGCGTGTTTCTTTAAGTGTGGTTTAAGACCTTTCCGGGTTATGGCTAAAAAGTTTGAGTGGCATCAACGTGAGGCACTTCATTCGGTTCTTGTCTGTTTGTCTGATTTAATATCTTGTCTTTTTATTAATTATATAACAATTCAAGTCTTGGAGACCCTTTACATCTCTGGATAATTTGATGATCTTTTTTATTATTATATACATTTTATCTCTGACACCTAGAGACTTTTACATCTCTAAACAATTTTAGTACTTCTGTTATTTGTATAGCTTTTATTAGATTTTTTTTTCTTGTGTAATTTAACATTTATATTTAGAATAAGAATAAGAATAAGAAATATTTATTAGCACAAAAAAAACAACTAAAAACAACATAAAATAACATTCATTTAGAATATAAACTAACAGAATTGTGCTAAAAGGTCCTCACTCAGCTTAATGTCCCGAAGTGAATCATAGGACTCACTACGTGACGCTGATTTTCAGTGAGGCCTGATAAAACTAAAACTAAAACTAGAACTAAAACTAACTAGGTGGCAGAAATAAGTATAAAATTAAGTATGTAACAAATTAATGAATTGCCTGTTAATTGGTGTTAGCAATTAAGCATATTCTAAAAATTATTGTCATTACATTTTATCCAGCCGCTATACATAGTCTAACTGTTGGAACTTATTTCCACGCAGACGAAGTCGCGGGAAAAAGCTAGTCAATTAATAAAAGTTAGAAAAAAGAAATCTAAAGAACACGTCGAACACGAACGGGTGTGTATGTGTTTGTGTGTGTGCGAGTGTGACTGAGTGTGTGAGAGTGTGAGTTGTGTGTGAGTGTGCACGGTTGCATAAGTGCTACAATTTTTGTTTGTTTAGTAGAAAATTCCGGAGTTTAACTTTAAAAGAGGTGACCGATAAACAATTTCGTACTGGTGGTGGCAAGTCGTTCCAGCACTTTGTGGCAGCAAAACGGAAGCTGCCACGAAAGGCAGCCGTGCAATGTGTTGTGCGGTGTATAAGGCGTGTTGCATCTCTCATAGGACGCTGAGAAAAATTTATTTTGTCATAAAGATAAGAGGGTTGTCTATTTTTTATAATACCAAAAAGTAAGGTCGCAAAATGGAGAGATCTACGGGAGGCCATATTCATCAGATTGTATCGATTTAAAAAAGGAGTGATGTGAGCACGTCGAGGAATGGGAAAACAGAAACGGGCACAAGCATTTTGAATTCGTTGCAGCATTTTCTTAGTCCGACCCAGTAAGCGTCCACTGAGGACTACATCTGCGTAATTAAGTTTTGACAGTATGAGTGCCTCACTCAACTTAATGCGCATGTCAACAGAGAGACACTCACGGATTTTGTACAGCACCTTGAGACGGTAAAAACAGTTGCGCATTGTTTGCGAGATATGTTTCTCAAATCTCAAAGACTCATCCATTAATACACCTAAATTACGAGCCTCAACAACTCTCTCTAAAAGCGATCCATTTATTGCAACCTGTGGGTTATGTCCTGCAACTAATTCAATCTGTTTGTTTGTACCTAACAACATGAATTTAGATTTAGAAGAGTTTAATTGCAAATTATTCTGGAGACACCAGTTGACAATATTGGATAAATCATCGTTAAGTTTATTTACAGCTATACTTGTGTCATTAGTTTTGAAAGATATATATAACTGAGTGTCATCCGCGTATATGTGATACTTACAATTTTGTATGTTACTAATTACATCTGCACTATACAAACTAAATAGGATGGGTCCTAGAATCGAACCCTGTGGAACACCTCTAGTAACAGGTAATGTGTTTGAAACTAACTCAGTGCCATCCTCATGACAAATTTTGACATACTGCGTGCGATCGCTAAGGTAACTATGAAACCATCTCAGAGCCAAGGTGTCAAAACCATAGAAGGCTAGTTTAGATAAAAGTAGAGTCGTGTCAATCGTATCAAATGCGCGAGAGAAGTCAAGTAACACCAGTATTGTTGCTTCACCAGCGTCTTGTGCAACTAGAACATCATCAACCACATCTATAAGCGCAGTGGTAGTGCTGCGGAGCTTTCTGAATCCTGATTGTTTTTTTGGCAGGATGTTATTTGCCTCAAGAAACGCCGTCATTTGAACGCAAACAATTTTTTCTAATACTTTTGATATCACGGGAAGTATGCTGATAGGACGAAGTTCTTTGAATTCACTAGGATTTGAGGTTTTAGGAATGGGTTTAACCACCGCGACTTTCCACTCGTCAGGGAATATACCAGTCTCTAGAGATTTGTTGACTATAGCAGTTATTGTAGAAAGTGTTGTTGGAAGAGTCATTGAAACCATATTTATATTGAGTCCATCGTTGCCCTGTGCATGGGTTGTAATGGATTTTATTATATTAAATACTGTTAATTCATTAACGGGCTCTAATTTAAAAATATTATTGCTAAATTTGTGAAATTCAAAGTATGTCAGAATAGATATGCTAATGCAGTTAGTAATAGGGAGCTTCAAGAAGTATTCGTTTATTTTATCAGCATTACACAGGGATTTAGGTAATTGAAAATCAGATTTCTTAAAGTTAGCCACGTTTCGTTTAATGTTTTTCCATAGATTGCGGGGATTTTTTATAAGATTGATGTTACGATTGAAATAGGCGGTTTTTTCATGTTGCAATGCTGTGTTGACTATATTTTTCAGATCCTTATAGTACGTTTTATGAGAGTCAAGTTTGGTCAGTCTATATCTGGAATAAGCTTCATCGCGTATTTTCATCATTTCCTTAATGGTGTAAGTGATCCATGGGTACGAGCAGTCTTTTACGTAAGTCTGTCTGACAGGTGCATGAATGTTGAATAACATGATTAAGCCATGGTTAAATTGCTTAACCATGTCATTCACATTTCCGGTCAAGAAATTATGTAACGCCAAGGAATGTATGTCGCTATTTAAATTATCCTGTACTATATCCTTGAGTGGCCTGTAAGTCAGAAGTTTGCGAGGAATTCGTTGTTTCTTTACGTGTATTTCACACGTGAGGAACGCGTGACTACTTAGAGTCGGGATATGATTTACTTTAATATTGCTTACGGGCATGTTGGAACAGATAACATCAATTAATGTTTCACTGTGATCAGTGAAGTGAGTTGGCTGAGCTACATGTTGTGTAAGATTCATATAGTTTAAGAACTCTAACATTTTCTTAGAGCTAGCATTATGGACGTCCAAAATATTGATATTAAAATCGCCAAGTAGTATCAAGTTGTCAATCTCACCAATGGAAGCAATACTTTCGGTCAGGGTATCAAAAAATAAGTCAGGGTTGAGCCACGGTGGTCGGTAGGCGGTGCCAATAGCGAACTTAGTACCATTGATGCTAAAGCTTAACCACATTTGTTCTACTGAATGTGCTGGCGGGTGAGAAATGACTCGCGTAGTAACTCGGTTGCGGATATAGAATCCAACTCCCCCTCCACGCGTTCGTACGTCCGCAGGGCGCGGGATGTGGCGCAGGCGGTAGCCGGGGGGCGCTGGCGCGCGGCCTTCCTCGCCCGTGCGCAGCCATGTTTCGTTAATCGCCATTATATCGACATTATACCTCGACATAGCAATAAGAAACTCATCATGACGCGTGCCAAGAGAACCTGGGTTAAGCAGTCCAATAATCATGTTTTTGTTTTTAACGAATTGAATTTTGAAAGAAAAAGTAATATGGATGTGCTTGCTATTATTTAGCAGCTTACAGAGTAATGTCACGTGGCGCCTGCCTAAGGTAATTATCGTGTTGTGCGAGTAAGATATTGTGAAATGAGATGCAAGTTTATAAATTAGTTTTGAGTAGTAAGTTTCACATGAGCGGTCGTTTGGTATGAGTTTGTCGTACCATAACATATTTTGGTATACGAGTACTAGAAAGAGTAAACTGTTTTTACACACATTGAGATAAAATATGTAAATAGGAGTAGCTGAAGAACTGATTGGCTTATAAAACAATATAGAAAGAATTTTAAAATTTGCATAATACACTACATCATGAATTTTTAAAATAGCTAAGTGAACAAACAATATCAGTAACCAAAAAATTTCGAGATATCCGCCTCAATGCGCAACCGCCGCCGTGGGGCTCCTTCTTCCTTGCGCACGTAAATACACCCATCGCGCGTCCATACGAACTTCCAGTGGCAACGCGAGGCCTCGGCGCGTGCTTTATAAAAAAGCTGGCGATTGTGACGCGTCAATCTTTCGTTGACATAAAAGGTCTTTACAGATGACAACAAACCCATGTAAGCCGTGGTGACGCCTCGCCGGGTCCGTGCCGCAGCCAATAACTGGTCACGCAGCGAGCGGCGTGCCAGCCGCACGACGATCGGACGGGGCCGAGGAGTTCTGCCGTCCTGCGTTTCGCTGCGGTGCGCTACTCCGGCGCGCTCTGCATTTACAATATCACGCTCTTCCAGTTGTACACCTAATTTTTTAGACACGATGTGAGCAAGATGTAACGTACTCTCGTTGTCTTCCTCCGGGATGCCGACTACTTCGACGTCGTTACACAGCATTTCCTGATCACGGTCATTGAGATCCATCTTCAGACTGGCGATCGTTTCTTCAAGGTGGTTGTTTTTAATGCTTATATTATCCCGCTGGACGGGCTCAACAGCGTCCATACGGGCTGAAAGCTCTTCAACTCTTTTATTGCTCATTGCAAGGTCAGCTGAAAGCTCGTCAACTCTTTTATTGCTCATTGCAAGGTCAGCTGAAAGCTCTTCAACTCTTTTATTGCTCATTGCTAGGTCAGCAGTAAGCCTCGATACGGAAGTTCTAAATTCCTGCATTTCCGTTCGCGAAGCTTTGATTTCTTCTCGAAGTAGTCGGATTTCTATTATTAGTTCGGAGGACATTACCGCCGCTTCACCAGTGTGCTCAGGCGGTGAAGATACTTGCGGTGATAGTTGAGATTTAGGTAAAGCCTTGTTTCGTAAGGTCACATTTGAACTCCTCAGATCGTCAACTAAATCTGTTTTGACCGGGGTCTCAGTGTTGTCAGACTTGTGTTTTTTGGTTACACAATCATAACATTTCCAGTTCTTTTTGCTTTGAGCCGACATTATATTGTACCGTTTTTCAGCATTAGTGCAAGCAAGGTCATAGCACTTCGAACACATGCTGCATTTCAGATAATGCCTCGAATTTATTCTTTCCAAACATTTTCCACAGTGTAAATATATTGGTGTCGCCATCTTTTAAAGAAGTAAATGCACTTTTAATTTATATTTATTATCCTTTGATTTAATTTTAATTATCTACGCTGATTCCGAGTCAAAAATATAGTCTAGAAATCACCAACTCGTTATGTTTGATATCTACACTTTTTCGCACACATTTTACGTAGATAGCATTTATACAACGTTATTGAAAATTCCGAAACTGATCCATGATAAAATTAGCACTAAAACTGTAATATTACATTGATTTTTATCAAAATATTATGTGATAGAAAATAAATATGTTTGACGTTGACGTAGTATATAGTATATAGTATATAGTATAGTATATTATATATTTATGTAATTGTTTTTTGAAATTTTGGATTAATTTTATTGTTTGTAAAAATTGACATGTAAAAGTGCCCCTGTGGCCTATTTGCTGAATAAATGTTTGATGTTTCGAAATTATAGACTAACTTAATCCGTAATAATTTTTGGGCATTTATAATTAGGTAAAAAATTGATTTTCTATTGTATGTATAAATAACACTTTCCAAAAAGTTGAAATTTCAAGAATATTTCACAGGAAACAAAGGAAACTTTAATTCTGGAAATAGAAAATTTCAATTCTCATACAAAAATATGAGCAATTTCCGAAAAGTTTCCATGTGGTGATTTTGCAGTTTTGGACACTTTCCGCCTCATCAGTGTTGCCAAAGATAGATATAACTCCGTAATAGATGGAGACAGTCTAAGGAGAAAACGTGCCTCGAAAATCACGAAAATTTGATTCTCGATCAGATGGCGCCACTACCTTTTGCCTACTCGCGTATAGAGGGCGTTGACGGTTTCGTTTGTTATTTAACAATTTTAACACATATCAGTGAAAGAACATTGGTCAAATTCATATAAAAATAATTAATGCAAATATATAAAAAACATTTATCCATATTTAAATACATTTTATCGTATTTTATACATCTTCATTTTTAGTTTTAAAGTGTGCCGATAGATGGCAGTGAATAAACTGTGGTTACAAAATTTACTATGACAGTACCGCTCTATTCTATTATATCCTCTTTGGTGTTGCTGACTGTACATTATAGTTATCGAGACTGACTAAACCAGCCTGACGTTACGAATGTAAGCAGTCTGGTTTAGGGGTCCCTCGCTATCAAAACATTTACCGCTCCCCTCGCGAAATTAAAGGAATCAACCCCTAGGGGCGCAATCCCCAAGACTTATCATAGCCTGCGGGATTACTTTGTATGGTGGTCGCGCTTTATCGTGTCTTTATACCCGTCACGTTCTAAATGTAAGTGCAAGAGCGAGTCAGACTGACTAAAAACGCGCCATCACATCCTTATTGGAGTTGCATTACGCTGACAAGATATTCCCTATTTAGGTAGGATCAAAATTCTTTTCGTGGTCTTGTTTTTCGTCCACATTCGCGGACACGAATACTAATAGCATTCGCGTGGTTTTTTGTTTCCTTTGGCCTATGACACATGACGTCATTAACCGTCCGCGACGAACGTGTTAAAAAACCGGCCAAGTGCGAGTCGGACTCGCGCACGAAGGGTTCCGTACCATTACGCAAAAAAATGACAAAAAAATCACGTTTGTTGTATGGGAGCCGCACTAAAATATTTATTCTATTCTGTTTTTAGTATTTGTTGTTATAGCGGCAACAGAAATACATCTGTGAAAATTTTCGAATTTATAGGTAAGTTCACTACTTGTTCAAAAAGTTAGCCGGCACCTATAAGTATGGCAAAAGAGAATTAAGAAGACATAGAGTACTCACTCTATACATAGGTTTTGTTACCAAACAGACTGTTATTTTCGTAATCTCAGCGGAACTCTCAGTACTGCTACTTGACAATAGATGTCGCGGCAAAGTAAAACTCTCTTTAGTCCTTCCTTTAGCCCCCTTATGTCACCCTCGTCGGGAAAAGCACAGTCTCAGTTTCAACTGTATAAACACAAAGACAACAAAGCAACGATTATACCATTGCAAACAGCATGATGACACAGAATAAACAGCACATTTCAGACAGCATAAAGAGTTTATGCTGTCTGCAATTACGACGCGAAATTGAACCCTATCAGTCAGAAATAAAGTTCAAAATTATTGTGGGAAATATATTTCCTCTGCCTCGTCATCTTCGTCGCGTTATCCCGGCATTTTGCCACGGCTCATGGGAGCCTGGGAGCTTGACAACTAATTCTAAGAATTGACGTAGGCACTAGTTTTTACGAAAGTGACTGACATGTGACCTTCTAACCCAGGGGGAACTAGGCCTTGTTAGGATTAGTCCGGTTTCCTCACGATGTTTTCCTTCACCAAAAAGCGAGCGACTGGTAAATATCAACTCAAAAACACGAGATGTAAAATAACTTTGCTCTCGTGTTGCACACATAATTTTTCACCTCAGTAGTGAGAACATATTAAAGGTTAAAATGTATTTCGAATTACACAGAATAAACAGAAAAAAAAAAGTATTATAATATGTACGATACGATAAGATACGATATACCGTACCGTACCGTACCGTAGTATGAAGTTCATGGCCTTCACTAAATTAAAAAGCTACATTGTTTCACTCCCTGGAGTGAGGAACGTCGCACTTTCCTCACTCCAGGGAGTGACGAAAGTAGGCTTGTTCGAGCTGCTGAGGTGAAAATGATATTTCGTACATAAGTTCCTAAAAACTCATTGGTACGAGCCGGGGTTTGAACCCGCGACCTCCGGATTGAAAGTCACACGCTCTTACCGCTAGGCCACCAGCGCTTCATATAGGGAATAGATGACTCTAATATAAAGATTTAGCTGAACCGATTTCCAATAGGGAATATCACGCGAAACTCTGCTCAGGGGGCTCCACTACCACAATCCATCACAATCTGAGGGTCTACCGCGAAACAAGAAAATCGAAGTTTCGTTATCTAACCTCTCTATCACTATTGCACGAGCGATAAAGAGGCAGATAACTAAATTTCGATTTTCGCGTTACCCGGAAGGCCCTTTGTAAACAAACCGCTTTGATGCATCAATGTCATATTTTATTGTCTGTGAAAATGTTTAAGGCACTGTTAAGGCATGGTATGTATAAGTTACTCTATACTTTACTAAACGGGCTTGTGATGCACTCTGGCGGCAGAACATTGCATTAATACCCCCTATTACTTGAACATGTATTTAAGGTTTCCGTAGTCAACAAGGATATTTTATAGTTTCGCTCGCTCTGTCCGTCTGTTTGCAAAACTCCTGAAAAATATGTTTTTATTTTACATTTTTATCTATTTCTAAAAAGTTTGCCAACCCACCTAAGATGACCGTTTACTACGCGGTCAATGTTTGCATAGAAAAAACACATAAACACGCGTTGATCGTTTTTCCCGAAGTCATTATCCTGCTCATACCTACATTGTGCGCTCCATTCTCATTAAAAAATTTCAAAAGCGCGTCGCTTTATATTTTCCCTGCGTTTCCCTTTGACACGCATCCCTGCTGCCCCATTGAGCGGCGAGAGGGTTAAAGGAGGCTTAACCCGTGCGATGCTACACTCAAAGGTAAAGCGAGTGGAAATGTAAGTAATGGGATTTGTTGGTACACATTTATTACGAGTGACACTTGGTTGTATTTTTCTCGTACAGGGGCCCGTTTCTCAAAAGCTTGTAACTTGTAATACAAGCGGATGTCACTTTTTGACAGCTTTTGTTAGAAAGGGACTTCCACTTGTATTACAAGCTATGGATGGTATAGAAAGGATGCCAATCTCTTATGGCAGAATTGTTGCAAAAGTGACCGCTTTCAGCTTTAAATAATAGTTCCTAATCTCTCCGGTGGCGCTAGTTAGGCTCTGGGACATGAGTATAACATGAACCATATAAGGCAACAAATAACCCGACCAAGTTACGTAGGTTGTTTTTGGTAGTATTTCGGTGTATGGTGGCGCCGCCTAATTACTGTTTTTTGATGGACACTTTTCATACATAAAGATTTGTCTCCTTTATATAGTCTCCATGCTACAAGCTTTTGAGAAACGGGCCCTGTAGCTGTGTCTTGCTATTTCAGTCAGTCTCGGTACAAACAGTACTGACATTGGCTGAACTAGCATGACAAATACGAACGTTTCCGACTTCCGTGAAAATACGATGGAAATCAATTATGCACTAAAGCTTGACCAGGATTACCAGGAATATGATCACGCACCATGTTGCGGAATTTCACTGGAACTAATTTTTTAATACTATACTGAACTGGCACCCTATACATGAAAATAACAGCGCCCTCTTGACAATGATCATATATATTACTGGCCAGGCTTTATTATATCTGTATCAATTCATGATGTTTTCTGATAGACTTTATTTTTAACAATATTGATGAAAGTCATGTTGAATTGTATTGTATAATAAAATCTGGTTCGATAGATAGAAAATTAGCAAATATCACAGTAAATTGGATACAACCGAAATAGGGAAATTATAAAAAAATATAAGACCTATAAATGTTAAACATTTCAGTTATTTTTTGACTTCCAAAATTGGCACCTGTGGAAGAGCGATGCTCTCACGAGTAACTTAAAAACAGGCACCAGCACA